>NC_056732.1:272818732-273056232 GCF_019279795.1 Protopterus annectens
AATAAAGTGGTGAAGAAACCTTATGTGATTTTGCCTGTGTGAAGCTTGCTACTTGTGTTTATCTGTTTTGAGACTGTGATCATTTTTATTAGCAATGCATTTTAGCCTAGCCGTACTACTACAATTCAAATTCCCTACTATGGCAATCCTGCTGATGTCATTCATTGTGAAATACACCTTTGGGGAATGAGTACTCCAGTAATCCCCATGGTGTGTCCTATAAAAGCTTCATGCTGCAGTGTGATATAGAACTCTGGTAAGGGTTCTATTCTCACACATGTTGGTTGTGGATGTGTGTGTTTCAATGTCTATGTAGGGAGCAATGCATTTTAGCCTAGCCACACTCACGACATTTCAAATGCCCTACTTTGGTAATCCTGCTGTCATTCATTGTGAAATACACATTTTGGAGAAGGAGTACTCCAGTAATCTCCATGGCGCATCTTATAACTGTGTAGTGCTGCACTGTAATAAACTAGTTAGGTAGGAGTTCTAATCCCATACATGACAGGTGTGTGTGTGTGTGTGTGTGTGTGTATATTTGTGTCTGTGTTTGTAACTTGTATCCTATGTGGTGGTGAGGGTTTAACAACTGTTCTCAATGTGGAGTGGGTTTTGCAAATTTCTTATATGGTGGCTCTAGTATATATCATAATGTCCACCATACAGGGATAACAGATGTGAAATAGCCGAGAGGCTGGGGTGCAAATAAATGCCCATACATGTGACATTAAGGCCAGGCAAACAAAGTTAGCAACCGTAGCCTTACCCAGTGAACACTCTCAACCCATGTCTCATACACATGCACACTTGCCTAGGCAACAGCCACTATGTTGGTAGTACCCTGCATATTGCCCACTGATAGTAACTATGGTGTGATTGCAGTGGGCTACAGAGGGCATGGCACCCTGTCCATCTGTCTAATAGGCACGTACATGCCAACAGTGCACCTTCCCCATGTTCCCCACTGGACACCTGCAACAAATGTGGTGCAATCAAGTGTGACCCACAAAGGACATACCATGCCTGAAAACATGCCCTGTATGGACAGATGCCATGGACACCAGGGAATGCCGGTATCATGCTATCAATGTAGGTGCAGGGTAAACCTGCTGTCCATTACCAGCTCCCACCACATGAGGCCAGGACCGGCACATCTGATGATAATCTGTGTACAGAACATTGGCCAGACACCCCAGGCACAGTTCCACATGTCACTGTACATGCATGTGGGAGATGTGCACATCCCAGACACTGTCCATATCATGGACTAAGGAACACATACATGGCAAGCAATGCACAGCATTGGCCACACACAATAGTCACCCAGGTGACTGGATGGCGAATACAATACCCATCTGTGTTTGAAAATCCAGAAACTACACCCCTGAGCCACAATGCAGACCACTGTCATGTAGGCTGATTGAAAGGTATACCCATCACCTAGCTTTGTATAGCTGTCTGGCATAGTCAACCACTACATACTCATAAAACAATGCACCCATGCATGTCAGTACTGACACCCTGTGTATCTGTGTGTGTGTGTGTGTGTGTGTGTGTGTGTGTGTGTGTGTGTGTGTGTGTGTGTGTGTGTGTGTGTGTGTGTGTGTGTGTGTGTGTGTGTGTGTGTGTTTTGTATGATCACATTCACACTCACTACAACCCCCATTGGAATACTGAAGCATGCTGTCCAATGTCAGACACCTCCACATACCCTTTGCCCATATAAGCTCTGTGTGACCCCTGTGGTGCATGTGATACCTGCACAGTAATGTGCTGTGGCAAGCTCACTAGTGATGAGTTGTATTCCTGGCCCTACCATGTGTGTCAATGTGTGTGCATCCCTGTGAGAGTGTGGCTGTGGTGATACTGACACTTGTTCATGCGGACAGGCATGTGTACTACACCTACCATATAGCTACCATATCCCTGTTGCAGATGCCACTCTCATCACATATATGTTTTGAGGGCTCCTCAACATGTAACCTATGTGGTGCATCTGATAACTGCATAGAACTGTGATAGCACTACATAGTCATCAGGGCTTTGATACCTGTGTTGGTAGGTGTGTGACACAAGCATGCTTAGGTTTTACTCTCTCACCCCTCCCTGACTTTACTTTGCCTCTGTCTTCCTCTCTCACTCCCTCTCTGGTGCATGTGGAGACCTACTCCTGCTTTACTTAGGCAGCAGCATGTGTATTGTAAGTGATGCTCATGATCAGCTGATGGCCTCTGCATGAATTGCAGCTCTCCTCTAGCTGATTGCATGTGGAACAGCTGTGGTAACATTCACTTAGCCAATTGCATGGAAACACATTCCAATATCTAGGAACATCATGCTGGTGTTGGGCTTTTTCATGCACTGTGAGCAGGATCTAGATCTGTTATTTGGCAAACAGGATCACAGATGGATTTACCTCTAACAACATACACTGTGGAAACAGGCCAGCACAAAGGAGGGGGATGTGCCTGTCTTGACTACAGAGTGTAAGTGCTGCTATACTGCAATTGGACTAATGTTGGTTTAACAGGGTGTGTGTGGATATAGCTATCCTACATGTTTTAATACCTGTCATGTCATCTGTAGGGTCATCTGTAGACTGGGCAGTGTGTGGTGCCTTTTATTTTTTTGTGTTACCCACAGAGCACCTATCTGTGAACTGCAGAAGGTAGTGTGAGGATTGCAGTCTGTAGATGGTGACAGCTGTGAGAGTTACTGACTTCATATCCCTCATAGGACATATGTTGCAACAAACCCTGTTACAACAGTAAATGTATGAGGTTATCACAGCAGCATGTCAATATTGGCCCTGTGTTTGTGCCTCCAGCCACAGCTCTGTCAACCTTTGCACATATGTCATGCAGTAAGAGGTGCATATGTGCTGCGTACAATATTTATTGGCATCATATCTGATAACAAGCCAGTGAGATATCGGACTGCTACACATTATGTATAGTAGGGGTTATATTTGATGACATAACCTGGACATTCTGTGGTTGTGTGTACAGTACTGAGGTCTGTGTACTTATGGTGATTGCCGGCAGTGTGTGTAATGTTAATATGTACCTTGGACTGAGTACAGACTGTGGTAGATGTCATTGCTCTTGGTCCTGTTCTATCTGATGTTACATGCTGCTCCACTGTATGTTACCCTATCGGCTTACATGTTTGTAGGGCGAAACAAACACATATCCCATACCACAGACAAGCATTTGATCACACTGTGTAGTGGCCCAGTATATGTAGGGGTAGTGTGCGAGTGGCACATATGAGGATGGTGTTGAGCAGATAGTCCACATACTGTAATATTACACTAGTTTACAAAATATTTTGCTGTGGCTGTGTTCACATTGCTTGTGGTTATGCAATTTCACACAGGTGTCTGTTGGATATGGGATCTGCAAAATTTGGCAGTGTATTGCAGGGTGGAGGTGTTTGGCTGTGGGGGGTATACCTATTCGTACAACATGTATATTGTTTGTGGCCTCTTAACCTCATTAATGGTGCATGTGGACATATATGTTTTAGTTATTTTCCCATTGTCATCTACAGATGTATATCTATATATATATATATATATATATATATATATATATATATATATATATATATATATATATATATATCCACTTACATAAATATAACTATGTCCATATATACCTACATAGATATATGTATCTGCTTACATATATGTAACTTGCTGTATATATTTAGACGTATAGATGTAGACATATATATCTAGAGATGTAGGCATGTGCATGTATATATGTTCATATATATTTATATATATATATATATACACATATATATATATATATATATATATACACATATATACATATATATGCACACACACACATATAGATATGTTGTATCTGTTTAGATATTAATATATTTACACACACATACATCTAAATGTTGGAATACGTTCTCTGTACTGTTGACTGACTAGGCTGGATGATATGTTTGTGAATACATCGGGATTATATATATATCTGACATGGCTTAGTGATAAATCGCTTTGTCTATGGTGTGCAGGGTACTGGGTTCGAGCCTTGTAGAGGCTGTTTATTTTGTTCCTGGGCAGAACAAGGGCCATTGGATACAGAGTGATTAAGGCACCTTTGAGCAGTTGTAAGTGGGTTTGCATGGTTTTGCGCGGAGGTAGGTACTGCTAACTTCCAGTTACAGTTTCTTACACTGATTTAGCTTCTAAGTTGTTTAACCAGTGTAGACATTGCTTACCTCCATGCAAACAGGCTTAAAACCATTTACTGCTGCTTAAAAGTGCTTACCCCTATTTTAAAAGAAAAGAAAAAGGGGTTGATAGGAAAGTTGTGAAAAAAGGGGCACAAAGAGGGAAAGACAGTAGGAAACTAACCAGGGATGTGTATGAAGGGTGTAGGGAAGGTCCATAGCTGCCCATTTCTTCTACAGCAACAGCTGTGCATATACACTGAATTGGGAGGTAGATTTGGGCACTCACACCCCTGGGAGGAGGTGAGGACAACAATAATAAGTTGTGATGCCAATTAGACCAGATTACATGTGAGTGGCTGGTTTCTCCCTTTCTCTCCAGGTCACCAATAAGACTCTCCATTGGCACAGCTATATGGTCCAGATCTCAGCCTAGTGGGAAAGCTAAAACCTCCGGCACCCTATCTATCCAACCAGTGCTTTGTGTCCCTGCCCAAGTAGCTGACACATGCAGCCCTTGAGATAAGAGTTATATACAACCACAGACACTCCTGGGTAAGGCTGGCACAGGTTCTCCAGCTGTGCCCCTTTTCTGCCCAGTCTAAAATGTAGTACCAGCTGCCACCACCCACTAATATCAACTACTCAAAGGCCCTTCTGGAAGGGTGTCCAATTATTACTGTGCAATATTATTATCCAAATGGTAAGTGTGACTGAACAGTCAAGGCTTATTAGAGTGACTTGGTACAGTATCACTACATACATGCAATGTACTCTAGAGCTTAAATTAACTCTACATAAAACAGGCACAGTTGAAAGGTTTAAAAATATTTAATAATAAATAAAAACACAAGACAATACTTCTTACTACACAGTGCTAGTCAATAGTTCAGAGATCACAGAGAAATGTTTAAAATAATACTGTAAAAAAGTTCTGACATCACAGATAAACAAACTAGTCTAAGCTTCCTATTTCCTAGCTATGTCTAAGAGAAAACACAGTTCTAAATAACTTACATATAGAGCAAAGCAGTGCTGGTGATGTTGGATGTTCTCAAGACAAAATGCTCAAACTCTCTGATTCTCTCTTTAAATTGATAACAAAGAGCTGCTTCACATGACATCATTCTTCACACTTCTCTGGTGTCCCCAGGCTAACAGAAACTACATTTACATTCTTTACACCTAGTCATAAGCCACAGCAATAAAGGACATTTATACATGCAAATTCTAGCCATTAACTCTGGTCTTAAAACAATAGGCAGGCTGCCTCCCTCTGGACATATCAGCTCCAAATTTTTAACATCAAAGAATTGACTTAAAATGCTTGATTTAGCTTTCTTACAGCAGAGTGCACTGTTGTTACACTTTTGCAGTTCAATATCCAATGCAGTCTTTTCACATTTAAGAGAACAAGCATGTGGCTTACATTAATATTTACAAATGACAAAATTATCTACAAAATTCTATCTGGCTAGGCTGGCAGCCTTTACCTATCTTCACAAGATGAACAGGTGATAACCCTAAATGTGTCAGACCAGGTGACAGTGGCCACATTCAGTGGCAGTACAGCACTGTTATGGGCCCACATGAATTCCAGTCTCCAGCAGACATTGAAATGCTTCAGAAAATTACTGTTTTTTGTTTTTGTGAGCTCAAAGTTAAAAATGTTGAATTTGGGTTGGAGGCATGCTACAAAGAGTTCTAGTCATTGATTTTGTGCTTACAAAAAATGTTTGTTTTTATAGGAATAACATAGGATAATATATGCTTAAAATATATGCTTAAAAAGTAAAGAAGGTGAATTCATGAGAACAGGTCCATCCATCCATGGGTGTTCTCCTCTAAAATAACAACTTAGGACAGGAAACTTGAGTTCAGGGGTTGATCTTTTAACAGATTTTTTTTAACACATGCTTTGTTCAAGGATTCTGGATTTAGAAAAAAATATATAAATGGGTAACTTTGTGTTGACCAGTATCCATGGTATTGTTTGCTACAAAAAATTCAAAACTTGGTTGCTCGAGTTCACTCAAACGTTTTTGGTACTGGTACTTCTTTCCATTTGGTTCTTCTGGGTGTTTACTACAAAAAAAAAACAATGTGCAGACTTTTTTTCTGCTGTTATTTAACATTTATTCTGTGCATCAGTGTTCTTTTTTGTTCTGCTGATATAGCAGTTATTAATAAAAGTCTGCTTTTTTTCTGAACTTGGTGTTTCGTGGCTTTATGTCCAGTCTTATGCTCTTGATTTCACAACTGGGAAACTAATTTTAATCCTTCATAGAAAACCATGCTATTCTCAGGATTTTAATACCAAACGTTCATATTTGCCAGACTGAAAGCATTGCCCCCATGTTGCAAAGATCAGGCTTTAATTCAAAATTCAAATTTCCTAAGCTGACTTTTTCATTTCATAGGTAATGGTATGCTCTAGTTATATAGTAAGACTCAGTATATAGCATAACAGAGTAGGCTATCAGTAAGCATGATTTTTTAAAAGAGAGATTCATCTTAATGCTACTAATAAAACTTTCTCAATGTGAATGCTTAATGTGGTCTAGGAAAAGAATAGCAAGCCTCCATCTTATTCAACCTTTCAGCTGTTCTTTGAAGTTTATTTCTTTAAACAGAGTTTTCTTCATAGCTATCACTTCTGCTAGTAGCGTATTCAGGATATTTTCTCTTTTCAAGGACTCCTCATTTGTTTGCAAAGACAGAATAGCAATGACAACTACTTCATTCTTCTTGCAAAGTTTGTGTCAAATATTATTTTGAATTAGAAGATTCATTGCCTCCCTCATATCCTGTTTTCAGTATAACAGATAATGCATTTTATTCATATTGATCCCAGAAGGACAGCCATCTGCATGTACTGCTACAATCAGACAGTCTTAGAATTGTGTCTCTGCCACATTTAACAGGATAGTATTTTCTATGGGTAAACAAACTACATCAAAGAAAATCATTAGCTGCATTTTCTCTCTCTCATTGTTATACTGGCAAAGCCTTACAAGTGTCTGCTTGGATATATTCCATAAGATGACATACAGCTTCTATAGTTTTCAGTTCCCTTCAGCTAGCATTTGTGAAGTAGCCTCTGGCTGCATGACTTACACATTTGTCAAGAAATACAAATTGGACTGCATTTCCAAACTTGAAAGAATTTTACTACTGAAGCCTTTCTGGACACATTAGCTGGGGCCTTTATCACTGTCACATTTTTGAATTCATAGATTAGTGTCCTTCCCAACCATGTAGGCTGGATGAATACAGCTGCATAAAGTGTTTACAAATAACACTGAATGGTTCATTTTGCCTGCTTAATGTAGCTACCATGTCACCATCGTTATCTTCATCATCATCATCATCATCATCATCATTCATTCTTATGAGTTCATTTCTTTGTTTTAAGGCTTGGTCTGTGTTTCGTGCTCTCCAGTTTGGGTGCTGTTTTGTAGAAGGAGTGATTTTGTTTTTTGGGTTGCTTAGTGGCTGTAACTTTTCTTGACTTTTTCATTAGTTGTACAAAAAAGGATAATTTGTATATTACTTTTAAATGAAGGATGTGGTTGTGGCTCTATACATCACTGATAGCCCACTGACATATTTGTAGATGGACTCATCAAGCAAATGTTGCTGTCACCACCCTAACAGTATGTTGACTGGTCCAGTGGAGAAGCAGCATCTCATTTTGCCACTTTTAAGCTGACTACTTTAAGTAACAGAAACTTACCAAGACTGTGTTGCTGTACATCTGACAAGGGATGATAGCCTTCAGAGAAATGTAGATCTACTGTAAACATTCCCATTTTATAGCCGCCCCTGGTGATGGCTATAACAGCTAACAGGCAGCGCTTAGGTAAGGTTGGGTTATGTTAATGATTAATAGGTACCTACTGTAAGTTGGAGGAAATATCTGCCATGGCAATTTTGTTATCATAAGATTCCTCCTACTCTGAGGTACTTTAACCTTGGTGTTTATATTCTTAGCACAGGGTATAACTCTTGGGGTGAATAGGTGCTGAGTGAGAAGGCTCATTAAAATGCTGTTATCCTGTAACATCTTCTCTGGAATTTGTTGTGCCGCTGTGGAATCACATTTGTTGTAATAACTAGACTTGGATGGTCAGTTCACACACTTAATTTAGGGTGTCATGAGCAGCAGGTATAACCCAAATACTTCCAGCAGCGCGCTACTGTAAAAGATTAAACCACTGATTCCCTTTGGGGCTAAGACACAATCCAGCCACAAAGAAAGTATGAGAACAACGATGACTCACTTTTATATTACTAACTTACACAACTCAACTATTCACTGAGAAATCTGTCTGCATCTCTGTCATACAGAATAAAATGAGATCTTGCATTCAGAGACATTGTGCTTCAGTTCCTATGTCAGATATCATTCCAATACTACTGGACATTGGATTTACAATTGTGATATATTTTTAGAGCAATTAACCAGGATGAACTTTGACCTAGTCAGCCAGGCAAATGTCCCAATATGTAGTTCATAACATGTAAACATGTAGCTATCTTAGCATGAGTACTGCTGTGACAGATGCCCCATTAACACAGCATGATTTTTTTTTTTTTCATGGTTTGCATCTGAACGTAAAGGTCATACCTTGTAGCCTACTGCAGGACTACATTTTATGATGCCTCTTATACAGTATGGTTTCATAGCAACCATTGTCCTCAAACCTACTTTCTAGAGAACTGCTCTGTCCTTTGCATTCTGTATTATTTTAGCTTAGTTAGTATTTAAGGCAGCTTGACCCTTTGAAAACGAGGGAGTTTATTAAGAACAGTTAAAGCAAATCAATTCAAAATAATCTATCTGTCATGCCCAGAAACCAAGATGCAGTAATACTAAGACAACAAAATCTGCAAATCATATAATTTTTTAATCAAATGTAATATTTTTGGATTTATAATCATGCTTCTGTTCTTCATTTTAAACACTGAATACTAAAAACATCAAAGGAAAAGCATTTATATTTAAATCATAGGTAGAGTCTCCCCCACACACAAAAAAGCACTTAATCACATATTCATTTATCTTTTTTTTTTGTCTTCATAGTCTTAAAACTGCAACACATAGCCAACAATCATATAATTTAACAGGAAAGAATGTTTTAACGACTGCTTTCTCTGTGAATGCTAGTATTTTTAATATAATTGCTTTGCAAAGCTTCCCCTCAATTCAACTGCTCATCTTTGATTTTGAATAAAGTAAATGTTCTTCCTATGGCTAGGTCAAGTTTTTGCTCTGAAATATACTGTCATTTGAGTTCTGTTTATCATAAAAATGGCATACCAGTCCATTAATGAAGATACGTTTTGAAAAGCAAGACTTCTTGGAGTAGTAGTTAGAATCAGGAAACTATTAGTTTTGTGACAGGTAATTGGATATAGTTCTTTTCAGAACACTCATTCTTACATAAAATAGCCATTGGCATTTATTGTGTTCAAACAGTTGCTTCAGTGAGTTTCAAAAGTTTTCTAAGACTTATTTTATTTCAGTTTTTAATCTCTTTTATGTGACAGTTCCATCAAGTAATGCATTACATCTTCTGTTTTATGCGTTCAACAAATTGTACATATAACTCAACGTGTTTATGAATGAAGCTCAGACTTTAGAAAAGAAATGTTTCAGTAATCATGCCAACTTGTTAAACAAATATTATTTATACTGATCCATATTTATCATTAAAATATTTGGTTGAATGTCAAGTTTCTTTGTTTATTATTTTATATGATGTGTTACCCTGACATTTTGCAATGTCATGTACAACAGCCTCATTATTTTACTAATTTGAGCAGCACGATTAAATATTGCTTTCTACAACTAGACTACTCAAAGTGCTAATGCTAATTCAAAGCAAATCATATTTGCTCAGCCATAATGCTGTAGCTTTGTCGCCTGAAAAAGGATTGTCCTTCAATTTCAATTGTGTCTTTAGTCATTTCTCACATTTATGAGCTATAATTTATATGAACACAATGCCATGGGTATGAAGAGTCAAGTGTCTCAGATAATGATAATATACTTTGTATAACAATACATGGTCTCTGAAAATCATATGCAAGTTATACCAACACCTACTACAAAACCATTTGTTGTTTTTTTTTTTTTTTTTAATTTCATGATTACCTTTGAATATAGTATTCTATTTCACTAGGTGTGTTGTGTTGTATGAGTGATGTGAATATGTAGCAGAATATTAACTGTATATTACAAACTTCTGAGGAAATGGTGTTACATGTTTCTAGATGCATTTAACAATCTTCTGGCTTTATTCTAGTTATAAAAAAGGAAGGTATTGTTTATATTCCTTAGAAACTCAGCAGAAGTGTGGTATGAGTCTTCTTCTTCTTTCGGCTTTTCCCGGTTAGGGGTCACCACAGTGGATCACCTGTCCACTCATGATTGGCAGTGGAGTTTTACAGTGTTGAGTTGCCAGCCCGGCACCCAACCTTCCACAGAAGGCACACACACACACAACACACACACACACACACACACACACACACACACACACACACACACACACACACACACACACACACACACACACACACCTAAGGCCAATTTAGAGTGTCCAATCCACCTGCAGCATGTCTTTGGGATGTGGGAGGAAACCGAAGCACCCGGAGGAAACCCACATGACCACAGGGAGGACATGCAGACTCCACACAGAAGGCACCCCAGCTGAGGATCGAACTGGAGAACCTCTTGCTGTGAGGTGACAATGCTAACCATTGCACCACTGTGGCCACCCAGAAGTGTGGTATGAGTCTATAATCATGAAATAGTACACAGCTAACTTGGAAGACATCAGAAAATTACACACATTTTTTTTCTTTTTTTTATAGTTTAAATAAAATCACAATTTTTTAACATAATCATTCATGTTTATTAAAGAAATAGAAAAACAAATTTTTAATATATTTTCGGAAAGAATGCACCACTCACGATTGTACTGATATCTATAATTTTGCTCCCACAGTAGGGTGTCAGTGTTTATAGAAATGACATGCTCGCACTTTAATGTTACTAAAAATAATTGTTGATATGTTAGGAATTTTCAGTCTTGCAATGGATTAGGATAAGTACAGCTAAGCTCCTTAAGTGATTGGTTTATTCTACAAAATAAGAAATGAGGTTTGGGAACAAACCAATTTGTCCAGTGACATCTTTGGGTGTGGGTCAGGTAGATATCTTAATTGGAGTTAAGATAGTAGTAGAAGAAAGTTATTGTGGTGGTGATAGAAGGGTTAAATTGAGAACGTAGTATGGTTGGGAAGAAATAAGGTAAGTGTAAGGAGGGGCTTAACTGGTTTGTTGTTAGTGTAACTTGGTAAGGGATCAGATTTTGGCATGAACTTGGTCTGTTTTGTAAAGTTTAAAGACTAAAATACTCTCTTTCAAAGAAGCCACCCACTCCCATACATTATTAAAGCCCAAAGAGCAATAGTGTGAGCCTTAAAAATACATTACAAAATCTCTCAGAACCATCCGTGTGCTGAGTAGTAAAAAGTACTATTTTGACAAAATAATGTTGTGAAAATCAAAGCCGTTGCAGGTTGAACTACTGCAGTAAACAATGGGGAAAGAGCAAGCTTTACATTAAATGCTTACCTCCCCAAACGAGAAAAGGCAACCCTCACCTTCGATGTTAATCTTCCCAACTGAAATGCACCTCAACTTCTCTTCAGTACAGAATTCACTTGTTAGAAGCTATGCTAGTCTAGTGCAGGAAGAATTTGCAGTACTCTAATATGTATTCTACTATGTTAACATGCTGAAGGTATAACGTGTTCAGCAGCACACTACAGAACCTTCTTCACCTGAGAAATGTATCCTGTCCCAGAAACCAGAGTTCTTCCGAAGTCTCTTGTTAACCAAGTATTGCAATAAAACAACCTTGTACAGTGCCTAACAAGACATTTCGTACAGTTAAGATAACTTGTAAAAGTGCAAATTTTTTTTTACTTTGACAATCATCCCTGCAGAGACTTCTCAGTTTCCTCTCAGAACTGTCCGTGAGGGATCACTAACCAAAATGAAGCTCTCCATGCATACAACACTGGCAAACAAAATGGTTCCATTTTAATGTAATAGTATCCATTTGCAAATAGGTTCACCATTCTATGGTGACCTGTAAGCAAGCACTACAAGAATATCCCTGCAAAATCACTCTTACACAAAATAACAAAAACAAAACTACTTGTTTATCTGTTGGTAATTAAAAGTGTGGCCTTGGCAGCTTCTTGAATGTGCCATTTCATTCTACAAGTGGCTCCAACAGCAACATTAATACTGAAAGGAAACTTAAGATGACAAGCTACTTATTTAAATCATATATTCATTACATGTTCAACAGTACAATAGCAGGCGTTCAATTTAAACATTACAATTCATTCAAGTAAAACACTAGGCATGTGGGTCTTAAAACTATGCCAGTGATTGTGGCTGCTCTGTGCCTTTCCTTAAAATAAACATGATGTCACATTTTCCTGCTGGATGTCCTGGAACTTGTTCTTGGAGGACCTTTCCAACTCCTTTTTGCCTTTCTTAGGTAGAGCGTTGCTACTGGCAAGTGCTGAACTTGCCCCGTCAGCTAGTGCAGCAACACCATCCTACCCCTCCACTTTTCCTCCTTTCTTTTCCTTTTTTTCTCCTGGCAAAGCAATCATCCAGGCTTTGACTTTGAGTCTTAGCAATCCCTGCTTTCTTCAGCAATATTTCAACCCTATTTGCTGACAGAAATTCCGATGTACAATGACTCATGTCTTTGATTCTGTGACATGAAGAAACCGCCACATTAGGCATCTGATCAAACCAAGACTCTCTTTCTAGACATTCCAGTGGGTCTAAAACATCATTACTTATCCAAAAATGCAAACAATAGTTGAAACACATGCCAGGAATATTAACTACATATTAACAATTTCTGAGGAAATGGTATTATAAGTTTCTGGATGCATTTAACAATGTTCTGGCTTTATTCTAGTTATAAAAAAGGGAGGTATTGTTTATATTCCTTAGAAACTCAGCAGAAGTGTGATACAAGGCTATAATCTTGAAATGGTACACAGCTGACTTGGACAAAATCAGAAAATGCACTTTTTTTGTCATTTAAATAAAATCACCATTTTGTAACATAACCTTTCAATCTGATTAAAGAAATTGAAAAAAATATATTGTTAATATATTTTTAGAAAGAATGTACCACACACGATTGTACTGATATCTATCATTTTGCTGCCACAGTCAGTGTTTATAAAAACGATGTGCTCGCACTTGCTAAAAATAACTGTTGATATGCTAGGAAATCTTCAATCTTGCAATGGATTAGGATGAGTACAGCTAAGCTCCTTGAGTGATTGGTTTATTCTACAAAATAGGAAATGACTGTGCACATTTTCATCTGCTGCAGAATAAAACTCCAGAAAGTGCCATTGTATACTGATAATCAGATACAGATGGAGATGGACTGATTACATGAGGTACGACATGGGAGAGGAGCACAACAGAATTCAACGGATCACGGTGTAGGAACAAATGTTTCACACCATGTAAAACTGAATAGAGAGAAGTGACTGATATCTTGAGTTCTAATACAGACAAATCCATAACACAGACATTTTTCAAATGTGGTGAAAATCCCAATGATTAATTATATTCTGTTCCATCTATAGTTATTACTGACACTAGAATGAGAAATTCAGTAAAAATCAGTGTTTCAAATATATTCTACTGCAAACTGTTTTACTATTGACTGTAGAGTTATGTGACTGTTACATGATATGCAAATTGAGCACCTAACATGGAACCTGAAAAAGGTTTGCCATTACAGACTGAGAATTAAAATTTTAAACCTGCAAGTTTTTTGATGGTGGTTAGCTGGTTCAAAGTTAATTATTACGCTTAAAGCAACTATTTTATTTATTTGTTTATTCATTTATTTCCTTCCTTTCTTCCTTCCTTTCTTCCTTGTTTATTTGATTACTTATTATCATTTTGAACTGAGTTTGAGTGATTTTATTTTATTGTATCAAACAGATAGGTATGTATGTGTCTGGTAAGTTGGGTAGGTGAGGAAGCAACTGCAGACAGACAAAACAAACAAGACAAGACAAAGGGACTGTGATGGACACAAGTGGTTGGTGAACACCATGGATGGGGTGAGAGTGGGGACATCCAGAACTCATGCACATCAAGCTGCTTGACAGTGGGAATCGAGTACTCACCAACAGGACTGTCATCACTGTCACCTCAGCGCACAACCTTATGCACCATCCCTGGAGGTTCAATATGGGTGATAAACTCACCACCCCTGCCACTGCTCCCAGAGGGAACCACTGCCCTATCATTCAGGGCAGAACTACCTGTGGGGTCAGGTAGTGCAGGTGCAGCAGAAGTGGTGCTGCCAAGTCGGCTCCCAAATGTGCTGGGCAATGATGCCGGGGCCAGTAGAGTAGGCAGGTAGATCTTGTAGGGCAGGCCTACCCAGCTTTGCTGTGGATTATTTTCTAATGTGGTACACATGGATGACATGGACACATTTTGAAGACATATAATAAAATACAACAACAACAACAACAACAACAACAACAACAACAAAAAGAGAGATAAGGGTTGGGGTTAGAGAAAAAAAGAGATAAGATTAGTACCTTCACATATAACATACAATGCATTAATACAATTAGTTGATGCTATTATCTTACCTTTACTCATAAGACTACCACCCCCAATAGATAATGTATTACTTTTAAGACTAGCAGCTCCTAACAGATGGACACTATGGTAGAGATTGCAGCAAGTACTCCTTTACATGTGCATATACTGCACATGTGCATGTCCCAATTATCCAGATTACAGTTTATAGCAGGGCATGTGTGCCACTGGTATAGAGCTTTTACTTTAAACCTTTAAGTTACACATAACTGAAGAATTAGTTATTGTATAGTTGTGAAACGTGAAAGTTGAACCCACCACCTCCGACTAAAGTCTAATATAGTACTCATAGTTTGTGTTGTGGAATAATCTATGCATACTTGCTTTTTCAGTTGGAACATGCTTGTTCAATTTGATACAACAGAAGAAAATACCAAACAAGCTATGTTTGCTTGTGGTACAGACTAATGCATGCATACTTACTTTTGCAGTTGAGATATGCATGCTCAATTTAATATAACTGTATAAAATACCAAAAAAGCTATTTTTAACTTTTAATGCTACAATAACAGTACTTTTCTGCTGCATACATATCACATGCCTCCCTCATCCTCGCCAGTCTAGTGGCATGAGTCCAAATATCGCGCTCCAACTCTGTGGCAGCTGTGGTAAAAACAGAATAGAACAGAATGTCATTTTCAATACCAGTCTTGCCTATATTCAACTTTTAAGCCTTACATGTGCTCTCTGTAGTTAATACTTATACATGGGTGGGATGTCCTCCATCTTAAATTCCTTGATCCAAGCATCAAGGGTACCCCTATTCCTCCTCCTGCAGAGGTCATTGTAATGCTGCCTACATTGTTCACCAGTGTGGGGGATATCACTGGCACTGATCAGAGCCCAGGCCAAGCTCTCCCAATCTTCTGACTTATAATGAGACCCAGAATAGTCCCCCTGCAGCAATCTGGCACTGTGATGCTTCACTAGGACTCCAACAAATATCTTGGACCCCTGGACACCTGAACTTTGGACCCTAAATCTTACACCCACTCAATGATCATCTGCCATGACTATCATGGATCAACAGCGATGGAGACCGGTGGTTTCCCAACCAATTCCAGTTATTGCATTTACAAGGGAGTGTGCACAATGTTTAAAAATGTTGTGTATCACTTACCATCATGCAAAAAATGTAGTCCAGGGTGTGAGAGGGTAAGTGGTGCACAACAGTGGCAAGCAATGCAATTGCAAGGTTATTTAATGCACAGGCAGTTGTGTATGTGTGTTTGACAAATGTGAAGGTCATGGCAGTCCAGTGGACAGAAATATCCTTACAGGAATATAGTACAGAGTATAGCCACAGCCCTACAACTTATAATAGATATGATAATACACAGAAAAATAAATAAAGCAATATCTGGGACAATATTAGTGTCTCAGCTCTCATACATATAATTAATATCAGCTACACTATGTCAAGTATTATAAGTGAGAGTGACTATAATGGGAAATACAACAACAGTAAAAGTACACGGAAAATGCTGCATATGAACCCAGGACCATGTGCATGAATGATGTACATTAACACCTATTGCCACAAGTGAGTTTAAATAACAGCTGTTCATGTTTCAGTTCATTGCTACATACTGCAATGTCACAACAGTAAAACAAAGGTTGCACACACTGTACTAGAACCCAGGACCATCTGTATTCCAGCCCTGCACTTATACCTGCCACAACAGAATTGATTGAATGCATCCAGTTTCTATTTTGACTGTCTACTTTCTGGGTGGTCTACTTATCCAGTAACAAAGGGAGAAATACTTGAAATGAGGAAAAGCAATCTATGGCATACACAGTAAAAATGTTAGTACATGTGACATATTTCTACATAGGTCTGGATTGTAACTCTCACTCTAGTGAACCTTCAGAAAACAGGATGGGTGCCTTATCTTTCTTTGTCACACAAACAGCTTTATAGCAAGGAAGAGAAGTCATTCTTCACACAACCAACTGAAACAGAATGTACATTGATATCATACCATAAACTATTTGTACATTTATTAAATGTATTATATTTGGGTGTAGTGCACTTAGTGATCACACAGGCTGTTATGATTATTGCTTGCAAATATACAGCTCTGTCTTACCTTTCTGTGTTTCTTGGTCATTCATCAATTATCTGACCAGTACTCTGATACATGCAGTATGTAAGCCATTCTGTGTCATTGGCCTTAAAATGTGTGAGTATATAAACTGGGAATAATATGATATGCAATTGCCAACAACTGCAGGGCAGTTTAGATGACATAAACAAGCATAGAATGCTCTATTGGGGGTAGCAAAGGTGAGTTACTGTTATGGCACATGCAAGACTACAATGTTCTTTTGGGGGAGGCAAAGTTGAGTTACTGTTATGGCACAAACAAGCATAGACTGTTTGGGGCAAGTAAATGTGTATTACTGTTATGGCACAAATAAGAATGGACTGTTCTTTTGGTGGGGGAAAAGTTAAGTTACTACTATGGCACAAACAAGGATATGTTGATCTTGTTAGCCTCATTGTTTTGCATCCTGCCTGTTGTTTAATCTTGTGAAGGTTGTGAAGTAAAAAAATGCAACGTGTATCATCACTATCTAACTTTTCTCTTTAATGATTTTCTACTTCAAATGCATGGTGCTAAACTGAGGGCATGTAGTGATCATCGGTAGCTCTGAGAGGTATGACTATGTGAATATTTGATGCCTGAGGCCTACTACTTACTAACGGACACATATAAGTCAAATAAGTCTCTGGTGGCACATATTAAGGTAAGTTATGTACAAATCTCCCACCATTTACTTGCTTACTGTAAAATGTGATGAGATACAAGGATATGCCATAATATTATTAAACAATACACTCCATGTTCAGGACATACATTGTATATTCAGCAGTTGCCAGAGTACTACTTCAGGGCTGACTCTGTCTGATGCCTACATGGGGAGGTAAAGGTTATGTGAATTGCCTGGTATCAATGTTAATATATGTTAATATATGTATTTGAGTAGGAGGAAGGCTTTAGACCTCTAGGATGGTGAGTGTGTGTGCTATGCATTGTCTCTTAGCTAATGCAAGGGCATACTGATCACACTTGTGTCTGGCTACACCCACAGCAGCTGGTGGTTCCTCCTCTGACTACTCATCTGCTCATGACTGTGCTGACCCTGCCATTGGTGGTGAGATGTGTGCCCCTTCTTCTTGCTGATATTGCTTCAGCTATTTCCTCAGGATTATGTTGTGTAGCATGACACATGCTATGAAGATTTCTGTACATGTAATGCACTGCAGGGCTCCACCAGATGTATATAGGCATTAGAACCATGACTTCAGCAGCCCAAACACATGCTCTATGACATTTCTGGTTTGAGCATGTGCCTCATTATGGCATTCTTCTGAGAGTGTCTGTGCATTTCTGATGGGTGTCATCAGCCATGGTTCCAGTGCTTAGCCTGCATCCCCCAGTAAATGACCCTGTGTGATATCCTCCCTAGCAAACATTTGGGAGGTGTGACAGATATGTAAGTCATGGCAACTGCCAGGGTTGGCAGCACACACCTTCAAGATGATTCCCTTGGCATTACATATGACTTGGCAGTTGATAGAGTGGTAGCCCTTTCTGTTAATGTAGAGCCTACCATGTTCCTCGGGTTGTGCTTTAATTTCTACATGAGTACAATCTAGGGCACCCAGTATTCAGGGTAGTGCCTACCCAGCAGAACTGTTGCATATTTCTGTCCCTCTCTTCAGAGCTACTGGGACAATATATGTGCTCACTGATATGTTGGAGCATAGCATCCAGGCATTAGTGGATCATCCTGGATGCTAATGCTTGTGATACCCCCAGGATGTCCCCTGATGGTCTCTGAAAAGTATCTGTACCTAAGATTCTAAGGATTACACATACCTTAGTTTCTACTGGGATGGGTTCCCTCAGTTGACTGTGGCTATGAGTTGAGGGCAGCAGAGGTCACCAAGTTCCTGTAGTGTGTCCCTGTCCACCCTGTAGCACTCTACAATTTTCACACATTATAGCTTGTGATAAGTTAAATGTGGCCTGAAAACTCTTCTCCTTCTTGGCCTAGGCTGATTGGCAGCAGCAGCAGCATTGGCATCAGCCTATAGCACATATAAATGGATTAAGCAGCAGCAGCCCTTAATATTGTGTCTGTGTAGACTTTCCGAGTCTGTACTCGAACAATTTTGACATCTGCAGGAAAAACCAGCATGGAGTCTACATGGTTGCATTATAGCTTGTTGAATAGCTCCACCATGTTGGATTGGTTGATTAGTATGCAATTCAACTGCTTATGTTGTAATTAGCATCTATGTAACACAGACAAAGACAGATGAAATCTATTAATAATCTACACTATTATAAAAAGACAAATGTGTAGCTAGCCAAAGTGATGGTGAGGAGAGTTGTATATGTTTGGAAGACTGCAAAAACACTTTTTCTTCAGGATATTTCTGTATAAAAGAGTACTGAACTTCAGCGGGTACGCTCCCATTTTGTCAACCTACATACCGCATATGCTGGAATGTATTTAAGAATAATGTAAAGCAAAGGCTTTTACAGTTTTATCTGTATGCAATAGTTAGAAGTGTACTGATGGCATGGGCATCTTTGTCATGCATTTCAGAGGCGCACATGATTGACAATACATGAAAATGGAATGCTGTGTGAAAAATGTGTACAAATGTTTCATGGACAAGTAGTTTGATAGCACTTGTAGCATTTCAAAGATGTTTTGTTAGCAAAATGGGTCATTTGTGTGTTCTTTTGTTGGGGTCTGTGTGATGAATATAGGTTCATAAGTTCATAGGTGTTTACTAATCTAATGATTACAAGGGTATTTTTAAGCTTAGCCATGCATCCCAAATCATTGAAAAGTTCTGAAACCTTTGATGAGTGTAAGCAGGGGTTTGGGAGATGAAACATTTACATACAGGGGCCTAAAAAATGAAACATTTATAGGTTGCCTGTGTCCATTAGCGACACAGGTGCCAAACCAGGGGATGAATTTCCTGTTCCCTATCCAATTGTCCAAGTTGCACTTGAATTGGGTTAGGAAGGAACTCTGCTTCACATAGATGGGGAGCCTGTTCCACAGACAGGGTAGTCTCTGGGATACATACCTGTCTCTGTAGCAGGTCGTATTTATATCACAGGCAAGGTTTAAGTCTTCAGAATGGGTGTACATATGTATTAATGTTTCAGGGACAGCTTCTTTCCTAGCATTTTCAGCATTTCAAAGATGTTTTGTTAGCAAAATGGGTCATTTGCCAATTCTTTTGTGAGGGACTGTATGATAAATATGTACACATTTCAGTGACTGGTCCTTTGATAGCACTTTTAGCATTTCAAAGATGTTTTGTTAGCAAAATAGGTAATTTGCCTGTGCTTTTGTGGGGGGCTGTGTGATAAATGTGTACAAATCTTCCAGCGATAGGTCCTTTGATATCAGTTTTAGCATTTCAAAGATATTTTGTGAGCAAAATGGGTCATTTGCCTGCCTTTTGGGGGGGGCAAAGATGAGTTACTGTTATGGCACAAAACAAGACTGGAGTGTTCTTTTGGGGGGAAGCAAAGGTGAGTTACTGTTAGGGGAAAAACAAGGATATGTTGCTTTTGCTACTCTCCTTGTTTTACATCCTGCCTGTTGTTAGTATTTCACATCTTTAGACTGTTTTATGTTTCTCCAGTGGGTAATACTGACTGGCTATCTTTTCTGTTTTATCTGGAAACAGTTATTTTGTAGGTATGTGAAACTTATGTGTATTATACTTCTGCTGTCTTTTAGGACAACTACAGGTATGCAACTCAGGTGTGTCAATCCACATAACCCCCCCCCCCCCTTCACTGATGGGGAAAATCAAGTAATCATGGATGGGTTTCTTTAATATAGTGCTTTTCTTCTGGAAAGAGGATGGGTATATATGACCTACTAGATGCCAATATGTCAGCAAATTGTCCAAAATGTGAATGTCGTGGGTGACCACAGCAGAACATATGAACAGGTGCACCACAAGGCAGATGACATGATCACTACTGCATGCAGACAAGTAGCTGCAGTGGGCAGTGACCAAATGTCTACTGTGGGTGGGCCTGCTAGGGATCCCCCAGTGACCCCCAGTGAACAGTTCCTGGCCAATATAAGAGATCCAGACAACTCCAAGGAGAGTGTAGGACAGCATGTACTGTATGTGGATGCAACACCTTCCCAGACAGCAAGCATGTCCCAAGGGGATCTTCCAGGTAGGCTTTGTTATCTGAACAGTCAAATACTGTTGTATAGTAAAATAATTGAAATTAATAAGTTAATTCTGTGGCACATTTCTTTTTTGTGGGGGAGATTGATGATTTCTACAGTTATAAGCTTAGGTTGGAGTTGATAGTCACATTCTGGTTGTCATTAAACTTAATGCATATATAAATGGGTAAATGTATTACCCATGGTGTTATTGTTAATTGCGATGATATTCTCCTTACCTCTTGCTTAACTTCTTTCAGAACCATCTGAACTACAGAGGAGTATCTCATCTGCAGATGATAAGACAAACATTTTTATGTCAGTACTGCTGAGCAATTTAAGTGATGTTGATCTCAGGCCTGTTGTGTGTATTGCTGCACTATCTGTAGTACTGGTACACTGTTAGTTTGTAGCATATATTGCACTATAGCAGTGCTGGTATTAATTTATTCCTGCGTTTCTTGCTTTTTATCACAGGTGATCATGACAGTGGGAGTGTGGCCCTTGTGCCACATGATGTCAGTGTATTAGCAGACTCTGATGATGATGATTGCCAAAGTGAGCCATAGTTGGGGGTGCAGAGGTTGAATTTGACACTGAGGTTGACATACAGCCATCCCCTACATTTCCATTGGACACAGCCAGTAGGCCTATGCCTACGCAGTCCAGTGAGCCCACAGATATTGGACAGGTGGAGGGTAAGGACATTGATCAGGGAAGTGTGGCTACTGTGGCTTCAGTGCCTGCTGAGTCTGGCCATAGCCAAAATGTGGGTGAGGTGCCACACAGGAGGACTGATAAGGGTGCTCAGATGGGGCCTGCTATCTCTCCTCCACCTGGTGCAGGTGTCACTTCCCATGCCACTCAGCATATGTTTTGGGCCATGATGGAGGCACAGCCATGTTCCCATAGTTGCTCCAGACAGACGCTCAGGAGTATGGATGTGGCACACTCTGACATGCGTGACCGCATCCACCATGTTGCCGATTCAATGGATTGGATGAATGACACGTTGGAATGAGTTGTGTCTGTGAAGGACCGAGGGGTGTCTGCCATGGAACAATCAGTGTCTGTGATGGAACATCTGCTGGGAGTGGAACAGCATCCTTGTGGACATAGGTCAGCCACATCATCTGCTGTCAGCCAACATGGCCCTGCCCAATCACAGTCCCATAGTGGCAGTACTTCCACTACTCCATCAGTGAGTTTGCTGTCCACACCCAGATGTGATAGACCATGGGGTCATGGTCCTGGGCATCCCCATGAAGGGAGATTGTCCAGCAGACATTGGTCACTTTCAGGTAGCAGCACTGCATATGAGCTTGGGTGTGGAGGTACCAGTGCAAGTCCTGGCAGAGCCAGTTCTCATGGTAGGGGACAACAACAATCAACTGCACCTCTACCACGTATGGCTCGCACCTGTTCTGCAGACCAAGATGTAGAACTAGCACAGTACTTGGCTATGTTCATGCAAAAACTCACACACCAGTTTCACCTGGAGTACTCCTACTGACACACACATACAACAGTTCTTCATTTTGGCTCACTAGCCATTTGTTGTTTTATCCCAATGTTTGCATTCTTCTCCTTCTTACTCAACCACACACACACACACACACACACACACACACACACACACACACACACACACACACACACGCATACATACACACACACACACACACACACACACACACACACACACACACACACACACACACACACACACACACACACACTCACTGACCTTTTGTGTCAGCCTAGGCTTCCTGACCCCCCCCCCCCACATACAGCACCTTGTGCAAGTGATGATACCTGTGCCATATCCATGTTTTCTATCTTTTGGCTTCATGGATACAAAAAGCTGTGTCTGATGCTCAGGGTGAGTGTTAACCTAGTGTGTGGTATATCTGCATTTGTGTTGTTGAACTGCTCATTGTACTTTTGACTTATATTGGCCATGGGAAGTTAGACAGTTGATAGTGTCACAATTTCACAACTGTATAGAGAATGCTCTCGTAAGGGTTGTGAAGTGAGAAACTGCAATGTGTATCATTACTTTATAACTTCTCTCTTTAATGATTTTCCAGGATAAACATATGGTGCACATCATAAGTCACACCATCATATTCAGGTCTTAGGATTGTATGACAGCACTGCAGTGAAACCTCATCAGAACTGTAATACAGTATAATGCTCTCTTTTACATTTATCTCAACAGACACATGCAGCAGCTGGAGAGACCACAGGGCTTTCTCAACAAGATAACACAGGACCTACAAACAATGCCATGATGTATGTGACTAGATTAAAAGCCATGTCAGTGTAATATGCCTTGTATAGGATGAAGTGACATTTGCCTGGCCTCCAGGCCAGTGTCTGACCATACCCTGCTGGGATGATTACATATCCAAACATCAGATTATAGCTGATGACATCAGCAGTCTCTGTTGAGAATATGTTAATAAAAGTGTCCCACATGCTGTGGTGAAAGACTGTCTGTAATTTTAGGAAAGTGCATGCACACACAGAGTTGACTGTAGTGAGAATAGAACCATTACCTATCTAAGTACATGGACTACAGAACACAATACTTAACACATGCACCATTGCAGAAGTCTGACTTTTTACAAGACATCAGCAGGACATGTGTGACACAATATGTTGGCAGGACTGCATAGGTTCATAGCTTCATAGATTCATATGAGGCTACTACCATAATGGCTCTAGGTTCATGGGTTCATAGGAGGTTACTAGGCTAATGGTTCTAGGGCCTTTTCAAACCTAACAAAGTTGTACTATTGTTCCCTTACAGGCCAAAATATATAGTCTATATATATATATATATATATATATATATATATATATATATATATATATATATATATATATATATATATGCTTGTATGCCTTTAAAACCATCACTGAAGGGGCATAGGTTCTGATATTGATTCTAATCGGTTGCTATTTGCTTAAATATGATTGATTTTAACTGTTTTTAGATCTGATGAAGAACTAATGCTTGAAAGTGCTTATCTGCATGATAAATAAAGTTTTAACCAGTTATGGAGGCTCCAGTGGGTTTTCTTCTTATCCTGTATGATATATTTTACCACTGTGGACTTTTACTTCTTCCTTGGCTGCTGTGAATTTTTATTGCTGTTGCTGTTGTTGCATCCTGCTGAGGAAGTAGACATGGCTGGTGCTGACTCAGAATCTATTGAACTTGAATAACTCTCTATTATTTGTTCAACTGAATGCTAATGGAAAATGCAGTGACCCTGATATGTGTGAGGATGAGTGCCTCAATGAAAAATGTTGGAACTAGAAAACTAACTCGTTAATCTCAAATGTATGCAATGGCAAAGGCTTCATTTAGAAGCATACCTTAATTTTAAAAGAGTTCCAGGAGGACTGCATGTTTTATGGATGCCTTCCTATGGGGAGGCTTACCCTGAATTGTTGGCCAGATGGCAAGCCTTTAACTTAGATACCAGCTTCAAGTATATACAGTTGTTGCTGGACTTTTTTTTTCACCTATTGAAAATGAACTGATTGAAAAAATAGAGAAAATGCAGAATGAAATAGAAAAGAACTTGGACAATGATGTGTATTTCGCAAGGCCAGACACTCTGTTTCATTCCCTCAATACTTATGATGAAAAACTTCAGCGTATTAAAATAAGGAAGTTACAAAGAGATTATACTGATTTTTCTAAGGGTAATGTCTTTCTTTGGCCTTGGTTTAACCTTGGTAACAAAAACATAAATGGAAATGTAACTGAGGTTGAACATTTAAAGGGAAAGACTCAACCAGAGGTTAAAGTACCTAGCTCTTCCAGTTTAGTGGGAAGAGTCCGAGAAGCACCGGCACACTCTAAGAACACAGTGGTGAAGGGAAATGAGTTGCAAAATGAAAACTCAAGTAGAAATGGCTGTATGTTGCAGTTCAAATGTGATGCAGCCACAAATAATGATAAAAGCTCACATAAAGAACTGTGAGCCATACCAAAGGTGATGCCTTTGATTGGTTCGGGTTTTCCAACTCTTCTAGTCCCTATAAGGGTGAAAAACACATAGCAGAAAGAAAGATCACCCAGCAGAGGCAGGGAAAAAAAGAAAACTGATGGGATAAAAGGTACTGCAATTTATACTGATGAAAGTATTGTATGCAATCTTTTGAAATATGTTTTATCAGACTCTGAGCTTACCTTGTTGAACAGAGGCATGTTTTTTATTCCAGCACAAAGTGCCAGAACACATCAAGTTTTTACTGACATACATTTGTTCGGAAGAAAAGTTCTCCTTAAATTACTGTTTGGCCAACAGGACAATGATTGTACTGAGACACCTATGAAGAAACCAAGTACATTCTTACCACCTGCACATCTTATTATGGACACTTTTTTTGAACTTATGTACAATGGAAATTTCTGATATGTTAGCTACAAAGAAAATACATGGTTATTATAATTTAACTGAGTGTGAACTGAAAGCTCATAATTTGAAGAACAATTCTGATGTTGCTATCAGATCAGCTGATAGGGGAGGTGGAATTGAAATACTTGATAGATGGGATTGCTTACAAGACATGCTGAAAATGCTTAGAGAAAATGTTACTTATCAGAGTATAACATGCAATAAAATGAGTGATTTTATTACACATGTAAAACATATTCTAGACTATTTATTGCTATCTAATGTTATAAATGAAAACATAGATAGGTCTGTGATAGTTGAACAACTTTTTATACCTATATTAAAAGGTTTACCTAAGATTCATAAGAATCACCTCAAACCCCCCCTATAGGCCAATAGTATCTGGCAGATGTTGGGTTACTGAGTTCCTCTCCATATGGGTGGAGAAGAAACTTAAAACAATGTTACCCTATGCAACAGCAGTGATAAATGACACTTCCTGTTTCTTACAATCTCTGAGTGATTCCTATGAATCTATAACTGCTTATGAAAGTTACATATTTGTGACTCTAGATGTAAATAACTTATTTACTCTGATTCCAAATTCTTATGGAATCACAGCTGTTAAAGATTTTATTTTAACTCACGCAATAGTTGATGAAAAGAAAGTTACATAGATATGTGCTTTTCTTGAATTGATTTTGGGTAATAATTTATTCATATTTTATGACCAATATTATTGGCAGAAAGATGGTCTAGACATAGGCACCCCCTGTGCCAACACGTATGTCAACTTGGTGTTGCCACAGTGGGAGGCTACCCGTGTTCTCTCCAGTACCTGTCCATGGAAGGCAAGTTTGAAAATATAACATCATTTTGTGGATGACATATTTATTTTGTGGAGTGGTACAACTGAAGAATTATTATTTGTTAGGTGTTTAGAAAATGCAGCAGATTTCTAATGTTTTACTGTTAGCTATTCTGCTGAATCAATAGATTTTTTTTAGATGTGAAGATTTATAAAGATTTGACTGGCAAAATACAAACGAGAGGGTATAGGAAAAGTTGTTGGGGAAATAACATGTTAATGTATAACTGCACCCAAGGCACATTTTTGATAATGTAATGAGTGGGCAGGGGTTACGAATTTCTAGACTATGTACTGAAGATAGTATACATGAAAGTGAGTTAGATAACATGCAGTATATGTTTGCTAGTTGTGGCTATCCAACACAAAGAGTTAAGAGAGCAATAGCTAGGACAAAAAGTTGGAGAAGGAATAGAGGCAAGCCATGGTTTGAATGTAATATGGGCAGTTCTGACAACGGGATAGTTGTTAATCAACAGAAGCAAAATAATAACCCATTTGTGAGAATAAATCTACATTACAATAGTGATATCGGTGCCATTTTCCAGTTGATAAAAAAGAACTGGAAAATTTTACATACTGATGATAAACTGAAAGCACTAGTATGTCCCCACCCCAGATTTGCTTATACTAACAGCCAAAATCTGAAGCAGATTTTATGTAAGAACATACTCGCCAACAAGTCCATAGTACATAGGAAGAGGTTGAGGACTTTTAAATGTAATAAATCCAAGGCATGTCAATATGTCAAAGAAAATAACATCTTTGTATACCCAATGTCAGGTAGAAAGTATACTCCTAGATTATATGTGATTGCAGAACTCAAAATGTGGTGTATTTAGCTGCGTGCATATCAAGCCAAGCATTCTATGTTAAGAAGACTAATAGAATGTTAAAACAATGCATATTGCAACATATGAGTGACATCAGATTATGTTTGAGAAGTAATGCTCTATATCAACATATTGAAGCAAACAAAGAGTATAGATTTCAGTTTATGGTGTTACACAGTCAGTAAGTGAGTATGGGGGGTGATATTGTACACAGCACTGAATTGGCTAAGTTAAGATGGATAGCTGAATTGCAAGCTAACCATACACCTGGGTTAAATGCTTGTATGCCTTTAAAACACTTATTGAAGGGGCGTAGGTTCTGCTATTGATTCTAATTGGTTGCTATTTGCTTAAATATGGTTGATTTTGACTGTTTTTTTTAAAGATCTGATGAAGAGCTAATGCTCAAAAGTGCTTATCTGTGTGATAAATAAAGTTTTAACTGGTTGTGGTGGCTCCAGTGAGTTTTCTTCTTATCTTGTATAGTATATTTTACCACTGTGGACTTGTACTTCTTTTTTGGCTGCTTTGGATTTTTATATCATAATTAACAGAGGTACTTCACTAACAAAGGGGACAATGAGGCATCGTTTGCTTTAAGGTTCAGTCTGCAAGTTTAGCTCCAATCATTTGTCTCTGTCAGCCCATTCTGTAATATGTTGCCAACATTGGGGGAATCTATATGAGTGTTTCCAATTAACAGTCATTAGTAAATGTGGTAAACCACAGGCCACTTATGGTTGACTGAATTTTAGGGAAGTAGTTTCCACACAGGTGATAGCCCAGCACAGATTCTTGTGGTATTCCACTGGTGAGCAGGCTAGTGGTGAAGGTGTAGTCCCAATCTTGAGAGTGTGTGTTCTGTTGGTGAGATAATTGCTTATCCAGCAAGTACTGTATGGCTTAATTCCCAAATTGGACATTTTCACATGCAACATGAATAGGAGATATTGTCAAAGGTCTTGGATAACTGAACATAGGTGGTATGTGCATTTAGCTGTCATCCAGGTCTTTGGGGTCAGTATCAAATAAGTCCACGAGGTTCAATAGGCAAGATCTATCCTTGACAAACACAACATGGTTTGACTCAAGAGTGTTGAAGGTTAACTATGTCCCTGTGGATAAGGTTCATGCTGCTTCCTTCCCTAGCCTTGCAGAGAACACTTGTTAGGCTTATGGGTTAATAGCTTTAGTTCTGCATGTTACCAGATTGATGTGCATTGCATATGTCACAATATTTGATATTACTTTCTGAAGAGTTGGTGATATATGTGTGGAAAAAGTACTGAGACACCAGGGTTGCACTGCTTGGGGGGGGGCAACACATGGCTATATTGTATATATGATGGCTGAGATACTAATATTGTGTCAGTTATTTCTTTATTTAATATCTATGTATTGTCACATTTATTATCAAATGTATGACTTTGGGTATACTGTGCACTATATTCCTGTAAGTATATTTCTGCTGTCTGGTTTGTCGTGGCCTTCACATTTGACTAACACATTTGCACAAGTGCCTGTACATCAAATAATCCTGAAATTGCATTGCTTGCCACTGTTGCACACTGCTTACCGTGACACACCCCAGAGGACCGTATTTACATGATGGTAAGAGGTGCACAACATTTTCAAACTGCGTGCACACTCACAGTAAGTGTGAAAAGTTGAATCGGTGGGAAACCATCAGTCTCCATTGGTCTTGGTCTATAGAAGACATGGCGGGCATTCAAGGAAAGGTTGTGATATGTAGGGCTCAGAGATTGAGTGTCCAGGAGTCCAAGATTTGTGTTGGACTCCTAGTGAAACACCACAGTGCCAAGTTGCTGCAGGGGGACTATTCAATGTCCCAGTATAAGGCAGAGGTTTGTGATAGTTTGGCCCAGACTGTGACCAGTGCCACTGGTATCACCCACACTGGTGACCAATGTAGGCACCACTTTAGTGACCTATGTTGGTGAAACAGGGTACCCTTGATGCTTGGATCAAGGAAATTAGAATGGAGGACATCCCACATGTGTTTAAGTTTCAACTACAGAGAGTACTTTTAGGGCTTAAATGGTGAATATAGGCAAGACTGGTATTCATAATGACATTCTGTTCTGCTCTGTTTTTCTATAGCTGCCATAGAGAAGGGGTGCAATGTTAGGACCCATGCCACTACACTTGGTGAAGATGAGCATGGCATGTGGTATGTATGTAGCAGAAGAGTAGTGTCTTTGTAGCAGTGAAAGTTAAAGATAACTTTTTTGGTGTTTTATACAGTTGTATTAAATTGAAAATGCATATCTCAACTGTAAAAGCAAGTATGCATGCATTAGTCTGTAGCACAAACAAAGACAGTTTGTTTAGTATTTCATACAGTTATGTCAAATTGAACATGCATATTCTAACTGTAAAAGCAAGTATGCATGCATTAGTCAGTAGCACAAAACAAGAGTACAATATTAGACCTTAGTCAAAGGTGGTGTGTTCAAATACCACACTTCTCAACTGTGCAATAACTGTTAATCCTTCAATTATGTTAAATGTTTAAAGTTAAAGCTCTATACCAGTGGCACAAATGCCTTGCACAAACTGTAATCTAGATAATTGGAACGTATATGCAGTATATGCACATGTAAAGGAGTACTTGCTGCAATCTCTATTATAGTGTACATCTGTTTGGAGTTACTAGTCTTAAAAGTAATAGGTTATCTCTTAGGGAGGTGGTAGTCTTAAGAGTATAGGTTAAGATAATCAAGTCATATAATTATATTCATACATTGTATGTTACAGATGAAGGTTCTAATTTTATCTCTCTCTTTTTTTTTTTTTGCTTACCCCAACCCTTATCTCTCTTTTTTGTTATTGTTGTTTCATTTTATTATGTGTCACCAAAATTTGTCCATGTCATCCATGTGCACCACATCATGAAATGCTTCACAGCACAGGAGAGTAGGCTTGCCCCACAGGATCCACCTGCCCCCACTCCACCAGCACCGGCACCATTGCCCAGCATGTTTGGGAGACAACCTGGCAGCACCAACTCTGCTTCCTCTGCACTACCTGTCCCCTCAGGTAGTTCTGCCCCAGAGGATAGGCTAGTGGTTCCCTCCAGCAGCAGTGGCAGGGGTGATGAGTTTATCACTCACTCTGAACTGGCAGGGATGGTGCATAGGGTTGGTGCACATTTACACCAGATTGAAGGGCTGCATACCCTCATTTTACATAGGACCAGTAGGAGGACAAGGAAATGTTGACCACTCCAGCCAGTGGCAGACAGAGGAGACAGCAATGACAGTCCTGTGGGTGAGGATTTGATTCTCACTGTCAACCAGTTTGATGTCTAAGGGTCCAGGATGTCCCCAGCCTCAACCCATCCATGGTGTCTACCAATCTGTCATATCCATCACCTTTTCTGTGACTTATCTTGTTTGCCTTGTCTGGTGCAGTTGCTTTCTCACCAGACCCAGACATACCTAAGTCCCTTCACAAACAATCCTGTCTCCCTCCAAAAGAAATAAATAAATAATAATAATAGTAATCTGTCCACAAAAAAAATGTTCTATACATAGCTCTCCATTTTGCAGAGATGTTTTCTTGACACACTTGATTTGGTCCAACTGGCTATACAACATAATTGTATTGTGGTCACCCCCTCTCTGGAGGTGGCAGTCCAAATTCCACTAATATTCTGCATATATTATCAGGTTTTACTGCTGAAGAAATAAATAGCTATGGTTCTTTCCTACCTCCCTCTTGCACATTCCTGTATTGCTTTCCATTTCCTCTTCCCCCTGCTTGCTCTCCATTTCATCACTGCCCTATCTTCTCCATTTGTTTTTCTTTAATGAATTATTGTGCAATGATCTGCATCGCTCACCAATGCACAGCAATGGTAATGCAAAAGTACTTAAAAGTGTTAAATTTGGTTGTATTCAGACCCAGTACCATCTGGCCCCAAAAAGGAATGTATTACTGCATTAACTGCTTTAAAATATTCCACCATAGAGTCAGCTAAGTAACAGGTATATTCCTGAGACTCAAGCCTAACTGTCATACTTTAGCATTCCCATTTCACCACTGCCCTATCTTCCCCATTTCTTTTCTTTAATGCCTTACTGCACTATGGTGCACATCACACACATATGCACCAACTGTAAAGCAAAATTAGTTGAAGAATTACATACAGCTGTATTTCAACCCAGTACCATCTGTCCCCAAAAAGGACCATATCACTGCATTAACACCTGCTGCCACAGAGTTAGTTAAGTAGCAGATGTATTCCACAGACTCAGTACTGTCAGACTTTAGCAATGCAGCTTGCATTATGCAGTGCTTAGCAATGCACAAACAGGTGTTTCTCAGATGTGTATACACTTTGCTAACTGTTGCACAAACTCGCTGCTCCTCCTGCTATGGAAATGTACATATTATGCTGTATTTCTGCTGTTTGATGTCCACTTCCTTTGTATGACATGAAATTAAATGTAGAAACATAATAAGCTGAAGGCCCCATATAACTGTATGTCATATATTTAAAATACCTCCATGTGATGGCACTCCTCCAAGCACAAGAACTCCAGGTTCTCAGTACTTTTTCCACACATATATCAAGCACACTATAAAATGTAATATCAAATGTCGTATGTTATGCAATGTTCATCAATCTGGTATCATGCAGAACTACAACTACTGACCTGTGCACCTAAAAAGCCTTATCTGCATAGCTACTGCAAGAATTATCATGGACCATATCCACAGGGACAGAGGTGACCTTCAACACACTTAACCCTACCCATTTTTATGTTTGGCAATGATAAATCTTCCTAATTGACCTTTGTGAATTTCTTGAATACTGATCCCAAAGACCTGGATGATGGATAACAGGAAATGCCACCTATGTTCCATTATCCAAGGCCTTTAACAATATCCACCATTCATGTCTCATAGTGAAGATCTCCCATCTGAGAATTAGGCCATACAGTACTAGATGGAATGACAGCTGGCTCAAAAACACAACACATACTCTCAAAGTTGGGGGCTGTACCTCCACTGCTAGCCCACTCACCAGTATCTGTGCTGATCCCCTAACTGTTATGGGGAATACTTACCTGAAGCACAGGCAACAGTAGATGGCCAGTGGTTTACCAAGTTTGTAGATTATTATTAACTGGACACACTCATATAGAGATCCCCCATTGAAAGTAACCTATTACAGTAGGGGCTAACACAGAGTGATTATTAGTGACAAACCCATGGACTGAAGCATACAATGACTCTTTGTCACCTTTGTTAATGAAGTACCCCTGCAAATTATGATATACATAGCACCCCCTAAGCTCAAACATAGTGTTGTGATACTTGGAAACACATGTTGATAGCAATCTACACTTTCATCACTATGCGCCCATAGTGGTGACACACACAATATGCATTGTGCACAACATACATATGGGCATTACATTCAAGACCAGGGTAATCATATCTCTGTTGTACTCAACCCTTATCACACCAATAATGGAGTAAAATGCTCACATTGGTCTGTACCTCACCAGATACCTGCAACAATTAAAGAGAACACTGGATTGTACCTGGGAGACTCCAAGGCCTCCAAACATGACATGCATGGAAAGACTGTGATATCATGCAGGTGCTGAGAGGTGATCTATGGCTGCCCTGTAGGCCAATCTCAGACCCTGGCCTTCTGTAAATGATGGACATCTGCAATTCAAATGGGACAGATATAATTTGCTCCAGGGTTCTCATTCTAGCCTGTAATATTAACAGAACATGCATGACAGACAGATATATCCCACAATGATTCACACTCCTCTGTAATAGGCTCCCACTGCATGTGAAGCAGTGCTCCTCAATGACCCTGTTCAAGTTCAACCTTCACTACTGGTTGAGTGATTGTAAAGTCACCTGTGGGCTGGCACCTATGTCTCTCATGGACAGGGCCAGTTGGTGCTGCTCAGAAACACGCTTTGCTAAAAATGACCATTCAACTATGTTCAATAAAGGTACTTGTGTTTTTACACAACTAGGCTTCTAACAACCCTAGTTCTATTAGGCTAGTAGCCTCATATGAACCTATGATGCTATGAGCCTATGCAGGCCTCAAAACCTATTGTCAACCACATGGCCTGCTAATGTAATCTGTACATCCAAAAGCAATCCAGCATAAAGGAAGGTAAAATAAGTAGGCTTTATTGTGGCAACTCCATCATGCAAACCAGTTTTAGCTAAGAATCAAGCCTTCTTCAGTGCAACAGAAAATTCAGTTAGAGCACAGCCTGGTGTCTGCTTTTATATCACAAAATTTAAAGAAATACATTCAAAATAAATAAATGTGAAGCAGAACCACCAAAACAAAATTTAACTTAATTCATTAAGGCCAGGTCTAAATAAAGCTCCCAGCCTGGTGATCCAAGAGGATTCCATATTGTTTAGTATATCATGCCAACCTGCTTTGGAAGTTCTGTGCATTTGAATTTTATCTGTTATGATAAACTTGAATTTCGCAGTTTTATGTGTGATGGTGTGTTTGTAAAGGGTGTTAGAAACTCTTTTATTTCTGATCTCACTTAAGTGTTCACTTATGCGGTGTCTAAAGGGCCTAGATGTTTGTCCCACATAGAAAAATGAACACGTGCAGGTAGTTAAATAAATTAGCCAGTCACTGCTGCAGTTACCAAAAACTCTGATCTGATACACTTTAGAAGTGTTACAACTAGTAAATTCTTTGCTTTTAAAGATATGTGTACATGCACTGCAGTGACTACAGGGAACACAGCCTACTAAAGAGTCACCAAATAGTGTTTTCTGCAGTGGGATGGGTGGGTTGTGGCGTTTGTAATGGGTAAGATGTGAGTTGATAGTTCTACCTCTATGGTAGGAAAAAGCACATCTATCTTGTAGTATCCCATTTAAATGTTCATGCACACGTAGAATATCCCAATGATTGTTGATGATATCCTTAAATCTTGGAGTGTTACTTCCAAATGTAGTGACTAGTCTAATTGGTTGGGATATCTGTGTATTGTGTCCAGTGGTACCATGTTGGTATTCCAAAAGTTGTGATCTCTGCACACGGTTAACCTGGGTTACAGTTTGGGTAATGCGATCTTTGTTATAACCTCTAGTTATCAGCCTGTTTGCTAGATCTTGTTGACACTCTTGGTGAGATTGTTCAGAAGAGCATATACGCTTAATACGTAAGAATTGGGACTTTGGAATGTTGTTGATAATATGGTGGGGGTGATGACTGGAGGCATGAAGTAAGGTGTTTATTTTGGAAATTTTCTGTTTACCTGAGTTTCCAATGTATGGTCTTCTTGTCGAGTAACAATGACATCCAAAAAGATTATTTGTTGATATTCAATATTTAGAGTGAAATAAATATCCCATCTATTACTGTTGAGATATGTAACAAAATTCATGTACAAATGTCGCATCACCCCACCATACCATCCAACAATCATCCAGATATCATCTCCAAATATCTAGCTCATCTAAGAAAGAGTTATTGTTGGTATCATAGATAAACCGCTCTTCAAAAAACCCCATGAATAAGTCAGCATAAATGGGAGCAAAGGATGCTCCCATGGCTGTGCCTCTAACCTACCAATAGCACTGGCCATCAAAGTAAAAAATGTTTTTTGTTAAAACAAATTCTGTTTTCTTGAGTAGAAAATAGTTAATGAATTGAATGATTTTTGCAGACTACTTAACCTTAAAATATTTTTTTCAGATGTGGAAAACACTCAAAGATCTACTGGATTTCAATTTGGGAGATCTGATTTCCAACCCCCCATGGAAAAACATGTGGCTATATTTAAAGAATGCGTTCTTAAGGATTTGCATTTTTCTCAAGATTATCAGCCTATTCGACACAACCTGACTAAGCAGGAACAGCAAGCACTAAATGAACTTAGTTCCAATCACAATATAGTCATTTTACCAGCTGATAAGGGAGGTGGCATTGTATTGATGGATTGGGAGATGTATCAGGCTGAGGCGCACAAACAACTGATGCCCGTTTTTACATACACATAGTGGTGGATCCCACACCCAATTTCAAAAAACATATTGATACATTCCTGGATTTAGCTATGGAGGAGGGCATTATTAATCAACATACATGTAAACAACTTAAAGTTCCAGACTCGATTCCTCAGTACCTATATTTAATCCTCAAGATACATAAACATCCTACATGTCCATCAGGTAGACCTATTGTATCTGGTAAGGGCTCTCTTACTGAACCTTTGTCTGCTTTTCTGACGCACTACTTAAAACCATTATTGTCCATGGTTAGGTCCAGACTCAAAGACACCACTGAGTTTTTGAATATCATTTGTGATACACAATTGGAACCAGACCGGTTTCTTTGCACACTGGATGTCACCTCCCTCTACACCAGCATACCACATGGTGCTGGATTACAGGCCATCGAATATTGGTTAGAGAAATCCCAATTATACACTCCGGGTATCAATAATTTTCTACTCAAGATAACAGAATTTGTTTTAACAAAAAACATTTTTACTTTGATGGCCAGTCCTATTGGCAGGTTAGAGGCACAGCCATGGGAGCATCCTTTGCTCCCATTTATGCTGACTTATTCATGGGGTTTTTTGAAGAGCAGTTTATCTATGATACCAACAATAACTCTTTCTTAGATGAGTTAGATATTTGGAGACGATATCTGATTTATTTCACTCTAAATATTGAATATCAACAAATAAACTTTTTGGATGTCATTGTTACTCGACAAGAAGACAATATGTTGGAAACTCGGGTACACAGAAAATTTCCAAAATACAACACCTTACTTCATGCCTCTTGTCATCACCACCGCCATATTATCAACAACATCCCAAAGTCCCAATTCTTACGTATTAAGCGTATATGCTCTTCTAAACAATCTCACCAGGAGTGTCAACAAGATCTAACAAACAGGCTGATAACTAGAGGTTATAACAAAGATCACATTACCCAAACTGTAACCCAGGTTAACCGTATGCAGAGATCACAACTTTTGGAATACCAACATGGTACCACTGGACACAATACACAGATATCCCAACCAATTAGACTAGTCACTACATTTGGAAGTAACACTCCAAGATTTAGGGAAATCATCAACAATCATTGGGATATTCTACGTGCGCATGAACATTTAAATGGGATACTACAAGATAGATGTGCTTTTTCCTACCATAGAGGTAGAACTATCAACTCACATCTTACCCATTACAAATGCCACAACCCAGCCATCCCAATGCAGAAAACACTATTTGGTGACTCTTTAGTAGGCTGTTTTCCCTGTGGTCAACGCGGTGCATGTACACATATCTTTAAAAGCAAATAATTTACTAGTTGTAACACGTCTAAAGTGTATTGGATCAGAGTTTTTGGCAACTTCAGCAGTGACTGGCTAATTTATTTAGCTACCTACACGTGTTCATCTTTCTATGTGGGACAAAGATCTAGACCCTTTAGACACCGCATAAGTGAACACTTAAGTGAGATCATAAATAAAAGAGTTTCTAACGCCCTTTACAAACACACCATCACACATAAAACTGTGAAATTCAAGTTTATCATAATAGATAAAATTCAAATGCACAGAACCTTCAAAGCAGGTTGGCATGATATACTAAACAACATGGAATCCTCTTGGATCACCAGGCTGGGAGCTTTATTTAGACCTGGCCTTAATGAATTAAGTTAAATTTTGTTTGGGTGGTTCTGCTTCACATTTATTTATTTTGAATGTATCTCTTTAAATTTTGTGATATAAAAGCAGACACTAGGATGTGCTCTAATTGAATTTTCTGTTGCACTGAAGAAGGCTTGATTCTTAGCCGAAACCAGTTTGCATGATGGAGTTGCCACAATAAAGCCTACTTATTTTACCTTCCTTTGTGCTGGATTGCTTTTGGATATATAAATGTATATGGTTTAATCCATGCACTTGGTCTACCCTGCGTGGCTTTGGTTTATTCTGCTAATGTAATCTACCATAAGTTCACCTGCACATTTGTATAAAAAAAACTTGTGCTGTGGTGCTTGCATAATACACAGTGTTCAGTAGTCTGTGTACTTAAGTAGGAGTTATTTTCTCACTGCAGTCACCTGTGTGTGTGTCTGTCAGAGAAAATATACGTCAGAAGACCAAAAGCATAAGGTTCAGTTCAGGTATCTTTATTCTTGCGCAAAGAGACAAAAAATGCAGTTACAGAGTTTGTCTGACTAAATCAGGAAGTGTCACAGTTATTATACCTTTCTTTCAAGACATTGCTCACTACAACTGACGTAGTAGATCACCAGTTCACAATTCTGTTACTTTATAGATGTTTCTCATATTTCTAGCTGACTCTTCAAAGTTTAAAAAGATTTTTTTAGTAAACAGGATGGCCTTGACGACCACCGGTCAATTATAACTTTCTTGCTATGTGATGTTACAAGTCTAGGTACTATGGCTAATTCAAGCACAATGCAAGTACAGATTTCTGAAGCAGTTCATTGTTTATAGTATTTAAATTTCTTGTAGCTTGTGCACTTTTTCATCAGCACGAACAGAGCTTATTGTCTATAATGAATGGATCTACAGAAATTATTATTATTCTCTATTTAATTTCCTGACCTAGCAGACAATCACCTGCTTTCCAGTACATTTCCAAAGCATAAACATGTATTTTGCTGTGCTCCAAACTAGGTCAGAGTGCATCTTGCAGTATCAGAAAGCACAATTTCAGAAAAGCATGTTTTCAGTTTCAAATAGAACTAGTGCTGCATATAGAATAAAAATGTGTTAATCTTCCCTTATTTAAAATAAGCATTACACACATATGTTATTACATATTTTTCTAACATTTCCCCCCTGTTAATACTTTTTATTCTATTTCAAAAGCATAAATAGTTTGTTTCTTCTCCTAACCTCTTCCTTTGAGGATTTGCAGCTAAGAGAGTCATTCAGTTTAAACTTATGAAAGTGTTTCCTTTTTCAACAGTTCTTCAATTTCAGTACTTTGATACAAAGTCTCAGAAACTGACATGTCTATAAATTCTTTGATTCATTTTCCCATGCAGGGAATACCACAGCAAATACATGCTCCTAACAAAAGTAATACCACACAAATGGCAATCAGGATGTTCATTAGGATGGAACCCCACCCCCCAAACAAATTCTGGAAAAAGTCTGTCAGTGGGTTCGGGCCTGGCCTGGTCATGTCTGACACTTGCTGGATCACTTCCAAATGATCGTTGATCTCATGTTTATTGTCAGGAATAAAAGAACAACACTCGTTTTTGATTAAAGCGCACATACCACCTCTCGCCACTAGGGTGAAGTCAAGAGCCATGCGGTTTTGAAGCACCACAGTTCTCATTGCATTCAGATCATCAGTCATTAATTCAAGAGCAGAAAAAGTTGCATTGCTCATGACGTTGAGAAGTTTACATAGCTTTCTCAGTTCCCAAATCAATTTAACTGCACCATATGCAGGGCCATGCCAGCCCAGGATATGATAGTGTCACTCAAGTCCATGTGTGCTAGTTTACTTTTGTCTTTCACAGAGTTATGTTTTTTCCAGCCTGCTACAATCTGTCCCACTGGATTCTCAGGTTTCTTGATTGGATTTTCAGGTTTCTTTGTGACGTCTCTGACGTTTCGAATTCTCCCATGAGGTAAAGCTGTAGTGTGCCGTATGGCTGGGACCAGGTAACCCAAAAAACAACTGCCAGACCAATTCTCAGGCAACCATTTGTATGCCTTTTTCCCACATATGAAATAACAGTTTTCTACCTTAGTATTGATATACACCTTCCCTGCATGAAACATTTTCTTATCTATAATAGACAGTTGCTTTAAAAGAACATGATTATGTTGTATATCACTGACAGTTTTATGCATTTTTAGGTTTAATATAACATTTATAAGAAACTGTTACATTACATTTGCTCCAACCTACTTGAATTGTGTCATTCTTAAAAAAGCATACAATTCCTGTTTGTGTAACAGGTAGAAATAATGCAATTTTGTCTCTAGATTTCACAGGTGTAGTCTCAAAAATCAAGTTTTCCCAGGTCTCATTGACCCCTAGGAGGACAGCAGCCATCAATAATCCCCCATATGCTGTTGGTATAGCTGTGCAAATCCAACAATTTGAAATATTAAAAGTCTCAGCATACACATATTTGATTGCTTGGTAAGTGTTAAAGTTCGGATGCCACTCTATGAGTGTTGAATCACGTTTGTTCAGTCTAGCTGGTGTGGCTGAAGAAAATAAAGGCCACAGCAAAAGCCACAGCAAAAAGAACATTGTCACTAATGCAGTTATTAAGATGATTATGCAACACTGCTGAATACACTGCTGAAGTCGTTCAGAATTTCTATTATCTCTGGGTCTTGTCATTTTACTGCTGCTGTGTGTTAGCAAGAGTTTTATCAAGTTCAAAGTTTTTGACTAGTTTACAGTGTGTTAAATGAATCCAAGATGAATGTTCCGCAATCTTGACTGCTGTGGGCATGCTCAGCAGTACTTGATACGGACCTTCCCACTTTGGTGTCGTCCAATTCTTCTTTTTGATTGTCTTCACCCAGACCCAAGTGCCTGGGGCTATTGCTACTTCGGATGATTTAGTTTGGTCTTTATCTGAAACAGAATTAAACTGTAAAAGGTGTTTGTTATTCAGCATACTCCTCATATACTCTGCAAGTGTCCAATCTGCTTCCTGGTCTGCAGGCATGAGAGGTTTCCACTGAGGTATATAATAAGCTCTTCCGAAAATCTTTTCGAAAGGTGTCAATCCTTTTGCATTCAGAACAGTTCTCATGCTCAGCAGTGCCAGGGGCAAACAGTACACCCAGTTCTTCTGTGTGTCTACCATAAGTTTTTTAAGCTTATTCTTTAAAACTCCATTGTGCCTCTACTAACCCTGCAGATCGAGGGTGATATGCACAGTGATGTTTTAAACAAATCCCAAAATACTGGCTTAACTGCTGTATAGCTTGGTTAATGAAATGTGTACCATTGTCACTGTAGATCCTTTCCGGTATGCCAAATCTAGAAATAATTTCTTTAACTAGGGTCTTTGCAACAGTGGCTGCATCTGGTTTACTAGTCGGAAAGGCCTCCACCCATTTGGAGAACATATCCACAATGACAAGGCAGTACTTTTTGTTTTCACATTTGCTCAATTCTATGAAATCCATACAGATAGTATGAAACGGATACGGTGGTGTAGGGAAACTCCCTTGCTTGGGCTTTAATGCCCCTTGTGCATGATGTTTATTACAAGTGTGACATGACAGGCAAAATTTTTTAGTGTAGTTTGTAAACCCGTACATAGAGAATACCCGATTCACTAACTGTACCATCCCCCCTGTTGAGACATGGCTCTGCCCATGGCTCAACAAAGCTGCATATTTAAATAAATTAGACGGTAATATCGGTTTTCCCTCTTTGGAGATGTACAGCCCTTCCTTGAGAATTGCTCCTTGTCTTTTCCATTTTTGTTTTTCAGCTTGTGTAGTAAGTGTCTGCATTGTTTTCAACATTTCTAAGTCTAAAATCTCAGAAGGTTGTAATTCCTTGTTCAAAAGAAATGCTTCTGAGGCTGCTTGCTTTGCAGCTGTGTCAGCTCTCGTATTGCCTTTTGAAATCCTATCTTGTTGTTTTGTATGAGCTATGCATTTACAAATAGCTACTTTCTGAGGCAACTGAATAGAATCTAACAAATCAAAAATAAACTGTGCATGGTTTATTGGTTTGCCAGTAGATGTCACCATTCCTCGATTCTTCCACTGTTGTGCAAAAACATGTACAATAGAAAAAGCATACTGGCTGTCTGTAAAAATGTTTACGCTTTTACCCTTTGCTAAGGTACATGCCCGTGTCAAGGCAATAAACTCTGCTGCTTGTGCAGATAAGCTCTGTGGTAGAGGTTTTGCTTCTACAGTCTCAGTATCAGAAACTACTGCATAACCTGTTAGGTTCTGTCCTGTAGGATTCCTTTTGCATGAGCCATCCACGTAATATGTCACCTCGGCATCATCCAAGGGAACATCCGTGAGGTCTTTTCTAGGCAGTGTCTTTTGCTCAATTACCTGCAGGCAGTTGTGGGGTGTGCCATCCACAGGAGTTGGGAGCAAGGTAGATGGATTCAAAGTACTACATCGTTCAATTGTCATGTGAGGTTGGCTCAGCAATATAGTCATACAAGAAAGATGCCTAGCAGGGGAAAGATATGCTACTTTTTCTTGCAGTAAAATGATTGCAACTGCATGAGGCACTCTCAATGTGAGAGGGTGGAATAACACTACTGAGGATGAAGCCTGCACTGCCATTGCAGCTGCAACTACTGCTTGTACACAGCTGGGTAGAGACCGCACCACTGGGTCCAGTTGTGATGAATAATAAGCAATGGGGCATTGTTTGTCCCCATGCTGTTGAGTCAGTACTGATGTCATATAACCTTGCTTGCAATCTACAGTTTGGAAAAAATGTTTGTGATAATTTGGTAATCCTAAAACTAATGATGATGCTATCAATTGTTTCAGTTTGCAGAAAGTTAATTCTGTTTCTGGTGTCCATTGTATTAAATCTTGGGCTGCCATAGGTTTCTTAAAAATCAGGTCGGTTAAAGGTGCAGATTCCAAAGCATAGTTTTGGATCCAGCTATGACAAAAATTAGTCGTACCCAGGAAGGACATAATTTCCTTCTTGGTTGTGTGTTTTGGTGCTTGTAAGATCACTATTTTTCTGTCCTCATCTAATGTTCTGCCATCTTTGGATATTACATATCCAAGGTATTTCACTTGTTTTCTCCAAAGCTGCAATTTATTTTTGCTTGCTTTGTGTCTTTCAACTGCTAGGAATTTTAATAATGCTACGGTATCTTCCTTACAATCTTGCTGGGTAGGGGCGGCCAGCAGGATGTCATCAGCATAAAGCAAAATTTGACTACCTCTCGGTGGGATACATCCCGCTAAATTGCTTGCCATTTCTTCTGAGAATATCATTGGGCTTTCACTATAACCCTGTGGTAGTCACGTATATGTATACCACTTCCCCTGAAATGTAAATGCAAACCAATACTGGCTGTCAGGGTGTATCGGTATCGAAAAGAACACATTGCTGATATCTACCACAGAAAAATACTTCTGTTGAGGCTTTAAATCATTCAACAAAGTATGTGGATCTGGCACCGTAGGTGCTCTTGGTATTACTGCATCATTTACTGCTTGTAAATCTTGGACCATACACCATTCTCCGTTTGCTTTTCTAACTGGGAATAAGGGTGTGTTACATGGTGAATCAGGAGATTCCACCAGTATTCCCTTCTTAAGTAAAGCTGCTATGATTGGTTTAATACCTGCCTCTGCATCTTTTCTCAAGGGGTACTGTCTCTTTTGTGGTCTAAATGCTGACTTTGGCATGATAGTAACTGGTCCTGCTGTGTGAATAAGTCCTACGTCTGACTTTCCTGTTGACCAGAGAGTTTCTGGTATGTCTAACAAAGCTTTTTCTTCCTCTTCTAATAAGAGGGCTTCTCAGCAGTCTTTGCTGGACTGCAAGTGTACAGCTGGATGTGTTTGTGTTATCCAGTTCAGTTTCTGTCTTTGTATTCCCTGTTCTGACAGTTCTGATTCTGTCTGTTTTTCCCATTTTGTAACTTTTTCTCCTGGGTTTACCCATTTTAAATCTTTCTCTTTAGTTAAACTAACATGCGGTATTAGATTCGATCTGTAAAGTGAAAAGAACTCCTGGGGTAATGAACAGCTAACTACACTGTTCCCTTTCATGTCCCAGTACAAATTACACAGTACTAATCTGTTTGCGTGATTTTTAAACAATTCTTGTTCATATTCTTTGTCAGGTCCTGGTGTATTACAATAATACAGAGTACAGTGCAACAGGTGTTGTATGTCAATACAAAGGGAGGGGAACTTACTGATAGCTACATTAATTAACGCTTCAGTTACTGCTCCAGGGCCAGTCGTAACTAGGTCCTGGCTGCACCAGTAAAATGTCTCACCTTCTGTTTGCACTGCAAAAGTATTAGTTTGTCGCTGTGCTTCCATATCCTGCATGGTTGGAACTACTGCTATGCCTAATAGTTGCATAAGATCTCTGCCCAAAAGGTTTACTGGGCATTTTGCAGAAACAACAAATTTGCTTTTCTGAGTTAATCCTGAAACAGGATCTGTTATTGTAATGTTATAGTAGAGAGGCTCCCGATACAGCTGTCCATTAGCTGCTTTTACTAATATAAAGTCATGTGATTCTGAATTTTCTGGTAGTTTGGAGGGGTGTACCAGGGTTCGTGATGCCCCTGAATCGCACAAAAATTTGACTTCCCTCCCTTCTACCAGGAGTGTCACTTCTGGTTTTGTGTCAGCTAGATAGAACTCTAAGCTCAGTAAGGCTAGGTCTAATATTTTGTTTTCTTCACTACCGGTAGCTTCCTGCACTTCCTCTATTATCACATTCTCTGTTCCTTCTATCACATTGTCATTTGTCCTTTCTCTATTATTCCTATCTAGTGATTCCTGACTTTCATATAGTCAGTCCTCACCCTCATCATTTTTGTCTTCCACTGCTGCCTTCTTATTTTTCCTGCACTCTCTTGCCAAGTGTCCCTTTTTCCCGCATTTGAAGCATTCACCTCTTTTCTTTCTCCCTTCAAAATCTTCTGATTGCTGATCAGATTGTTTGTTTCCCTGGGCATTCTTTTTGCCCTTTTGTCCGGACTGTACTAAATAAACTTCTCCATCTTCCACAGCAAATACTTGGGCTTTCTTTTTCTTTTTGTTATTAAAATGCCTTTCGGCATGTCTAGCATATTCAAGCAGTGATTGTAATCTGCTTGTACGATGGTCTACCATATTTTTAGTAATGAAACTACTTATGGGTGCAATACTGCCTTTCAAAAATGCATTCTTTAACTGCTGCTCATATGAGGAATCTTGTGTCTGGTCTTCAGGCACCTGCATTCCACAGTGATTGTTAAAACATTCTAATAATCTGGCAAAATATCTATCAACAGTTTCACTTTCTTGTTGGATGCATTGATTAATGCAAGTCCAGTCTGTCCTAGGCTTCCATTTCTCATAAATTCGGTCTGTCAGACCTTTCAGTCTGTTATCTAGTTCTGCGCTGCTATGTGGGAGGGGCCTAAGTGCAGCATCACGGGGATTCCAGTTGCCACTGATCATATGCCAATCTGGACCTACTATTTGTCTGACTACTTTTTCTACTTCCTCTCCGTTTAAGTGATAACTTAATCTCATGCCCTGTAAGTCTTCTAAGAACTTTTTAAAATTAACTTTTGGATGGGGGATTCCCTCTGTGGCTTTCCGGATGTCTTCCGGTGTCCACGATCTGTATACTAAGAGAGTTGGGTCCTGCCCTTCTTGTCCTGCCTGAGGATTTGGTACTTCTCTGAGTGGGCATATCTCTTCTTCACTCATAGCCCGTGAATTTCCATTCATTTGATATAATTCAATATCCCCTTTTAAATTACGTGTTCGAGACCTAGTCTCGATAGGATCTCTAACAAACGGTAGTGGTTTTATAGGAACAACTGGATATCGTGGAGGTGGGTCAGTTTGTTCTTTTGCTTCATATTCTGGTAAGGGAGCTGGTAAGGGAACTGGAACTGGAGAGGGCGGTGGGGCCGATGCCATAACCAAGTTATTATCCTCTTTGTCTAGAAACATTGCTTTTGAATTTTTATCCTTTTGTTCTCTTCGGTTTGCTTCCTCAATCCACCTGTGTGCCTGAGGAACTCCTAATTTATGCTGTTTTTTAACCCGACCTTTAGAATCGTTATTTAACTGTCTAATAAGTTTGATAAGCGAGGATCTTTCTAGTTTCCCATCAAATTCATATTTATTAACCCATTTAGTATAATATCTAACATCGGCACGCTGTGATTGCATATATTTTGCGTCTTCAGTTAACGGTGGGCTTTAGGGTCTTTTCGTTTTTGTGCACGTATTACCCATTTTGTTCTAACCTTTTAAATGTTACGTAACCCTTTTGTTTTTAATGTGGTACCACCAAGTGTTTACAGTCTCTTCAGACTACCTGCCTACTTATTCTGTTTCCCTGATCTATGACAAGATAGCAATATTTCTGTCCCTGAATTTTAACAAAAAATTCTCACAGAACAAATACAATCAAGTCCCTGATCTAAAACAGAAAAAAGGTAGATTCACCCTACCTGAGCCTCAGTGATTGGTCACTCACTGTTCAAATGGAACCCGCCTTCAGTCGTAGATCAGAAAATTGGCTGGCCTCTTTTGCACGACAATTCAGTTGGAGGTCTTTCAATGAAGAAGATCCAATGTGGTATCTTCCTTGCGCAGTTTCATGCCACCTGGCCCATCTGATCCCAGGCTAAACAAGGGTTTCCGGCTCCAAAGGACCAAAAAAATGTCAGAGGAAAAAATACTTCAAAAGACCAAAAGCATAAGGTTCAGTTCAGGTATCTTTATTCTTGCGCAAGGAGACAAAAAAATGCAGTTACAGAGTTTGTCTGACTAAATTAGGAAGTGTCACAGTTATTATACCTTTCTTTCAAGACATTGCCCACTACGACTGACATAGTAGATCACCAGTTCACAATTCTGTTACTTTACAGATGTTTCTCACATTTCTAGCTGACTCTTCAAAGTTTAAAAAGATTTTTTTAGTAAACTGGATGGCCTTGACGACCACCGGTCAATTATAACTTTCTTGCTATGTGATGTTACAAGTCTAGGTACTATGGCTAATTCAAGCACAATGCAAGTACAGATTTCTAAAGCAGTTCATTGTTTATAGTATCTAACTTTCTTGCAGCTTGTGCACTTTTTCATCAGCATGAACAGAGCTTATTGTCTATAATGAATGGATCTACAGAAATTATTATTATTCTCTATTTAATTTCCTGACCTAGCAGAAAATCACCTGCTTTCCAGTACATTTCCAAAGCATAAACATGTATTTTGCTGTACTAGCAAACTAGGTCAGAGTGCATCTTGCAGTATCAGAAAGCACAATTTCAGAAAAGCATGTTTTCAGTTTCAAATAGAACTAATGCTGTATATAGAATAAAAACGTGTTAATCTTCCCTTATTTAAAATAAGCATTACACACATATGTTATTACATATTTTTCTAACAGTGTCTATGTCTAGACAACAGTACAGCCATGTTTATTCTACAGTTACTTCTCCAATTACATGAATTGCCAGTATTTTGATACTTGCTGATGCCTAGACATCCATTTCATACAGGCCTCCCAACCTCTTGTCTACCACATGGCCTGCTGATGTCATCTACTATAAGTTCACCTGGACTCTCATATAAATCAGACTTGCGTCATGGCACTTGTGTAACAAGCTGTGCTCTGTATTCTGTGTACTTAAATAGGTAGGGGTTCAATTCTCACTGCAGTCAACTGTGTGTGTTTGTTAGCTGTTGCTTGGCATTACAAAGAGCATTTTACATCAGCATATGGGATACTGTCTTCTCCTCAACAGACACTGCTGATGTCATCAGCTATAAAGTGTTGTCTGACATATTCCAAATCTGATTTTAAGCTGTGGTGATTCTGTAAAGTACTGTGTCCTGTAGCCAGTGTACCTAGATAGGTAAGGGTTCTATTCTCACTACAGTCAACTGTGTGTGTTTGGAGATGTTGCTTGACATTACAGCAAGCATTTTAGACGAGCATGTGGGACACCATTATCTTCTCCACAGCAGACACTGGTGATGTCATCAGCTGTCAATTGTTGCCTGACACACTCCAAATCAGACTTAAACGTTGGTGCATGTGTAAAGTACAGTCTTCTGTAGTCTGTGTATTAGATAGGTAGAGGTTCTGTTCTCATTGCAGTCAGCTGTGTGAGATGTTGTTTAACATTACAGAGAGCATTTTACACTAGCATGTGAGGCACTGTCATCTTCTCCTCAACAGACTCTGCTGATGTCATCAGCTATATCACATTTTTGGATATACAGTACTCCCACCAGGGCAGGGTCAGGCAGAAGTCACATCAACCTATACAATAACATTTACAGTGACGTGCCTTTCAATCTATCCCCATACATCATAGCATGGTGAGTAGGCCCTGTGTTATCTTGCTGAGAAAGTCCTGTGATCTCTCTAGCTGCAACAGGTGTTTGGTAAGGTACATGTAAAAAAGAACATTGTACTCTATTAGTGCTGTAATGAAGATTGAGAACAGTGCTGTCATCAATCCTAAAATATCAGCATGATGGTGTGACTTAGGATGTACACAACATAGGCTTTCAATAGCAGTGTGGAAAGTTGATGGTCAAAGTTAAGATTACTATCTAAATGTATTCCCAGTGCTTGCATCAATGGGTTTCTGCATAGCAGAACTCTTGTCAATGCTGTGATTAACATATAACTCCAGTTTTCAGATGAACAACATTACAAACACATATGTCTGCATTTATTTGTAGATCATGTGCCTTTGTCACCATTCAGTTGTGTGTGTTAGCTCCTTCTGTACTATGTTATCACCATTTGTGGAATAATGATTGCACCCAAAATGCAAGAATCAGCAAACTTTGTATGGCAAAAGCCATATACTTTAGCATGAGCTGTCAAGAAATACAGCTTAAACAGAAAAGGGCCAAGCACAGATCCATGTGGTTTGCCAATGGTGACAGCTCTACTGGTACAGGTTGATTCACCAACTTTCCCATGATGTGTTCTGTCAGTGAGACAATTGTTTATCCATCAACTGACATAAGGTTTAATCCCCAGCTTGGGTTTTTTTCAATGATACCTGCTCGTATGATTGTGTCAAAACACTAGGCCAGATCACAATAGACAGTATGCACTGTCTTATCTTCATCCAGGCCTATCACATGGAATAAAAGTGATGTGACAACATCAGAGATCACCTATGGCATGACCCAGTACATACACCTTCCTGATATGGTTGAAGGCACTTTCCACATGGCCTATGTTCCCACACAAGGGTGTACATCAACATGCATCAACCTGAATTTGGAGGACAGCACCTGATGCATGCATGTATAGAGACATCCTGAATCTCCTCAACTGCGAGGTAGACCAACATGTCATCATGGACCTCCTCTACATGTACATTAGTAATATCCCAGGTGTGTGCAACAGACCTGTGTGAGTTGTTACTGCTCCTTCAAGTCCGATACATCTGTGAGATGTCCTCAAAGTGGTCATTGAGTACATGCATGATGACAACAGCATCATGTGGAAGTTTAACAGGTCAAGGCATTTGACAAAAATCCACACTGAAGTATTCAATCAACACTGTCACGTGTAGCCATAAACAGCTATATTACCGAATGGGTAGACCAGTGTATGACATACATGGCATCTCACTATGTTCAAATGTGTGATGTGACATATATCTCAGGTCCAGTGATCAGGACAGTATATCAGGCGTGTCAGCTAGGCCCTTTCCTGCCCATTAGTTCAGTGATGGACATCACAGATGACATACACATGCTGTGTCAAAACATCTGCCTGAAGGATGGCAGCTTGTGTGCAATCATTGACACCAACTGTGATATTAGTATAATACAGACAGTATTAACACATACCAGGGGCTGCTGCTACAGCCATGATAACACATGCATCAACGAGACACATGGAGGGATTTGTTGACTCAGGAAACAGACACACTACCCAAGTATAATATGGACATCACACTTTATAATCAGACCTATAAGTATGTGACCTGTGTCCTGAGGTAGAGGGTAATTGATACATCCACCAGCATGTGGTCACAGTGCTGACTACTCCCTTGAATGCAACACAGGTACTGGGTATGTGTAGGATATGCACATCAGAGGCCATAATAACTTAATGGTTCCCAGACTTCATCACACCAATAACTGTGTACAATGCACCCTTCTTCATGTACTTCCCTACACATCTTCCAGTGATGTGTAGCTGAAGTGTACCACCTTTATCACAGTTCGCTGTCACACAGCTTATTGGTCATACCTAGGTATTCTTTTTGGGGAATATACATAATTGTCTGATGGCATGGAACAGCAATAGGTTCATAGGTGTTTACTAGGCTAATGACCAGAAGACACTTTTTAAGCCTAGTCATGCATCCCAAATTTCTGTCAAGTTCTGAAACCCTTGATAAGTCTAAGCAGGTGCTTGAGATATGAAACATTTACACACAGTGGCCTTTGAGATGAACCATTTACAGGTTGCCTGTGTCCATTAGAGGCATAAGTGCCAAACCAGGGATGAATTTCCTGTTCCCCATCCAATTGTCCAAGTTGTACTTGAATTAGGTTAGGGAGGACAGTGCTTCACATGGATGGGGAGCCTGTTCCAGAGAAGGGGTAGTCTCTGGGATATATACCTGTCTCTCCAGTAGGTACTATTTATATCATAGACAAGGTTTAAGTCTTTGGAATGTTTAGAATGGGTAATTCTGGTACTGTTTGTTTTGTGGATATGTAAGAGGTCCATCAGAGTGAGCTTTGACAATGTTCTGTATGCCAGGCATAGATCTCTCCTCAAAAGTCGGTAGGAGACAGAATACAGGGATAGGACCTTGAGTGTGTCTGCAAAGGACATGCCACTTATGCCCTGTATTCTTTTATTGAGGAACCTCTGTGGTCATTCTAATTGTTCTATATGCCTGGTTAGGTACATACCAAAGTGTACATTGTACTCAGTGATAGGTCTGATTAATGCAGAATACAGTGGAACAATGAGTTCCTTGGAAGTAGATGCCATACCTTTGTTTATAAATTAAAAAACATAGAATGATTTCCTCACTACTATAGACATGTAAGGGTCAAAGTCTACATTACTGTCTATGTTTGTCCATAACTACTGAGTCAAGTCTAAGGCATGTGCTGTTAATATGATAGTTACCAGGGGTGGATGATTTCCTGATGGATACTGTTATGCATTTCTTGTCATTTAGTTTTAGCCCATGGCTCTGACACTAGTTGTTTGTCTGTGTCAACCCTTCCTGAAGAACATTTGTGTCAGTGTGGGATTCAATGACGGCTCCTAATGTGTAATCATCTGCAAATGTAGTCAGATCATTGACACTGGTCTTGATTTCAGAGTATTAAGTGCCAAAAAGGAGTGGTACAAGGACAGATCCCTGAGGGATTCCACTTGTGACTGACTTCTTTGTAGACATGGACTCCCCAATTCTAATTTCATGGGTCCTGTTTGTGAGGCAGCTGACTATCCACTGGGTGATATATGGGTCTGCACCTAACCTCTTGAGTTTGTCAACCATGCCTGAGTGGAGTATTATGTCAAATGCCATGGCCAGTGAAGGTAGGCAGTGTGAACCATTTTGCCGTCATCCATTGGATTGGTGACCTTCTCAAAGAAGTCCACCAGATTGAGTAGGCATGTTCTGCCCTTGACAAAAACAAACATGATTGAATGCAGTGTCTGGAGGTTTACTATATCACTACTGATCATTTCCATGAAAATTCTTTCCTTGGCTTTACATATAAGACTAGTGAGATTTATGGCTCTGTAGTTTCCAGGGACTGTAGATGGGCCACCTTATGCAGAGGGATAACTGTTGCTGTTCTCCATTCATGAGGCATGAAGCCTGTTTGGAGGCTACAGTTAAATAGCAATTCCAGAGCACCTGATAGGTCATGTTTCATGCTATTTAGACAGCATCCTTGGATATTGTCTGGGTCCATTTATGCAGCGTTCTTGGCCTCCGAGAGTTGTTACACCAGATTCATGGGTGTTACCTGTTCAGCTTATACACACACTAAATACATATGCATTTGACAACAGCAATGGCATGTATATCATTTGTGATAGTGTGGATTCTTCCATAGATATATGCCATGCATACAAGGCAAGTAGTCTGCACTGACCATACTGTCACATACAGATATAGCAGTGTCCCTCCTAACACCTCCTGCAGACATTACAATACCAGGACAGTGTGCATAGTTACCCTCATACAGTGTGGATATATCATAATAGCTGTCAAGTGTGTGTTTGCATGCTCATCTGTTATCACTCCACATCACATACATTATGTCAGAGGCATGGTATTAGTAGTGGCATCATTCTGATATTGTCCATGATTTTGGTTGGTTCTTGTAATGTTTGGCATGATCCTTTACATGTGGCCACCTTGCTAGAGACCTCTGCTGGGAGTACATTCATATTTAGGTATACCATTTTACACAGTTTCCCAATATGCACCCTGCCCTAATTGTATGTCGGATCCCTGCAGATTCCTCTATGTTATTCATATAAGGATGCTTGTTTCATATAGACATCATCCTCATTGTTACAACACCTTGTGTGACAGTCACAGTACATACCTCTCAACCTCTTAGAGCAAAAAATCTGGGCAAAGCCTGACATAATGGGGGGACAAAGGCCCAAAAATTGGGACTGATTTTAAATACTGCCCTTATAAACTTAAAAAGTTGCAAGAGTAACAGGGTTTGTTTTAAGTGCATAGTTATTCCATTTGGAAATAACAAAGTACCTACAAACTACCACATAGGTGGTAGTCCCCTAAATACAGAAAATGTAATAAGGGATCTGGGGACCCAAGTAGATAGTAATCTCTCCTTTGATAATCACATTGGCAAAGTGGTTAGACAATCCTTCTATGTGGCCTACCTAATCACAAAAGGGTTTGCATCCTGATCAAAAGAGGTTACTGTGCCCCTCTACTCATCACTCATCAGACCCATCATAGAGTACAAAGCCCCATTTGGGATGTACCTTACAAGACACCTGCAACAGCTAGAAACACCACAGAAGTACCTCACCAAGAGGATCACTGGCCTCAAACAGATGCCCTATGCAGCTCGACTGAAGAAACTCCAGCTGTACTCGGTTGCATACCGCATGCTCAGAGGTGATCTCTGTCTGACATACAAGGCCATGTCCAACCCAGAATTGATGGGCATGTTCCACCTAAAGAAAACCTTAGCCTCTCGAGCCACATGCTCTAGGGATCTAAACCTCACCACAACAATAAATAGGACATGCTGGAGGGATAGATTCCTGTCCCAGAGACTTCCCATGCTTTGGAACAAGATTCCAATCTACATTAGGCAGAGCTCCTTGCTAGCACTCTTCAAGAGAAACCTTGACGAGTGGATGGGAAACAGAAAGTCTACCATGGGGATCACTTCAGTGGATCTGCTGGACAGAGGCACAGGGAACTAATCTAAGGGGGCGGCAAAAGGCAACACATTCTGGCTAGGCTTATAAATGCCTTTGGGCAGATAGCCTAGTAGCTACCTATAAACCTATACATTTTCTGAAGGATTTGTAGTCTAAAACTTAATTGTATGGTCATTATTTAGTGACTTTAATCCTTGGATCATCCCAGTGACTTGCCAGAAAACCACGTATTTTATAAGGCACAGACGAAAAATATGACCAAACATCTGGACATTCTGCAAAAATCTGGACAGCTGAGAGGTAGAGACCACACAATTTCACTTTGCATTCTGTACTGTACCATATAGATATGTGCTTGATGTTGCTGCTACAACAATCTTCCACTGATATGCCCTCCTCTGCTGTACATGCAGGAGTTTCACCTGTATTCTTTCCCTGTGTTCATTCCTACATTTCATCTGTGTGTCCCTATTCAATGCACACACTTCCCCTGGCTGATCATTGTACATGGTAGTCCCATGCTCTGTTATAGATCATTAACACAGCTTCAGTACAGAATGCCAGGAATGGGATATCACAATAATCTGCACTGCAGGTACACTGTCCTGTACAGTGTTTGGACCATATACTTCACATTTATACCTCTCAACTGTACAGATATTCACAGGATGTCCATATGTTTTCCTTAACAAATATGTGTTTTCCTACCATATCACAGGGATGATCTCTGGACTGATGTGACTCAGTATTACATACATTTGAGTGCACACCTCTCAAATGTCCTGATCTGTGCAGAATGTCCAGTCTTTGTCTCATATTTTGATCTTTTCTTCATAACATTTTTTTTCCTGGCAAATCATTGGCATGTCATTGCAGAGTGAAGTCAGAAAATGATGACTGACATTTGAGTTTCAAACTTAATGCTCTTCAGAAAGTTTATGCTAATGTACAACCTATATATTCTATCAACTTTGTCAATGCAATATTAAAAACTGTCCCTATTTCTGGCCCTTTATCCCCCAATTAGTTTGGCTTTGTCCACATTTGTCACTCTAAGAAGAGTGGTGTGCAACCTGACCTTAACAAATGTTAAGCACTCCTGCTAAAGTTGTTAAAGTTGGGCCTAGAGCCAGGCAGTAAAATCTCCCTGTTCTGACTAGCAAATGACTGCGGCAGAAATAAAATATCTGTTTCTGTCTGTTGTCCCTTTCTGGTAATCTGTCCCTAATTTCTCTATCTAACTCAAGTTGATAATGAGATGTATTAGCATCCACCTCCCAAAGGCTGCACATTCTGAAATTCAAATGGGTGCCATTATTTAGTGACTTAAATCCTCAGTGTTTTTTTCAAAGGCCACAGATTTTGTGAGGAACAGACCAGAAATATGAAGCAATAATCTGGACATCCTGCAAAAATCTAGGTAGTTGAGAGGTATGAAGGGTGAGTGAAAATGTAATGGACTATGTTACATCACCTGTCTGACAGTGCTCGCTAATTGTTTTACAGGTTTGAAAGCTGGAAAAATACTTAGCAATTTTTTTCCCTGTAACTAGCACTGCACACAGCAGGTAAAGCTCCATGCACTACAAAGAACTTTGATTCAATTATGTGTTCTACACATGGATGCCAAGATTCACCTCTGGAGTTTCACTTGAGAAGTGAATCTTGGCATCTATGTCTTGAACACATAATAAGCAAGTTATGATCAGCGAACCAATCATAATCCTCTCTGTAATGCACGTTACTTCTGTATCACTATACAATGAAATACAAAATGTCACAACTTGAACCCTCTGCCAGTTATAATAGGTGTTATCAATACACAGCAGTTATGATGTTAACAATATGTGCCCTAACTTTTTACTCTAGTGGAAAATACTGGTTTCCATAGACATTTCCAATTTTCCATCATGATGACATCTGCAGCAAAATGTCACAAGGGGGGGTTAGTCTGGAGTGGCACTTATTACAACAGAACACAACTATGTTATAGTAACAATGTGCTTTAAATCTCCACCCCCCCCCCCCCACACACACACACACAGACACCTCCTTGGCTTTACAGATTTGTGCTTCCACGGCTAAATAAAATCAAATTTTCCTTATGTTCCTATACAGACATCAGTATTATACATCTGAATTCCCTTCCACCTGATGCATCTCAGAACAGAGCTTGTTATCACACACCACCTTTATGTTGATGACAATCTTTGTATAATGTTTTATTTTTAATTAATGTGTTTATTGATTACAATATAATTTTCATATTTTTATTGTCTTATTTTTGTTCAATAGTAGTGCCAAATGTTTTTTATAAACTTTAAAAATTCTGTAGCATCATTTCTCATCATGATAAAATGGAAAGAAGAAAAAATATTCCAGCTTAAATATCTCACAGTACTACTTATTAGTATAATAAAACAATGTTGTTAATAATGTGTGCTCCTTTTTAATTCAACAGTTTAATCAACAGTGAAGTGTTAAATGCAATCAGATAATTAAGCAAACTGAAATTAGAATCCTTGAAAGGGACAAGAGCAAGAAACTATATAGAAATCAATGTACAACACTACGCACTTGTACATGTGGACACATACTAACATACAAAATAGAGGGAGCATCTTTCCACTAGTTTAAAAGTCTGCTGCTGATCAGTCCTTACCACTCCTACATATGGCTTTTACCAGAAGGAACAGAGAACCACTGAGTGGACAGCTGATGAATCAGACCAGGAAGCATAAACAATATGGAAGTCAACATTTCCTATTTGAGAGAATTAAAATTAAATAAGTATATATTTCTTAAACAAAACAACAAAAGTAAAAGTTTAAATAAAAAGTGTTCTGCTTACAAAAACAAAACAGATCCAGGAGGTTTTCTATAAACAGTCAAAACACCAGCTATGTATTTATTGTCACTAAATACACGTGGAGCCAGATTCAATAATGCCTACATGAAGTGTACAGTAAGTGTACACAATATATATATTCAAGAACATTCCTAACACATTTTTAGTGTTTCTAGTCACTCAGAAAGTTTACGCTAAATGTACATATAGTCTACACTTTGTGGTAACATGTATAGATTCCTGTCAACATTTAAAGCTGCAAAAAAACCTGTAGAACTAAACTTAGGAGGAAGAAGGTATGAGTTACTTCTGCGTTGTCTGTTCACTCAGAATGGTGTACACTTAGTGTAGGTGCTACTGAATCCCAGGAGTGGTCTTTATCAACAGAAATTTACCATCAGTATTTAGAAGTGGAAGAATAAACAACACAAAACTCAACAGTCCTCACAAAATTAAATTTAAAGGAAATAATAAAGAATTTGATTTAACATAAAAAAATAATAATAAACCAATGGTTCTAGTTGAAACACACCTTAGTTTTCCTAAGTCTAGTCCTTTGCTCAGGAAAAGCAATGTAAAGATGCTAGAAGCACAGTATGAACATTCAGAGCAGCTGGGACTTACTGTAATCATTATCTAACAGTCTTACTTAAAAGAGACTCTGAAAGGACAGATGGACATTTAGAACTGAATAGATAAATAATATAAAAGTCAGTGTCACTGAATACATAATATTGCAAAGAAATAATAAGGAAAACACATTTCAAACCAATAAAAAAATAAATAAAATAATGCAGGATTTTGCTTAAAGAACCACAATCCTGACAAGCCCTCCTTCCACACTTTTACACTAGTAGCTGCTAAAGGTAGTGGTGTCTTGATATACATCACTAACAAGCATACCAATAGGTTGGTCAGATCACCATAGTCAAAAATCCTGTACCATATCCTATTCAACTACAGGTCACGTTCCATGTTCCAAGAAGCTCACAACATATACTTGAACCTACTGGAGACACTTACCATCCAGCTTAACACACTACTCATGGGAAACATTAATTTCCCTTCTATAGAATGGGAATCCTATGCTGCCTCATATTTACAGGCACAGAGATTCCTTGACTTCATAAATGCAAACACCTTTGAAAAATAGTGAAAATTCCCACTAGAGGCTCCAACATACTGGACCTCATGCTCACAAGTATGGGAGAATGCTGCACCCCCCCTTCCAAATGCCTCATTCTCCATGGCAAGGTCTACCCATATAGCTGTCTCCTTGGAAATCAAAATCAATTCCATAGTTAGGAACTATTCCAAGATAAACGAACTTCCTTTAAATGATGGTTTGTCAAAGTTTAACACCCCTCCAAATGCCAAGAACACAGCAGCCTACAGTGAATTGTTCCCATAAACTCTGTAAAACCATGTTAATGGCTGCATAGAGGCTGCTATACCTAAGAGAAGTAAGCTCAGAACTAGCTCCAGAAACAAAGCTCCCTGATGGCATCCCAAATTAAACAAGATATACAACAAAATAAAAAAAATGTCAAAAATAAGGAAGGTAAATCCGATAAAGTTAAAAACTCTGTCATCAAACTAAATAGGCAACTAAGAGGACTAATTATGTCAAACAAAAGTCAACTTTGAGGTTAAGATAGCCTCCCATGTGTAAGAAAAACATAATTCCTTCTTCAGCTATGCCAGAAACTTCAAGAGCAGCAAACAGCAATGTGCTGAACTGGTGTTTAATGGAACCACCCTCAATGAACCTAGAAAAATAAAGAACCTGTTAGCTGACAAATACAGTTCTAACTTTACACCCTGTAACCAGAACCCCCCCCTCCCCAACAAATACCTTGATCATAACCTCTCTAACTATAAATAGGAAGCATGTATTGGCTGTACTTGCTAAAGCCAAAAACATAGCGTCAATGGGTCCAGATAACATTCCATTATGCCTCCTGAGCAGTCTAAAATACAACTTATCCAGACCCATGGAGTTACTATTTAACTATAGTCTTAAAATAGATTATATGTGTTGAGAATGGAGGCCTGCAATGGTCATCTCCCATTCATAAAGGAAGACCTTCAACAGATCCTGGAAACTACAGACACATTATTCTGACTAGTTTTGTTTGCAAAGCTATGGAAAGAATTACCATGGAAATTATCAGAGAGACATGGGAGTCCATCCCAGTTTAGCTTTGTCAAAGGAAAGTCATGCTTACTGAACCAGGTGAACCTCTTTGAAAGGTCATTAAGGCAATGGAGGAGGGGAAAGCATTGCATACTGCCTACCTAGATCTGGTTAAAGCATTTGATACAATATCCCACACATGCATTGTCAACTAACGTATGGAACTAGGCATAAACATCTTTATAATACACTAGATAGCTAGCTGGTGCATGGATAAAACCCAAGAGGTTAGAATCCATGAGGCCTCTTCCACAAAGAGGCCAGTCACCAATGGAGTCCCTCAAGGCTCTGTCCTGGGTCTGCTCCTCTTTGGCATCTACTTCTCAGAAGTCAAAGATGATGTCAAGGCCCTCTGCTGACTAGGTTTGCAGATGATTGCAAACTGGGAGCAATCTTTGAATCCCCCCATGATAAGAACCCCCCTAAGGGAGGTCTAACACAGACAAACACTTGGTGCCAAAGCCATGGCTTAAAACACAATGCAAAGAAATGCATTACAGTAACTTTTTGAAAGTCAGCCACCCTTGGTAACTATGTCAGGAATAAAACACACCTAAAAGTTGATTCACTAGTCAAGGATTTGGGAAATATCTAAATTTTGCTTGCAGTATAAATAGGACATGTTGGAGAGTCTGATATATTTCTCAGAGAATTCCCATTCTCTGGAACAGTCTCCCCATCCATGTAAAGCAAAGTTCCTCCCTAACTCTTTTTAAGTGCAATTTGGACCACTCGATGGATAATAGGAAATTCTCCCCTGGTCTGGTGCCTATGTCTCTGATGGACAATGCCATTCTGTAAATCATCCACATATACATCAAATCTGTAGGTCACATTTTAGTTGCACAGCTAGGCTTATAAGGGCCCTAATGTTCTTTAGCCTAGTATACACCTATAAACATGTGAATCACACTCTTGATCTACTACCAATTAATACTCAGTTTATAATTTCCGGAATTATACTAAAATAGCTCATGTTACTTGACATCTCCCCTCATCAGGTAATGACAACAGCTGACAAAGGTTAAAGTATTACAGAATAGGGGGATCTCACAGAACAAGGTGCAACATCAAAGTGCTAATGAGAACACTAGGGAACATTTGATAATATACATGAGTTAGAAGGATTGTTTTTAAGCAATTGTTTTTGATAACTCCAGAGCACAAAAACTTTTAGCACATTAACTTAGGCAACAGAATGTAGAAATGGCTGCCACAAAACATTGGGAGCCTATAAAAAGAAAAAATACTGGGAATCCTGTAGAGGTTTTTGACATATTTTGGAAATTTCATGAAAATGTGTATAAAGGAGAGAAATGTGGAAATCAAGGAAGAGCACAAATGAAAATATTTATGAAAGACTTAATAATGTCAAGATTGGAGCTAGATGTGTTTCAATGGCTAACACTTAAGATAGGAGGAGATGAGATACAAACAGTGATGTGTAATCAGTTTGCAGGAAGGTAAGTTTGGAAGTTTGGAGTGAAGAAAGTGATAACGATCTGGGAGATTTTCTTTAAAGGTATTTTAAAAAGAGGGGAAGTACCAACATCTTGGAAGAAAGCTGTGGTAGCTATCTTACTTAAAGATGGTAAAGACCCAGCAGACCCAGCTTCGTATAGACCAATTTCAATTTTAAACAATGATTATAAAGTGTTTACATCTATAATAGCTAAAAGCATGGCAAAGCTGTTGCCAATATTGAGAGAGGTGGATCAGTGTGTTTTTTTTGGATGGGAGGCAAACATTTGACAACATTAATAGAGCAACAATGATCCACAGTGAATCAGAATGTAAGAAAATAGAAATAAAAAAATAAGTAGCCCTATTCTGTACTAACTTATCTCTATGATGTTCTCATGGTTTGCTATTTATGTGTCATCATTTCGGTATTTGCCTAACTGCCGTTTTGGTGTTCTAATATAGACCCTGTTTTTCCCTCTAAATTTGCCCCCATGATAGACGAGTTGGCTCTGAGCTCTTTCATCCTATTTCTCTACAACCAGCCCTTCTGACTACCCAAGTCTGTTCCCGAACTCAAACTATTTGTGGAACAAATGGACACCCTACCTTTGTGTCATCCAGTTACCTTTCCATGTCTTAGTGTTGCTAACCAGTTAACTGTTTGCTAATCTTTTGAAATGCAAGATTAATATTTAAAATATTGCTTTGGAAAGGAAAGTGATGAAGAGAGTTAGTAAAACAAATCCTTTAGACCTAACAGCCAGTTTTAGATAAAATCCCATTGTAGTCACAATTCAGTAAATTAATTTATAACAAGTGTGAATGGACACTATGGCCAGTCATGTCACTTGGACTTTCCTAATTTGCACCTGAGAGACAGGCTGGTACTGTTACTTGGCAAGGAGGAATATTACTATCCAGAATACAGCTTTCTCCATACACTTATACTGACCATCTCAGACTGATGGAAAGAGCTAGCATGAGTCATTCATGGCTTGATCAGATTAATCAGCTAGTGGGCGGAGCCTTGATGGCCAACTGAGAGCAGTGAATTTTGAGAGCTCCTTAAACTAGTATAATAATATAGGAAAATTTTATCATTTACAAGTTTAAAACATCAGATATCTATAGATAAACTACTAAACTACATAAATATCAATTTTGGTGGAGCTATACAAAACTTTTCCTGTCAGGTAACTTGGAGATATATTGAGTCACTGAATATAAACTACTCAAGGAATTATCATCCAGATGCTGCTTTGAAAAAAGAATTGCAATTGATGACATCTACCTTACAGGAACTATCTTTGAAGATGGATGGCTTTAAAAATGACTTAGAAAACCTCAAATTAAATTCTCAAAAACAGACTGATGCTTTTAAGGAATTATTACAGCAACACCATACAAAACTCATTTAACATAGTGAGACAGCTTTAAAAAAGCAACGGAGATCTTCCTTTCTTGGTTGCTTCCTCACCACAGCTCTGATGTACTGCATAAGCATGTGCAGTACATCAGAAAAAGCCCCAGGATATCAGAAAATCATGGAAGGGCACCATGCAGGTATTATACAAAGGCATTATTTAAGAAAAGTAAGCATTTTTTTTCTTAAATAATGTCATTGTATAATAGCAGTAACCCACGTCTGGGTGTGGGTAATGCTAGATTTACCCACGGTTGTCTTTGTTTGGCCACTTGGGCTTTGCCCTCGTGACCAAACCACACCAACCATGGGTAAATCAAGCATTACCCACACCCAGATGTGGGTTATTGCTTAAATATAGACTTCTCCAAATGACATTGAAGGGAGACTCAATGAGGAAGAATTCCAAAAAGAATTTCTGCTTAAACAGAATACATGGCTGCTTAACAAAATAGATGACTTAGAAAGCAGTGAAAGGAGAAACAACATAAGGATCTTTGGTCTGCCTGAAAACACTGAAGAAGAAGACATTATTTCATTCTTAACAACCTGGATTCCTGAATTTTTAGACTTGAAAGATGGACTTTCATTTGGAATTGAAAGGGCAAATAGAGCACTGAGGAAATCTGTTTCTAACTCAACAAATACTCCACCTAGATCCATAGTTATAAAATTTATTTCATTTCAGGACAAGGAACTAATATTAAAATCTGCTTGGAGAAAATCACCCTTAAAATACAATCAAAGCCTGATAAGGTTTGACAATGATTATTCTTCCAGAATACTAGAACAAAGGAGAAAAGTATGGCCAATAATAAAACTGTTGAAACAAAACAACATTAAAGCACAGCTGACCTTTTCAGCCAAGATAAAAATACATTTAGCCAAAGAGATGAGAACCTTTAATGACTTAGAAGAAGCTATGATATTCATCAAAAACAACAACATAGTGTTTATCCCAGAAGAAATGTAATGGACGGACACTACTCTTAAAAAAATAAAAGAAACAAATCCTAGGACTGATGCTAGAAAGAAGAAACAAAAAACTGATTCCAAGATAGCTGTCTCCAAAAAAATAACTCTTACAACTACATCTCTGATATGGTACATCACTTGTCATCTTTTCTTATTTGGAAACAAAAATGAGGGTTTCTTAAACAACTGAGAAACAGTAATGATTTATTCAGAATTTTCAAAGGGGTCCAATAATTCTTCACAAACAAAGGTAGGTCAAGATGGGGTTACTATTTACATTATATATAAGCCAAACAAAACAACATATAATACAAACATAGAAGTTTCTATTCCCCTACTTGAACTCAATGAACACTTATCTTGTTCATTTTTCATTAATTTTACTTATAATAATTTAAGTAATTAATGAACTAATTCAACAAGGTACCATTCATCAGAGCACAGACTAAAATGTAACAAATCAACATCATATATAATAGCAGTAACAGTAGAGTGTTTTGAAAAAAAAAACGCTGTCATGGAGACTAATGCCATCTCCAGTTAAAGATTAATTTAGAAATGTCATGTATATCCTGGTTAAATAATAGTAGCAAGCTCTTAGTACAAATGTCATCATTATTCTAAATGTACTTAATATCAATTATGGCAGGTATCACAGCTACGAGTGCTGTTTTATCAATCCTGATATGGTGTGTGTGGATGCAGCTGTGTCTAGCAGCTAGTACAAATGTCATTATTATTCTGTATAAACATAGTTAATATCAATTATGGCAGGTATCATAGCTTCGAGTGCTGTTTGATCAATACTGATATGGTGTGCAAGGATGCAGCCGTGTCTGGCAGCTAGTAGAAATGTCATTATTATTCTGTCTAAACATAGTTAATATCAATTATGGCAGGTATCATAGCTTTGAGTGCTGTTTTATTAAGCCTGACATGGTGTGTGTGGATGCAGCTCTGTCTGGCAGCTGTTGTATGTTGCCATTTTTGTCTCTAGGAAGCTGTAGGTTGTGGCTTGTGATCTAGGTTTACTGATGCTTGTGTATTAGGAGACACATTTGGTGTTTTAGCCTGGATCCAGGGGAAGGGGGTGGATAAAACTGTGATTTAGGATATTTTGGCAGAGAATAGTTTGTTTATACATCTGCTGAGTGAGAGGTGGGAAGGCTGGAAGAATGTGCTATTTCTTGTTGTGGCAGCTTGTAGGGAGGTTATTTTTTATCTGTTTGATCCCCGTTCTTTTCCTGGCTGCTGCCTCACTGAAACGAGGGAGCCTCTGGTATGCGGTACACAGACACACTAACAGAAACATACACTCCCAGGTTGTAATAGTAACAGAGACAGAGTGACGATAATGCTTAATGGCTCTGAGGAGCCTCTGAGAAGATTCTCAGCAATGAAGTTTTTGGTTTAAAAAAAAAAGATATATATATATATATATATATATATATATATATATATATAAAATAAAAGGATATATATATATATATATATATATATATATATATATATATATATATATATATATAAAATAAAAGGTCTGTTTTAAACCTCAAGTACACATATTGATGGTCTCCCAACACTTTGTTTAGCTCATTAAGTTGATTCTTGATAAAAAAATAATAATAATAAGTGCAATTTTATATTTAAAATGTATTTTGGTCCAAACAAATTAAGGACTTGCATAAGAGTGGAAGTCTGAGTTATTGTGAAAGACCAAGAGCACTTGGTCTTGTGCAGTACCCTTTGTAGTGGTCTGGGAGGTGAGTTTGCTTGGACGTGTTGGGCATATGGTGATAGCTGATTATAGGGTTATTTCGGGTTGCCAGAAAGTGCTAGAGAGTCATCAGATTTTCTTTGTGGAAATATCTGTGGGAATGGAAGGTGTGTTGAGTGTGTTGAGTGAATGGTCACTGCATGGAACAGGCTGGTAAAATGGAACAGGACAAATATTGGTTTGTATATTTTAAGAACAGCCTGGAAACACTCCTCATGAACAAGCAAATGGTATTCTGGCAAAACTGGATGGACATTGTTGCCCATGCTTGAAGTACTGATATGTGTGTATGTAAGGATGGAAATATACTTATAACAAATAAGAAACTAGAAAGGTCTCATATTTTGAAGTCTATGGACTGTATAAACATGCTTGGAAGGAGTTACAATAAGCATAAACATTACAGCTTGTAGTCTCTCAAATAACTTAGCAACAGCCAAAAACAAAAACAAAAATACACAATAGTTATGTAATGTATGATTTTAGTAAATCTAGACATAACATATATAATCATCATTTAAGATGAAGCAGTCTGCTAAATTTAGATATTAAATATAGGATTTAATAACATGGGCTTGTGTATAATAACACTACTGTCTTAACTTGTCATAAATGACATATATTACATTGGACATCAAAGGGAAGCATGATGATTTTCTTATATAAGTAAATATGCATAACAAGAAATGTAATTGCTTTAACTTGAACTGTAGTTTTTGTAACCCATCTTGACCATATATAATACTTAAGCAGTTACCAAGGTAACTAATATTTTATATATGACATCAAACTGACAAAAGTTGTTCAAGAGAAACAATAGAAGCCTGAACATGAAATGTCACAGGATGTAACAATAATTTTCTGAACATGTAGTATTAAATTGACAATAGACAGTTTAATAACATGAGCTTGTGTATAATAACACTACTGTTTTAACTTGTAATAAATGACATACACTATATTGAACATCAAGGGGAAGCATGATGATTTTCTCATATAAGTAAATGTGCAAGTCATATAATTGCTTTAACTTGAACTGTGGTTTTGTTACCCATCCTGACCATACATGATACATATGCTATTACCAAGGTAATTAATGTTTTATACATGACATCAAACTGACAAAGTTGTTCAAAGGAAACAATAGAAGCCTGAACTAAAAATGTCACAGAATGTAACAATCACATTCTGAACAAATATTATTAAATTGACATTATACAATGCCTCCTAAAAAACGTGCACGCTGATTGGCCAGCCCAACCAGCGTGCCCGTTGTAAATCCCTCAATATACTAACGGAAAAAGGTCCGGTCGCCCGGACTTTTCCGTTAGTATAAATAATCTCGCTATGTTAAAAGAGTTTAACATAGCGACATCGTTAAAAAAGCAACGCAGATCTCCGTTGCTTTTTAAAGCTGTCTCGCTATGTTAAACTCCTTTAACATAGCGACATTAGTAAAAAGCAACGGAGATCTTGCGATCTCCGTTGCTTTACTGTCTTGCTATGTTAAATGAGTTTAACATAGCGAGACAGCTTTACAATAAGCAACGGAGATCTCCGTTGCTTATTTTAAAGCTGTCTCGCTATGTTAAACCCATTTAACGGAGATCTTGCGTTCTCCGTTGCCCACAGCTCTGATGTACTGCGTAGGCATGTGCAGTACATCAGAACTACCGCAGAACACCAGACAGCTGCGGAAGGGCAGCAAAGAGGCATTATACAATACCATTATTTAAGAAAAGTAATTATTTCTTTTCTTAAATAATGTCATTGTATAATAGCAATAACCCACTTCTGGGTGTGGGTAATGCTGGATTTACCCACGGTTGTCTTTGTTTGGTCCCTCTGGCTTCACCCTCGGGACCAAACCATGCCAACTGTGGGTAAATCCAGCATTACCCACACCCAGGCATGGGTTATTGCTATAATAATCACTCAGTTTAAGCTTTGCTGATTATACAAAATAGAATGTTGCCATTTAAATCTAAAAACTTTTAGTATATGCCATAAAATGGCAATTTATGAATATGGAAATGGAACTTGCAATCATTAATCACAATAAGTGAATTTGTTGTTTTTAACCTATAATTTCACTCATTTTATAATAACAAATGACAGATATGAAAATCCTTAAGTGTAGGAAATGGGGGGAAGAGGAATGCACTGATATTTAAAATGCACTAACTTTCATCAGTGTTCACATAAAAAAACTTGATGCTTTAAGTAAGTTAGCAACAAACAAAGTGACTACTTAAATGCTGGCAAACAATGACATATAACTTCTGATATATCCAGTAATATACATTGTATTATAAACATTAGGTATAAATATTATTATCATCTATTTATATTAAGTAATAAGTTTTGAAAAACTTCTTCAATAAGGGTGAATATGTTAAATAACTGTGTGCTATAATCTTTTACTGAGGTTTTATATATGATACATCCTACTTTACTATGATTGAATTGCTTGTCATCTATCTTTCATATAAATATTAATTGCTTATACAATAAGTAGACATTTATATTGTATTATAATTATGTCTAATCTAAAATAGTAGTAAATCTGTTCAAAATAATACTAATATTGCTTATTCCTATTACAAATATTCTCCATCAAATTATAGAGCTCAGATGTTCTGGATTGTCAAGGTTTAAGTGATAATTTGATGGACTTAGGTTTATCCATCAGATTAGGAATGATTTTCATTCCATGGCTAGTGTGGATTTTAGTTTTGTTAACATTTATTAATTTAAATTTGTTATTTCACAAAAACATTTAATTATGCCTGACCAAAACATTACTTTATCGGTAAACACTCAATGTATAAAACTGATAATTTCCTTTAAAATCTCAAACATATACTTTACAGTTATCAGACGAAAATATTTAATAGTCGCAATAAAACAAAAAATACATAGCCTAAATAACCTAAGATGGATTTAACTTAATTATCTTTAAATACCAGTGGCTTAAACAATCCTAGCAAGAGATCAAATCTACTGAAATATTTAAAACTGAACAAAGCACAAACTGTCAGGTCTATATTAGATCACCGAATGCTTAGGTAAGCAAGCAGTGATTAATTGACCCCATGTAAGCGAAAGCTTACAAAACTGAACTGTCAGAACAGCGATTTTTTTCAAAGGGAAAAAAATCGCTGTTCCAACAAAAAATAAAAAAAATGAAAGCACATTAAAACATGAGATTAACCAGGGGGGCTTCGACGCCCACACACCCCTACTTAAATATAACAACTCTGAGACCGCACTACAGTGCTGAAAACGGCAAAGTACCAAAGAGGCCAAGCAAATTCTTTCCCAGGGAAAGAATTTGCTTATATACCGCTTCGATATTTTGTAGTTTCGGTTTTGTCAGTTTGACCAAGACGCATTTGAAAACATGCATCTTCGGTCTGCTGATAGGAACCCAAATTGTCTTCTTTCAAGAAACAAATTTCAAAACAAAGAGAATTACAAATGGAATCCTAAGGAAGATATGATATTGGTGCAATCCACTTATAAAACAAAGACAAAAGGGGTAGCAATTTTATGGAAAACAAATGTGATTAACCCAGAAATCATTTATAAGTATGAAGATAAACAAGGCCTTATGGCATTAGTAATAGTTAAATATAATAACAGAATATGGACCCTATCCAATCTATACTGGTTCCCAGGGACTGGAACAGGAGCTGTTAAAAAACACTTAGATTTCATTTCCAATAATTATAAAGGCAACTTAATTTTAGAACGAGATTTTTACTGTATATTTGATATTTCTGAAACTACAAATAAAAGACCGCTGCATACATCTGTTGTATCAAAAGCTGTAAACAAGTGGGTAGAATCATTTCATCTTGTAGATACTTTCAAATTTAAAAAAGATAAATCTTTGTTGTTTTCCTAGCAAGATCACAGATTTGGAACCCAAACTAGAATAGATAAAATATTTGCTGCCCATGACTTACACTCTAAAATCATCAATTTCTCAATCACTCCCTTCCCCTTTTTAGACCACAATTCATTGTTACTAAAACTTCAAAACCCTGGTTATTATCTGAATTACAGTTCTTCTTAGATATTAATTCCACCACAGAGATAAATAAAATAATAACATGGGACTCATTAAAAGCCTACATACATGGTAAAACCCTAACTTGGTATAAATAAAAATCAAAGAATGGGATTCTGAATTATTCTACAATCCAAACTTTTGTCAGTAAAAGTTGAAAAAAATCAAAATCATTTGGGGATGAAAAAGAAAGTAGAAGTATTAAACAATAAATACAATAAAACAAACTAGTTTAGCTTTAGAAAAACTAAAAATTAATACCTTGGCCACTTTTATCAAATATCTACATAATTTATCCACAAGAATCAAAATACAATAAAAAGCTAATAACATTAAAAGTATCTTCCATGAAAAGAAAGGGAATAATGTCTTGGATATAGGTGACATTCTTGATACCTATAGAAATCACTATATGGAACATTTCCAAAAAGAAAATATGCATATTGATCAATTAAATCTAGATGAAAAATGTTCTAATAAAAAAAAAAAACAGAAAAATTAAAACTAGATCTGCAAGTACGCATATCCTACAAAGAAATTACAGATACGATAAAAGAGGATAAAAATAATAAAGTTCCAGGTATAGATGGCATAATTATGGAAATATGGAAATATGGAAATTATAAACTTAAGCCTATAATCATATGTGGTAACCATCGTACTATACATATGTTCCTTTTTAAGATGAAATCCTTAACTACTTCTTTCTCAGCCTCCAACTTCCAACCTTCCTGTGTGTACATAAAAAAAAAACATGTACCTCTGTGCACATATTAAATAAATCACAATTTTGTTATAAAACAATGTAATAATTTATGTGAATAACATATACCTGTGCGTGTAAATAGCACTAAACAAGTTTGAATTATGTGATAAATTCTCTGTAACATTTTTCACTGTATTTATACCTGTTTGTACAGTTGGATCTTTTCTCCCCTGGCCTCCGGTGAAAATAGACCTGTATCCAGTCAGACTTTCCCAGTTAACAAATGTAAAATAAATAAATAACTAAAAATAAATAAATATATAAACTTTTTCTTTCAAAGAAACTATCCCTCTTCCATAAAACTCTATTAGAAATCCAGTCACAAGCTTTAATACCACCATTTTGGAGATATTCCTTAATCACACCAATCCTAAAGGAAAACAAATCCCCAAACCTCTGTACCTTATATAGACCTATATCATTGTTAAATAATGACTATATTTAGGACAATATTAACTAACAGAATACCACTATCCAAAACAATAAACAATGATCAAACTGGATTTATACATCATAGACACACACACATGACAATATTAAAAGGATAATTTCTCTTATAGATTATGTTAATAAAGAAAATAAAGAAACACGCATAATTGGCTTAGATATAGAGAAAGCCTTTCATTCTCTAAACTAGGACTATTTATTCAAAATCCTAATGCTATTTGAATTTCCTGCATCCTTTGTTCATCTCCTAAAGAATATATATACAAATAATTTAGCGTATGTCAAGTTAGGTCCTTTTACCTCTGAATCTATGCATATAAAAAAAGGCACTAAACATGGATGTCCCATGTCACCGATTCTGTTTGCTTATTTGCTTTGGCTATTGAAATATTAGCAGATTCAATTCATAACAATATAAAAATCAAAGGAATATATGTTTACGAACAATACAATTCTAAAGTAATCATATTTGCTGATGACATATTACTAACATTATCTAACACAAAAGACACATTTGAAGAATTAGATATATTAATTGACAAATTTCACATGACTTCAGGACTCCATTTCAATTAATCAAAATCAAAATTTTTATTTTTAAATAAAGAACTGCAGACTAAGGGGTTCACATCATAGGGAAAATATCTAGGAATTGAGTTATGCAAGGATAATAATGAATTAGTCTAAAAAAAACTACAATGATATCATCAATACTATTAAAATCTTTGTGGAAAAATGGAGCAAAATAATATTAACATTTGAAGATAGACTACAGTTAATAAAATGGTTTTACTGCCCAAAATCCTAGATATAGCATTGGCAATACAACTATACCCAGAAAGGAATATACTTAAAGAAATAAATTCATGCCTAATAAAATTTTTATGCTTTCCTAAAAGAAACAGAATAGCTTTAATACATCATGTCAGACCATGGAAATAGGGAAGATTAAACATTCCTGATATAGAAACATATATAAAAGCATCAATATCTAAAACAATCTCAGATTGGATGAGTCCAAATTACACTGCAAATTGGAAAGAATTACTAACTGTAATATCAATAAATGAATTTGATTTACAAAAAAAATTTCAAATAACAGATAAAAACAATTTGCCATGGCACATCTAAACATAACTAAACCCACTAATACTCGTATGATTAATTATTACATTGACTCATTTAGGAAAATTATTAATGCAAATATAGATTTAAAAATCTTGTTTGATCTTTTAACACCATTTATAGTAACAAAGAACGTTCCAGATAAAATATATAGAGAAATTATTAATTCCTGGGAACAGAAAGGATTTGTTTGTTGGCTCCAATGTATCAAAGAACTAAAAGTTTTAGATATGCAAGTAATAAAAACAACATACAAAATTCCACAACAGGACTGGCTAACTTTACAAAGTATTCTGTCATATTTGCAAGATTTAAGTAGAATAATTAACAATTCTTCATTTAAAGAAATACCTAAATTTATGAAATACATTTATGAAATCATATATAATGACTTTGACATGGGAAACAGTATTTCAAAATTTTACAAAATATTGATAAACTGGGTTCCTATTACATGACTGAAAGATCACAATTTTGAACGCTCAGAAGAGTGAAAATGCCGTATATCCAAACTATTATTGTGGGGGGGCTGTGCCCCCCACAACCCTGCTAAATATATATATATAACAACTCCAAGATCAGACTACAGTGAGGAAAGGTCAGATATTCCAATCTTCTCTGTACTGCAATCACACAATACGAACTTCAATATGTGGCATTTTCACTCTTCTGAGCATTCGAATTTGTGATCTTTTGATCATGTAATAGGAACCCGATAAACTATAAAACAACACCCAGAACCTCATATTGGAAATATATAACAAAATGACACTCAATACAGTTAACTGAAGATATTAAAACAAATATCTTATTATAGATAAAGTATACATCCTTTACACAATACTAGGACGTTTTTAATTGGAAATGTTTGCACAGAGAATTCTTAACCCCAGACAGAATCAGTAAAATTAGTTCCTCCATAAAAGGAATATGTTGGAGATGTGAGTAAGTTCACAATGTATATTGGAACCACATTTTCTTTGAGTGTGTTAAAATTAAGCCATTTTAGAATGGTCTTAACTTTCTACAAGCTTTATTTAATGAATCGTTTAATTTAACTAAACCTCTTGCATTATTAAATGTGAACAAATGTCCTCATTTGAATAGGTCAAACATGTATCTAGTATGGACTATACTTGCAATTTCAAGGAAGTGTATAACAAGAAGATGGAATACAAACACAATACCAGCTTTGGAAGACTTCTACAGCCTACTGAAGACCACAGCATTATTGGAAATTAAAATTAAAGAACTAAGAATTTATCAAAAGCCATTTATCAACAACCCTTGGAGAAAAGTCTTATCATTGATTGACACTATACAGTAATTGATCAGACACTCTGATAATTGATTGGACATACTTATAAAGTAATTGTGTACATTAAGATCTGTTATAGTGTCAGGCTAATGTAAGTAGTGTACATAGTTATTTAAGCTGTTATGTATAAATACTATAGAATTGATTCAAATGCATTTGAAAAATAAAAAAAATTGAGATATTAATCAGCTAGTGGTGATAAAAAGAAGGGTCTGAGGAACGATTCATGAAGTTCTTTATTTAGCAACTGACCATTGGTCCCAGGATCCTTCCTATTTTTGTTTTCTTAATGTTAAAATGCCTTTGGAATAAAAATTCATGTTGAAATGACTAACTTTTCTTTACTGTCCCACTAATGCAAGGACAGGCAGGTCACCCATCTGTAAGGCGTTGCTAGAAGTTAAATTACTGATATGTGCTAGAGAGCTGGTTGTGAAAGGAAAATGTGTGCAGTCAGTTTTGTCTCATCTTTTTTGGTGGTAGATTCCGGGGACTCCCACTTAAAGTTTGACTTGTAAAAGTAGTTTGTAGTCAGCTGCTTAGAGGTATCTCTCAGAGCAGAGAAAGGAAAATGCATGCTTCCATGCTGCATGAATCCATTGTATGCCATGCACATGCCCATTGTATGCGGTAGTGGAAAAAACAGATGGCATTTTCTGTATAGGTAACAGGTCATATTACAGTACAGTTCATTAATAAATGACATCTCATATATGATTAGCCTCTTCTGGTCTCAGTAGTGCTATTTTATTAATATAAAATATGCTTTCTTTTCTCTGTGGTGATCCCACAAACATTGCTTTATGCAGAGTAAGGCGTCCCTTGTAGGAGACTTTTACTTGATCCTGTCAACACAATGAAAAGATGCAGCTCTCTCTATTTAAAGTCCATTCTACATAAAAAAAACCTCTACCATATTTCAGTTAATTAAGTATTAGGCCTGCAATTTATATTAAGCTATTTTAAGAAATACAAGTTTATTTATTTATTTAAGGTTGATGACTGGGGAAGTCCACTGTGCACAAGAAGAGCCTGTTTTCAGTGGCAGTCCAAGGAGAAAAGCTCCACAATAATTGCAATTTACATTTCACATGTTACAAAAGGACATAGTTCATACAGCTAATTAAACATTTACAGATAAGCTTCATGATATTTGCAATTGGCTTGTCACAATGTTACAAAAATGAAAAGACATAATTCAATACAGAAATTTCAACATTTACATAAAGTGAATATTTTTGTTATAAACTCAATTGTAGGTTTAACATTTTAAAATATATAGCTACTAGCCATTAGTAGGTTAGGAAAATATTATGCATGGAGTGGGTAATAGTATAATTGAGATTGGAGAGTATAGTACAATAGATATTAGAGAGAAAATTATTTTTTGGTAGGGGAGAGATTGTGTTGGGTGGGATGAAGTAATAGTAGAGTTAGTTGAATGAGTCAGTGGAAGGTGTAATGGGGGGAGGGGTTTAAGTTGGAGCGTGGTAAGGGCATTCCCATTTGAAAGAAAGATGAGAGAGTAGCTGAGATTTGAAACTTGCATAGTTAGGTAGATTGCGTAGGTGTGTGGGGAGAGAGTTCCACTGTTTAGCTAAGGAGTGGGACAGCAGTAGATGGCCAGGAGGTCATGCAAGTTTGTGGACTTGAAGGAGATTTTGGCTTTTGGATCTGAGTGAGTGGTTGGGAATGTAAGGTTTTAAGGAAGTAGTGAGATCTGGGCAGTTGGCAGGTTTAAAGATGAGCTTGCGGGCAATGGTGAGTTGTAGGTAACTGTGGTAATTGGATTGTTCAAGCCAGTTGAGGATGAGGAGGGAGTGGCAGTGGTGGGATGAATTTTTTGAATTGGTTGCAAATTTGGAGATCTTCTGGTAACAGGATTCAAGGTTAGACCGAAGGCCAAGATGGAGACTGGTGAAAAGAGGGCCACCGTACATAAGGGAGGGGAGTAGGAAGGTGGATGCAAGAGTTTGATGGGTAGAGGGGCCTAGGAAGTGATTGTGCCTGTAGAGGAGACCTAACTTTTGGTGGGTTTTCATGATTGCAAAGCGGATGTGGGTGTCAAATTTTAGTCCTTCATCAATAATGTTGCCAAGAAGCATGGTGTTGAGAATTATTTCAAGGAGGGTGTTGCTTCGGCTCTGTATGGTGAATGTGGATTTGTCAATGGAGTTTTTGGTAGGGGAAAGAAACATTAGTTTGGTTTTATTTGCATTTAGTGACAGATGGTTAGACCGCATCCAGGTTTTTGTTTTGAAGAAGGCTAGTTGGGTTTTTGCTAGGAGCTTAGAGGGGAAGAAGGCTGAGAAGATGATTCTTGAGTCATCTGCATACTGGATGATAGATGAGTCTGGGATAGATTGGTGAAAGTTGTTAATGAATAGGTTGAAGAGAAGAGGGCCAAGAACAGAACCTTGTAGAACACCTATGGGTGTGAGAAGGAAGGGGGAGGTTGATGTTTTCCATTTGACAGCTTGTTGGTGGTTGGACAAGTAGCTGAAAAACCAGGCGATGGTGGTGGGAGAGAGGTGTAGGGTGGAGAGTTGGGATATAAGTAGGGTGTGTGAGATGGTGTCAAAGGCCTTTGACAGATCTAGGAATAGTGTGGATATGATCTTGCCTGATTTGTGTTTGAGGTTTATAATTTCAAGAAAGGAAAGAAGGTCAGTCATGGTGCCCTGGCCAAGGCAGAAGCTGTGTAGGGTGTGTGCGATGGTGTCATAGGCCTTTGACAGATCTAGGAATAGTGTGGACATGAACTTGCCTGATTTGTGTTAGAGGTTTATAGTTTCAAGAAAGGAAAGAAGGGCAGTCATGGTGCCCTGGCCAAGGCAGAAGCTGTGTAGGGTGTGTGAGATGGTGTCATAGGCCTTTGACAGATCTAGGAATAGTGTGGACATGAACTTGCCTGATTTGTGTTAGAGGTTTATAGTTTCAAGAAAGGAAAGAAGGGCAGTCATGGTGCACTGGCCAAGGCAGAAGCTGTGTTGAGTAGGGGAGAGGAGATTGTTTAGTGTTAGGTGTGCCATGAGTTGTGCTTGTATTGTTTTCTCTAGTATTTTAGAAAGAGGGGAAAGGATGGCAATAGGCTTGAAGTTGGTGGTATCAGTATTTTTGCCACCTTTGTGGAGGGGGATGATGTAAGCATCGCGCCAGATAGAAGGGACATATAATTCTTGTATGGATCTATTTATAAGAACACAGATGGGATAGACAATGCTGTCTGCAGATTGCTTGAGGAAGGTGGGTGGAAGGTTGTCGGATGCATTGCAATAGGGTTTAAGTTTGAGGAGAAGTCTTTTTAAAGTGCTTGTGGGGATGGGCTTGAGGCAGAAGGATGTAGAGGAAGGTTGACGATTGGGGTGGTGGTTGCAGCAGGAAAGGGTGGTGGTGGAGGAGGAGGGTGGGAAGGATGCTGATTGTTTAGCTATGTAGTCTATGAAGAATGAGTTGAACTGGCTGGCTGTTTCAAGGTTGGAGAGGTTGGGGTCTAGGCAGGGGTTTTCTTTGTTGCCAGGATGCAGCACGGATGAGATGGAGTCCCAGAATTTTTTATTAGTTTTTTTTGCGGAGTTTCATAGTTGTTTATACTCTAGGAAGGTGTTAGGGTTTTTATGCTTTTGATATTGTTTCCATTTTTTGTCCCTTTGGTGCAAGGCTAGTTTAGTATCTTTTAATAACCATGGGTAGGGATTGGTTTTGATGCATTTGGTTTAAGGGAAGCTTGCTGATTAAGAAGGATTATGAATGAGTGGTTAAAGTAGGAGACGGCATCATCTAGAGGAAGGGTTTTTAGAGGGGACCAGTCAGTATGCTTTAAGCATTCAGAGAAAGTTAGAGGGTTGAAAGAAGAGAGGTTGCGGGTTTGGATGTAGTTGTGTTGTTTATGCAGTGGAGATGGGAGATAGCTGGCGAAGGCTGGTAGGTGATCACTGAGAAGATCAAGTAATTTTATGGCTTTGATGATAAGGTTTGGGTGAGTTGTTAGGATCCAGTCAATGATGGTACCAGAGGTACTGTCTTTATTTGGTCTGGTTGAAGATGGTATTAGTTGGGAGAAGTTGTGCAAGTTGATTGCGTGGGATGGAGCTTCAGAGTTAATAGTATTCCAGTTGATGTTTGTATCACCGAGTACATAGGTTTCAGTTTTTAAATTGGAGGAGTACCAGGACAGGATGTTTTCAAGAGTTTTGATATTATCACCGGGGATATATAGAGGGCAGCGATACATATGGACTTGTGGTTGTTTATTTTTAGTAAACCTATTATAATTTCAGCGTTGGCAAAGGTTGGTGTTTTATTGGAGTAGGGAGTTATGGTATGGGAGGTGGGGTAGATTATTGCTACTCCACCTCCTGTTTTGTGGGCTCTGTCATTGTGAATGATTTGGAAACCTGGTAGTAGGATTTTGCTATCTTTTATATAGGTTTTCAGCCAGGTTTCAGAAACAGCGGTAATGTCGGGGTGGTTATGGGAGAACCAGGCGAATGGACTTTGAGTTTGTGGGTTGAGTGGAGGGTTTGGTGAGACTGATATTAGGGATGGGTCCAGGGTTGGGGTGGATGTCGCTGGCTAGTGAGAGAGAGATGTGGTGGAGTAGAAGAGTAAGGCAGTGTATTGGGCAAGGGTAGCTTGGGTTGTGTGAGAGTAGTGATTTTCTGGTACCACATTTAAGAGGGGAGTATGAGGGGGGTTGGGTTGGGAGTCATTTTGGTTTGAAAAAAATACATTGGGTTAGAGGTAAAGAGTTCACGTGAGATGGATGAGTAGGATGGGAAGTGAGATTGATGGTAAGATGTAGTGGAGTGTGTGTGAGAGTTATGACAAGGGTTGGGAAAAAGTGTGAGATTGGTAAGAAAAGAGAGAGAGATTATTAGGGCAAATGGGGTTATAAGGAGAGATGTTATGTAGAGCATTGTAGTAGGGGTGGATGTTTGGGGTGATGTAGATCTAGAGATGGGTGGAGTTTTGGCTTAGGTGTATTGTGATTGGAGAGGTGTTGAATGGGGATGAGTGAGGGGATGTATAAAAGTATAGGTAGTGTGGGCGGGTGGAATTTGAGGGCAGGGTAGGGGAGCGGAGTGAGCCCAAAGTGTGAACAGAGTGGGTTACACCTTCCAGGAGGAGTAGCAGTTTCCAAACAGAAAACAATCAGTGAGAAGGTTAGCAACTACAGAAATAGGGCAGCCTATCTTTTTGGTTTGAATGTTACCTTTCTGATTGTTTTTATTATTTATGCACCAATGGGGAGCTGCAATTCACTGAGACATAGGAAAATAATGTAGTTATGCCAGGGGTTTTAGAAAGGGGCATTCAGTAAATTATGACTCAGTAGAGTACTAATTAAAAAGAATGGAATATGGTATAAACGAGTACACTACTGGGGATTCCTATGAAGCAAGGGCAGAAAAGCTAAGTCAATCAATAAAACTAAGACTTTTTTATCAATTCAGAAATTAAGGAATTCAGATTTAGCCTAGTAGTAATGTAAACATTATATTAAAATGTACTTAACTGATAGATGCCAGGAAAATAGATATTTTGTCTGAAGAAACTTGGACAGGTAAGCTGATTCTGGAAGTGTAGAGGAAAAAAAACAAACATTTGACAGAGACAAAAACACAGACCCTCTTTCAGTGCCTATGGTATTCTATCTTGATAAGTGGATTAGAAGAAATGTTGTGCCACTAAGAACTTCAGCTTGTAGCTCCTGTGCCAGATATGCTGCATAATACAAGGTCATATCATAGTAATTTGCTGTCACTTGTCTTATCTCCTACTCAGTATTAACCCCAACCCTTTTGTCATTATGCATTTGGCATGAACTATGTAGTAGAATTATGTGTGGTACAGTATCATTTTAAGTGGTTGTTAACCTTATTAAGATGTGCATTATATAATATTAATTTTAAAGGTCATTGTAGTAAAACTGTTGTAAATATGTCTTTCATATATCTCTCAAATATGACTATTTTTAGTTTCAAATGTACACCCTATGCTGTTGATCCAGAAGTCCATTTTTAGCTTAGCACAATATTCCATTTCATAAATACCTGTTAGCATGACTAATTTATATGTAGTTTCTACCTCTTTGGCTTGCTGGGCAAGACCTGGGGAGTATTTACAATTGTCTTTCCATTCATCCAGGTTATGCTTATAGAGGGTACTGGAGCTGCTTTGCTTTACATGATCCAAGGGAAGTCTATTCCACAAAACGGATTCTCTGCAATGTATGTCTACCAGACCAGCAGGGCCTATTTATATTTTAGTGGAAGTTAAGAGAACTTGAGCGTATGTTTAGTGTGTTATTAATTTTTTGAATGTGCAGGAGGCCACATAGGACTGGATCCTTTGAGGCTCTGTAAGCTAGACAGAGGTTACCTATTAAAAACAGAAAAAGGAGGGTGCATTTAAGGAAGTCTATACAGCTCAAGGAAGATCTGCTCTTGATTTTCTTGGTGAGGAAACAATGTGGTCTCCAAAGCTGGGTCATATGCTTAGATAAGTACAGACCCCTAATGAATGAGTCAGTTCTTAAAGGGGGATCACCTATGTGGTGGGTGCCTGGCTGCCCAGTTTTGCCACTTTTTCCAAAGGAAACAATGCTGTATTTCTTGGCATTTAGTTTAGGGTCTTGTCAAGGCACCAATTATTGGTGTATATTAGTCCCCACTGAAAAATCTGGAGGTTAAATTGGGACCTTAGTCTGTGTCATCTGCAATCTTGATCACCATAGGCCCTTGATGTCACCCTTGACATCAGAGAAGGAAATAGTAAAGAGATGTGGTGTTAGGACCAATCCCCGGGGGGGGTGGGGTGTATACCACTGGGCATTTTGAAGAGAGTGTGCCACCCATACTAATAGATTGGGTACATCCAGTTAACTACTTTACTATCCAGTGGGTAACAGAGGGGTTTACATTTAGTTTGATTATCTTATCAATAATGACAGAATTTGGGATAGCATCAAAGGTAGGCAGTGTGAAATGCATCAGTGACATTTTCAAAGAAGCCCACCACATTCAGGATGCAGTATTTGCCTTTTAACAAACCAAAATTGATTTGGGGCCAGGGCTTATAGACTGTGTATACCCTTATTAATAAGTTTCATAACATTGCATTCCATTGCTTTGAAGATAAGGTTGGTGAGGCTTTGAGATTTATAGTTTCCTGAAGCAATAGAGGAAACCCTTTATGGGGTGTGATGACTATCACAATTCTGGCATGAATCCAGTGCAGAGACTAAGGCTTAGTACTGAGTCTACCAGGCAGTGTCTGGTGCTGTCAATAAGACATCTTAGCACATTATCAGGATCCATGGAAATAGTGTTTTTGGACTTGAAGACAGCATTCAGAACTTGCTCAGAGCTGATCAGAGAGGAAGCGTTGTTGTGGTGATAAGTTGGGGAAAGGTAGGAATTGATAAGGAAGTGAAGTCAGAGCTAGAGCTAAATTTATCTGCTTATATGTTGGCTATGCCCCAGTGGGGTGAGTAGATGTTGTTGTTGTGTATTAACTGTGAGTACTGCTTGGTAGTACGTCTGAGGTTTCTGGCAAAACTGAAGGAGGCTTTGTGGTTAACCTTAGCAGAGGCTACAACTCTCAACTTATACTTAAATTTCGAGAATTTGATTTTCCTTCTGAATGATTTGTTGATCTTTTTGAGTTCGTCTCTAGATGACAGGATATTGTTTGCTTTTATGGGCTATGAGATTCTTCCTATTATTGTATAGTTTGCTTATACTAGGGTGCAAACATGGGGGCTTATTCCTGAAATTGTCATTGTCTATATATCTTATGGGGATAAATATCTTACTACATGCTGTGTGATGAAATGTGTCGGTATGCAAGATGGGGACAGTAAGGTAAGAAGGGTGCTTAGATTTTATCATGTCATCTGTTAGCTAGTTTTTCTTAGAGTAGTCTCTAAAGTAAGAAGTTTTTTTTTGACAGGATTTACTCTTACAGGAAGTGCTATCAAATGGTGGTCAGAGTTGCCCTGTTCTTTGGTAACTGTAGGTGTTTAGCATAAGGTAGCAATATAGGTGAGAATCAGATCTGATATATTTGAACCCCTTGTTGGGACTTGAACAAGTTGCTCTAGGATGATAACATTAACGAAGACCAGAAATCTTTGTGCGTATTGATTTGAGGTGGTTTAGGTTAATCATCTAATGATGAGATGGTTGTAGTTTCCCAAGAGGATAGTGCTAGGTTTAATAAGAAGGTATATTACTTTGATTAGATATGTCTCATGGGCTACAGGTAACATGGAGGGGTACACTGGTTGTCTATGATATGGTTATGGAGCTCTATGTACCATGGAAGGAATATAGAGGAGTTCCAGTCTATTGTCCTGCTAATATTCTGGAGGTGAAATGGCTTCTTAGGAATACAGATATGCCCCCTCCAATAACACTGCTATTTTTTGTTCTCTGAAAGAGTGATAGGCTTTTAACATACACTATGGGAATGCTATATTTGTTCTGAAACCATGTTTCAGTAACTATGCAGATAACTAAATTTTCAAGAGTTAAGAATGTTTGAGAGGAATGCAATTTTTTATTTAAGCTTCTGACTTTGAACAGTGTTACAGTTATAGAGTTTAGATTCTGATTGGTTATGTAGGCAATGCAAGGAGACTGATCTTGCTTAAAAGAGTGAGGTACAAGCCAGTCTCCTCCCAGGCTGATGTATATTGGATTCCCTTAGGTGACACCAATAACTAAGCCAATAACTGAAGTCATTTATCTTTTGATTCAGTTGTGGCAACATTGTTAGTGATGGTAGGATATTGTCCAATACAATTTTCACATTATATTCAGATGAATATACTAAGAACTCCATCATGTCCCTCTTCATATGATCCAAGGAGGTATGTCTCAAGTCATTCAATCCACCATGTCATATGTGTACTTATAGGAAAGGGAATGTAAGGGCCTAGTGACAATACAGATCATGGTAGTTGAAATGCAGGTAACCATTACTCTCTCTCTTTGGTCATCCTGATGAGTGATGCAACTGTGTCTGATGATGTAATCTCTTATGACTAAGACTATCTTGGCCTTGCTGCTTTAAGGGTTTCAGCCTTCCAGCTGAGTGATCACTTTTTGTAGTTTTTTTTTTTTGTTTTGTAGCATCTGCATATGTTGTTTGCCTGTTAGTATGGCGCTGCGTGTTCTCTCTACCAAACCTTCTGCTAGGAGGTCTTTTTGGGATTAGATTTTAAGTACCTCAACCTAAGAAGGGTTATATGTTTGTCTAGGACATATAGGGCATAGCTGTGAGAGGTGTTTATCAGAACTGGCAACATTCTTGCTGAAGAATTCTTAGATATGGAATTGTCTAAAGGAAGTATAAAACCACTGTCAATGGATGAAGCAGTTTTTGCATTTTTTCAATATTTTTATTGATATCATGTTCAGAAAAGGAGGTGAGGCAAACTCTGACTTCATGAATTTCATGCCCGGTGAAACAGGGGGTCCAAATGGATGCTAATGAAATCAGATTGTAGGAAGGGTCTATACTAGAATACAAGGCTGAGCACTGAGTCAAAACAGAAGAGCTACAATTATATACAACAATATCAGTAAATGAAGGGTATAGAGTTCAGGGATAAGTGTAGCAACAACTAATAGATGTGTGAAGCATCAGCTATTAACTTCAGTGCCATAACAGTAATTTAGTACAGATTATTTGGTTTGGATATCACCACAACAGTTTAGTACAAATGATTTGGGTTGGGTGCTACCACAACAGTTTAGTATAGTAATGAGACAAACAGTAGTCTTCAATTATGACTGGTCTCAGGCTCAGAATATGTACAGCAAACAGTAAATGAAAAGTGCAAAAGGCAGTAAAGGCAGCTACAATAACAAATGTTTTTTTGAAGACAGCAAACTATAAATTGGCTCAGATGTCACAACCACAGTTTTAGTATAAATTTACAGATCACAGCAAGGAATAGACCTAGATTTAGAATGCTCACAGCAGGCAAAAATGGTAGAAGGCACAAAGATAATAGGCTTACAGCAACAGGGGACTCAACCCTAAGTGATGTGGCTCCCTGCAGGTGTTGTTAGGTGCACACACCTGTGTTTATGCATCTACAGTTGTCTGTGACTGTACTTAGTCATCTGTAGGTATTTGCAGGAGTCGGTGGGCATGTGCTATTTTTTTTTTTTTTTTACAAAACCAGACAGAGCAAACACTTGGAACTGTTGCAAATAGTTCTCAACAGTATGCAACCCTGCTGTGAAGTATGCAGCATTTCCCAGATGCAGTGCAGTTTGCTTCTGAGTTCAAGTCCAATTAGGTTTCCCTGGGTCTCCTTGTGTCATCAAAGCCCTGCAGAGTGAAGCAGGAATGTCCACTGATACATTGAATATGAATAACAAAAGCCAGAACACAATGGCCATTGAAAATACACATTGCCCTTTTAACCAGTAGTAAATTTTGTACAAAACAATAGAAGCACTACCTTTTCTCATCAGGAGCTAAACTTATTCTAAACGCAGAAATCCACTGCAGCACAACAATGCACAGTGCAGCATTAAAATCAATATTATCATGCTGTAATTTAGGTACAAAAAAGAAGCTCGTACTTCCCAGATGTAGCAGGCCTTGGTTCTGATGTCAAATCTGATTAAGTATTCTCAGGTATGTTCATGTAGTTGCAACCCAGCAGAATAGACTCACAATGTCCATATACATGCTAACATTCAAGAATAACACAGAGCATGCATGCCAATCAAAAAATACACTTAATTTACTAAACCAGTTCTCATTGCATAAATCCACCACAGAATAAAAAAATACAGGAGAATATTTAAAAGCAGTACTAGCACCTTCTAATTTAATTGTAAAAAAAAAATAAAATAGAAACATGTACTTCCCAGATGTAGCAGGGCTTGGATTTGATGCCAAGTCTGATTTGGTATCCTTAGGTTCTTCGTGTAGTCCCTGCCTAGCAGAATAGAGTGACAACATCCACAAATCCACTGCATATAAACAACAAACCAGAACACATAGATCAGTCAAAAATCAGACTGCTCTTGCAACCTGTAGTACATTTCACCAAGTACAATAACAGCATCCCCTTCTCTCATCTAGAAGTGACTTAAGAATTTCGAATATACTAGCACAAATGTGCTTGAATATTCATGAAGGAACTACTAATGTATCTAAAGCCTTGGCATTAAGAAATCACTGCAATTTTTCTACGACAGTCTGTATGTCTGTGTACACAACAATGTGAATAGTAGTATGAGAGTTAATACAAATGTCTCTGAAATATCCATTTCAAACATTTCATTATTAGAGTTCCAGAAAGGCCCTTATCATAGGATCATAAGATCATAGGAGGTAATAGGCTAATGGCTCCAAGGCCTTTACCAGTCTAGCCAAGTTCAAACCACATTCCAAAGGGTGCCTGGTTCAAGCAGACACTAAAATCAGCACTGCTCAAGATGGAAACAGGTGGAACCCCCCCCCCCCCCACCATTGTGAATTTCCGGTTTCTCATCCAATCATCTAAATTATGATTAAATAGGGCTAATGAGGAGCTTTATTTAACATGAATAGGAAACTTGTTCAAAGCTGGGGCAACCTCTATGAGACAAATCTGTATCTCCAGGAAACTTCTGTTGATGTCACATACCAGGTTAAGGTCCTTCGAGCGAGTGACCCTTGTGTCATTTGACTTGTGAATATGCAGCACTTCCATTAAAGCTGGCTCAGAGATTGCTCTATATGCAAGGCACAGGTCTCCTCTGAGCAGTCTGTGTGACACAGAGTTAAGTGACAATGATTTCAGTCTGTCTGCATCAGACAGATCTCAAAGACCCCAAATTTTCTTTGTAAAGAACCTTTGTAGTCTCTCCAATTGCTACAGGTGTTTGGAAAGGAACATACCAAAGGGAACATTGTAATTTATTATTGGACTTATGAGGGAAGAGTGTGGGGGGTTATAACCCCTCTTTTTCTGGAGGCAGTGCCCTTACTTATGAGATGAGCAGTATAAAATGGCCTTCTTACCACTGTGGAGACATGGTGATCAAAGTTAAGCTTTCTGTCAACTTGTGTGCCCAGATCTCTCACCACTGACCGTGTGCTTAGGATATTGCTATTGATGTGGTAGTTTGAGGGAACATCACCCTTTCCACAGGGGATGATAATGCATTTTTTGCATTAAGTTTAAGACCAAGACTTTGGCACCAGTACTTGGTCTGCATAAGACCTTCTTGGAGGATCTTGACATCTCTAGGGATTTCAATGATCACTCTCAGTTTGCAGTCATCAGCAAACTTTCTCAGCTAGTCATTTAATTTTAGCCTGCACTTCAGAAAAATAGATTCCAAACAGTAGGGGTCCCAGAACTGATCCCTGTGGAACATGACTGGCTACAGGTCTGCTGAAGGAGGTGGAGTCACCTATTTTAACCGTATGAGTTCATCAGTGAACCAATTTGCAACCCACCTGATAAGATATGGGTTGATACCAAGATGAGTGAGTTTATCAATGATGCCTGAGTGGGTGATTGTGTCAAAGGCCTTGGCTAAGTCTAGGTAGACCATATGCATAGATTTGCCCTAGTCTAGGGCTTTGGTGACTGTCTTGAACAAGTCCACCAGGTTTAACAGGCATGATCTCCCCTTGATAAAGCCAAACTTGGTGGGGTCGAGTGTTTGGAGATTACCTATATCTTTGTTAATAAGATCCATAATGATTTGCTCCATGGCCTTGCAGATAAGGCTGGTCAGGCTAATGGGTCTATAGTTACTGGGGCCCATTGTGCAAAGGGTTACAGTAGCTGTTTTTCATTCTGCTGGGACAAAACCAGTGCTTAGGCTGTGATTGAAAACCATGTCCAATGGTGATACTAATTCCTGTTTTAAACCATGTAGAATACAGCCTGGGATGTTGTCTGGTCCCACAGAGGCTGTATTTTTGGCCTTGTAGAGGGAGTTTAGGACCAGGTCCTCAGAGATACTAGGTGGGGAACAAGTATTAGGGATCCTTTGGTGTATATATGTCAGGGACAGGGGACTGAAGTTTTCACTGAACCTCTATGCCAGCAGGTTTTCTATATCCACAGGTTCTGTATATGTAGTACTATTAAATACGAATTCAGCACAAATCTGGGCCATAGTTTTGAGGTTACAGATATAATTAAGAATGGCTTGTGGTTATCTTTAGTTAGGGAAGATAATTTAGATTCATGGTTAGCTTTGGAGGACTTCACTAGGAGTCTTATTTGCTTGTTTAAGTTGAGGAGGGAGTGTTTCCAGTTTTGAGACCATTCTTTCCTACTCTTAGACATCAATTTCTTTCTCCTATTGTATAGCCTATTAATGGTAGTTGACCACCAGGCAGGTTTGTCTTTCCTTGAAGATCTTGCTTTGGTTCTATCAGGTATGGCAGAGTCAATGCAATTGTACATTTGCTCGTATAAAACACTGATGTATAGCTCAGCATAGGTGTCTGTTCCATCAGTAGGGGGAGGGACAATGAAGCTATTTATGCTGTCACATAAGAGGCTGTAACTGGCCTTGGAGAAGTTTTTTAGTCTAATTGTTGGTAAGGGGGTGGAGGTTTTAGGTTATAGTTACTTCTGGCGAGACTGATTTGTGGTCAGATCTTACCAGGGATGGCCACACATTAGGGGTTGTGCAGAGGTCCCCTGTGCTGGTTGCCACTAGATCCAGGATGTTTGAGCCCCACTGTGGGTGTGTCAACCAGCTGGTCCAGGGCATTGGAGTTAACGAAGTCCAGGAACCTTTGGGCAAGTGAGTTAGAACAGATATAATTTACCCAGTCAACGGATGGATAATTAAAGTAACCCATAACCAGGGTGCTTGGTTGTATCTTGATTGACTCAAATAGATCCAAGTAGTCTTGGTGGATGTCCTGTTTCATGAAGGGTGTCCTATAACTGGCAATGACCAGAAGAGGGTCTTACCTACAGTCGATTACACCTAAAGTAATTCAAGGGAACTGTGCTGTTTAACCAATCTAGAGATATAGTTAGATTTAATGAACATTGATACATCACTTCCTTTAGTTCTCATACCTTCAGTTTGTGGTCTGAATGTGTGGAAGGAAATGTAACTTAGTATAGCTAGGGTACTCTTCACAGCCTTAAACCAGGTCTCAGTGACTGCATAAATATCAGCATCTTCCAAGGCGAGGACTGCTTCCAGTGAGTGCAATTTCTGGTTTAGACTCCTAGCATTTAACAGGATAACCCTGAGGTTGTTTTTAGAGGGTATTTTTACATTGAGAATTTTGTTCTTGTGACATTGCCTAAAAAAGGCACTATGGGGATGCCAAGTACCTTAGCCAGTAACCAAAATCCCAGAGGTGACAGATGAAGACCATTTCTGGCAAAGCATCGAGATCTGTTGACCATGTCATCCCAAGCTGACAGATACTGGATCCCCATTGAATGCCACCAGAAACTAAGCCAATTGTTTAAGTCAATCATTTTTAATTTTTATCTCAGACATTCAGCTAGCAGTAACAGGTATGCAGCTATCAGTCCAAGGGAATTGTTACTTAGAAATGAAACCATTTATTCATAATGCTTCAGATGTTGATGGTATTGCAGAAATATGCTAATTTATTTACTAAATTAGCTTAGCCTAGGTGTTTTCAGTGGAAATACTGCATTAAGATTTCTCCAGAAGAAGTAACACCAAGATATTTAACAAGAAGAGTAACTATAGTACTTAAAGAAAAGACTGAAGAAGAATTAAAAACGAGATGGATAGTCTACCTGTGACAGTAAAATAACCAGTACTGAGGGAATGGGTAAACAGCATGGCTACAGTCATGAAGAAAGAAAAGATAAGATTACGCAGAGCCAGTCAAAATCTGAAAAAGTAGGCTGAACTGAAAAGCTCTTCACTTCTGACATTGAAGAGGTTGTTTCCAGCATGTCAACTGCCAAACACTTCTTAATATTACATACAAATAAAGACATTTGACAAATTAAACTGGATGCAACTAAATGTAAACTGTGTAATTTTAAAAGCACCTTCAAGCAAATGCACACTTCTTAGATTGTACTTAGTATTTCATCAGTGCCAGAAGGTTTCCAAGATCTGCTGTTGATTTCATAGAACATTTTGATTGTGGATTTAACAGTTCAAATAATTTGTTCTATATGGGTCTGCTGTGCAAGAGAATAGCACAAGGTCCATTATCAGTTTTCTATCAAATATGTGAGCCTGTACTGTCACTGGAAGGAGTGAAGCCATATGAGGGGAAAAATCAATTCTATGGTTATCATACAGTAACAACAAAGAAATCAACTCTTATATAAGTCGTAGAATGTTTCAATATCTCCCAAAGTTTATAACCAACTTACAAGATATTATAGCACCACTAAGGAATCTAGTAGCACACATCAGATGGAGTTAATCTTCAGGAAAAGAAAATGTGTGCATTTGTGGTAATCTTTTTAAATGAGCTCAAATTTCAAATGTTATGTTTTATCAGTCTGTGAGTCTTGAACTGCAGGTCAAGTCACCTAGGACTATGTGCAGTGTTGCTCCAATGGGGAGTGTCAGATGCAAAAGAGATCTCGAGCTTTAACAGAAGAGCATTCAAGGAATGCCCAAATAGAAATAGAAAGAAAAATCTGTCTATTTATAGTTTTCAACATTTCCATGATTATATTTATAGGAAACCAGTGAAAATAAAATTAGATCACAAACCTCTGCAAAGTATTTGCAAAAAATCATGGCTCAAAGCAATGGATGCTCTTGACTGTGAAAAAAAAAATATGATCTGAAACAATGGATGCTGATGAAGTTGTAAAACAATCAACTGAAAATCCAATGTAATATGGAAAACCAATGCATAAAGATGATATATTTGGCAGGAATACCCTGAGGAACAGAAGGAATATCCACTGGAAAAAGAAATAATTGCCTCATTCCACATTTGCCAATGCCTTTTAGTAAATTATATAATCTTAAAGAGATGCATCAGAGAAGACAGAGAAAATTAAGTTTTGAAATACGCAAAATATGAACAATTAGATGGATCAAATACATGCATTTCCTAAAGAAATACAATTATATTATCTGTATTGACATGAGCTTGATGAGGTAATTATTCTGACCCAACGAGACAAGCAGAGTTTACAAAGATGCATGAATCACATTAAGGCATAGTCAAATGCAAAGAAAGAATGACAGACATTTTATATTGGGGTTATTCTCAACATACTCCACACAAAGAGAGAGAGAGTGACACACACACTCACACACAGACACACGCACACACACACACACACACACACACACACACACATACACACACACACACACGCACACACACACACACACGTGCGCATACACAAACACATACACACACATACCACGTTTGTATAAAGCCATATATACTCACAAATTAATATACATATGCATTGCTTGTCACATTGCCACACACTCACAGACTATTGCATTACTTACCTGAATCAGCAATAAGTTCAGGGATAAGCTGCCTTACTTCACCCTATGCAGATTCTCTTCCATTGAAACACATAGGTATATGCAGCACTTGCATATCTTGTGTACTGCTATTCAGGGAGATTGCCTAGAATGGGCATCTATGAATCACTGTTCTAGACAATTCACCCTACAAAGCAGTGCACTAGAATATTAATGGACATGCAGCTCCAAACTTCTTTCTGTTTAATAGAGCAGAGCTGCACTGTTAGGCAGTAAGAAGATCTTTGTCTTTAGACAGCCTTTTCTAGGATCCAAGGCACTTTGCACATCATTGTATACTTGGGAAGATAACTGTGAATCACAGGTTATATTATAAACTCCTACCTCTCCAATCCTCTGACTCACCAGTTAATTTTTTATTTTTATTTTTTATTTAACATTTGTTGATTGGGAATGTCCGACTAGGTTCCACAGAGCCTGTTTTCAGCGGAGGCCCAGGGGGAAATGCTCCAGATGCATGTCTTTGGAAGTTTACTTGCTCTGTCTATGTCTATTGCCATTTCTAGTGTCAAACCGTTTTTCTATCAACAGTTTCTCACATAATCACTGTATATGCCACACAAAATTTGATGTTTTATCAGTGAATTATGCATGGTTTAAAAACTCATGGTCTTTAGTATCTTAAGTCATAGTTCAGTCATGCAATCATCATTGCTTCATACAGGCCACAGTTTTATTGTAAAAACTAAATGTCTTGCACATGCTTTATTTTTTATTTATGTATTTATTTATTTATTTTTAGGTCTTGGTTTTACCATAGATAAATATTGTTTTTATCATCCTCATACAATCCAGATTATAGTAGTCTTTAATAGCTTCCTCTCTTGCTATGTGCAGGAAAGCAGTCACTATAAATCACATCTTTTTTTTAATGAATAACTTAGAATCATTGCTAACCTCTTATTTTGTTCTATATTTCCTTGAAGTTCCAATGTACTTAATGAGATTGTGGAGGTTGGTGCTGTCATATTTCTAGGCATTTTATCATGTCTGGATTTATTTTCAAATTCAACATTGAATAAAACGTACAAATAACAGACACATTTTACTGGTATCATTTCTTCATTTTTAGCATAATGTGATGTCTATTAAATGGTAAATAGGCCTTGAACTATGATACAATAAGGGCACTGAGATGAAGTTGATCTGAAGTGGTATTTTGCTTCAGTGCTGAACTGCAAACTATTAAACCTTAGAAAAGTCTGCTTTCAGGAGCACTACAGTTCTTAAAGGACAATAGTCACAGTTAATATATACAATTTGTATATGAGGCATTATGACAGACAGTCTAGTCTAGAACCTTTGCTCAGCCATGAGTCATATCTTGTCCAAAAAAAGGATTACTCCTGGGCAATGAGGAAATAATGACATTAAGTTGTCTAGTTGCCATTTTAGGTAAGTAGTTGAGGTGGCAGAGCATAACTCTTAAACATGCCGAATTTCCTGCAAGCACCTGTTTTGAACCTTAAACAAGCTTTAATCCCCGACTGCCCCATTTGCATAGTTGTGCAACCATGATTTGCAGTAAATCAACCTCTGTTATGGCTGTGGATGTCTCAGCCAAACAGAGTGTTACTTTACAACATCTAATATGCATCCTGCACCGGCCAGTTCTATCCTTTCATTTTGTTTTGTTTATCACTTAATATATGGCAGCAGACTTTAGATGGCTTTAGTTTTCAGTTAGGTCCTTATTCTACATATTAATCATTGTAGAAATGAGAGCTGTTTATTTGTAGTTGACCATTTCTAGCTGGAAGGAAAAGGCCTGTACTCATCAAGAGATTAGATGAGGGCTACATACTCAATAAGGGCTGGCAAGCAAGATCAAGCCTTGCAGACTTCTAATGTGCTGAAACTTAAGGGGAACTGTGAAACAGTTTTGGGCGGTTGGCCATGGAGAATTAAATCAGATTTTGCAGTCTAAAGAAGAGCTACTGAAGGAATTATTCATAGGAGGTCTAAGGATGCTTGTGCTGTTCTACTACAAAAATAAAAAAGAAGGACTTATGGTTGTGCCATGGACTGGATTTTATTTTAAACTTTACCTTGCATAAAAGGTAAGTTACTTGGGTCTAGTTAGCCTCACAGTCTCTGAATTAACAATACACTTGTTTTGTCTTAAAAAAATGGCAGAAAAAGTATCAACAGAATTGCATTTGTTACATTTTTTCATTTCTAATATGTAGTTAACATTTTGTTTATGGCGACAGGAAATTCATTTATATATTTTAAATGCATTTAAATATGCACTGTGTAAGGTTGCTGCTTAGTGTCACAGCAAATCATCTACTGAGTTTTATCTTTAATATATGTTGTTCTTCGAGCATTACGGTAAATATAGAATCTGTGTCTGTCAGTTAAATTAATCCTCGCTATTTTCTTTCTGCCTTTCATGCCCTATCTGCCCTTTGTTCCTGTAGAAAATACCTCTGGTCTGAACAGTCTCTTATTTTTTTTAGAGACATTCCATTTTCAAGGTTTTCACCAGCACTGAGAGCAAAGGAGTTAAATGCCTTTATTGTCTTTCTCTCTGCCATTTTTGGGGGTGGTGGTGGGGATTCTTGTGCATGTTATGTATTGAATTCTATATGCTTTTCTGAAAATAGGAATAAAACTATATTTTTAGCATATAGATGTTTGTGTTTGTGTGGAACTGTTTTTTTAATGCTCTAAAGTGATGCCCTGTCTCTGTGTAATTGAATATGTGTGGGCATGTCCATTAATGTGACTATTTAAGAATATGCAATATTTAAATATGCATATGTTATGTTAATTAGGTGTCCCTGATTGCCCCTGATTTTAAGGTCCTTTCTTCCTGATTCCCTCTTCTGGAGGTTGAGAGGCATGAGGCAGACAGAAGGTTCCACTATTACACTCTAGGAGGATCCTACTACAGTCCTAAGTAATTTCAAACATTACAGTTTAGAGTAGAAAATGACAATAATTCCCAGAACATGCCAGATGACTCGCCACTCTTAACTGCCCATATATATCTTGCATGTCCTATTGCCCTCCTGGCCTTGATCATGGCTAAAAGAGGGCTGGTCTAAGACCATTTCTCTTACCCATTTAAAAATTGTCTAGATTACAATGATTTATTGGTATCAAAGGAATAAATGAAGGTATACCTGACAGTATCCATGGAGGCCTGTAAATGTGAGTGAAAAGAAACAGACTAATTATTTTAAAGTCATGGATTCTCCAGTAAAATATGAACATATATTTCAGAAGATTATTAAATGTTACTGCTCTGTATGCCTGAAAATGCTCTTAGTAATTCAAATGTATGTTTGGAAGAAAAGAGCCTAAAAAATGTAACTTATATCAAGTGTTTATTGTAAGTCATCATGAAATGTGCTACCAATGGCATGGGAATTATGTAGTTGATTTGTTTCTTTCAATGTCCATGTCTATCTGGTAGTTAGGTTTTCTAATGAAGAAATTTGTCAATCATTTATTGTGTTCACAAGGAACAACATGCTTTGAACTGCAGGCATATCAACAATAGTTCCTTACTTAGTATTTGCTTTTATGAATATTATTTCAATAGTCAGAATTAATATAGATCTATATCTATATCTCTATATATATATACTAATATGGGTACGATATTATTTGTCATGTGTTCAGTTCATCATATACTGTTTCCAGTGTCTGAAGTAGGCAAATGCACAATTAGTCGAGTGCAGTAAGACTTGATGTGGTCATCACTGAATGATGAGTAAGTGTGAGTAGGTGACAATACCAACATTTTTGTTGCAATGAAAATGTTAGCATTGGTGCTAAGGGTGTGTTCAAGTGTTCACAGTTAGAGTAAGGGATAGGGAAAGGGACAGCTTTATTGTTCTGTTCTATACACTTCATGTTTGATGTGTGTGTGTGTGTGTGTGTGTGTGTGTGTGTGTGTGTGTGTGTGTGTGTGTGTGTGTGTGTGTGTGTGTGTGTGTGTGTGTGTGTGTGTGTGTGTGTGTGTGTGTGTGTGTGTGTGTGTGTGTGTGTGTGTGTGTGTGTGTGTGTGTGTGTGTGTGTGTGTGTGTGTGTGTGTGTGTGTGTGTGTGTGTGTGTGTGTGTGTGTGTGTGTGTGTGTGTGTGTGTGTCAGTATAGCTAGGGAATTACTGTTTAATAACATAGTTTGTAGGGATGGTGTTAGGGGTAGTATAGGGTTAGGGGTAGGGTTAGCGTATATTAATAAGGCTGTGAGGGGGTAAAGTATGCATATTAAGATCAACATTTGTAATTATACAGTTGTTACTACTTTTGTAGTACAGCACAATAGCAAAGAGCAATTATATGCCAAGCATACAATTATAGACTCAAATGTTTAGTGAACAAGCCTGAAGCCTAATGAATATTATGGAGCACCATGACCCAGGTCTTATGTTAGAACTGCCTGAGCCAGTGCAATCATCCAATTCCTTCTTGAAGGCATAACTGACTAACAGAACAGACTGTAGTAATACCTAACACTAACATTTTAATGAGGCAAAGTATTAGCATTGCTTGTCAAAGTTGTTTGTTGCAATGGTATTAATTAAAAACCATCACCCTGACCACATGTGCCAAAAATGAGAAAAGTGGTTGTGGATGGATAAATGCGCACCATATGACAATCTGCACATTGGCCATCCTAGAGACTCAGGGTTCGCTGCAGAGCCACTAACAAGCACCTTGTACAGGCAATAGTCCCTAGCAACAGTGTGCTATAGTTTATTGCATGAGGAAATGTAGAGGCCTCACAGACGTTTCGATGTGGCAGGAAAACAGCAAAGTATCATCCATGTTCAAAACAGTCACAGCAGGATAGTTGCAGACAATTACTTTCATGAAATATATATGGACACTCCAGTCAAAAACTGCTTAGTTTATTTTGTTTCTCATTAAGATCTGACTGCCAGTTTTAGTCAAAGGGGAAAGACAGTTGATGAGTTTATCATAAAAGTTCATCCTGAACATTAGTGCCACTGGCAGTTTTATAGGTTCTTGAAGCCATTTCAGTCTGGATTTAATTATCTAGCCAGCCCAAGTGTGCATCTGACTAGTGGGGAAGAGTGGGACCTATAAATGCTCCTTTAACTTTCTATTCTCTTTACAGTTTGTGTCAATTGAGCAAACTCACCCACTTTCAAGGCATTCATAAATCAAAACATGAAGAACAAAGAACAATCTAAATCTATTACTATTATTGTCTGATATTCATAATTAGCCCCGATACTCACACACCTAAATTTATTTTTGCAGTCTCTTTTACTAGCGTCTGAGTTGATTTTAGGTGGATATAATGAATATAACATTTTCATCTAAATACAGCATTGTTTAATATTAAATATTGTTAATTTTAGCTATTACTAGCTATTTACTCTCACCTTATGGTATCATCACATGCAACACATTTTAAATTTTTATGCAACCTTTATGCCATATGTTTTGTAACAAAGCTAACTGAGAAATAAACAAGCTATTTTACCAGATCCATATCTAATATTCCTGTAATTATAAATATAATAGGATGATAAAAAGGGAATGCGTGTGATGGGTGCTATATGTATATAAGTGTAGTTCACAATGCATACATATTTAGTCTGTTATGTATCATTGTTTGAAATTAATGTATATTATTTTTATTATCATTATTATTATTATCACTAGGAGTAGTAGTAGTATTGTTTTTATTTTTTATTTTTTATTATTTCTGCATAGCATTTTATAATTCCTGATTTAGCTCTGCATTTGCCTTGTGCCCAGGGAAAAAAAGATTTGGTTTGGATTAAATCACTAATCTGGTTAGACATAAATAAATACATGCAAACATACATAATTGAATACTTATGTAACCATAGATGTGTACCTTTAAAAAGACATAATACATAAATACAAACACATACATGCAACCCCCCAATCACACACATGACCTACATGCATATATGCATTCATACATAAATGCTCTTGACAAGAAGCTTCACTGGTGCATCTGGTTCCAATGCTTTCCTTGTCAGATACTTACATCATAAGTCAGGAATGTCATTGGTATAACTTGTGTGTAAGTATAAATAACAGGACAGCATTCAGCACCCATTACCCTGAAAAGCTAGAGAAGGTGAACTCTGTTATGGCGAAGGGAGAGGCAGTGCACTATGAGATCAATGGAGGGCTTTCACCATCATAAATTATGCTAGAAATTGCAGCTTTTATTCCCTGTAAGAAGGTGCAGTGAACACAGGAGTAGTTCACAGCAGCAGTAGTTAGGGCTGATTTGATAAGAACTGTTGTGAAAGGGCTGCATTGATCATAATTTGGTTTTCAGTTAACAAAATCAGATGAGTCAGCAGAAAATATGAAGAATAGGAATACTGCGCGAACTAAAACATTTTAAGCCAGGAGACTCTTCATGCCCACTGTAGCTCAATGTTCAAAGCCTGCCCGTTCCTGCTTTCCAAGGTGTGCATGAAAAGTAAAAGGGGGAGCCAATAACAGAACATTACCATCTCATAAGGACCGGGAATTTAAGAAAGGTGTAAGTTGGCTGCAGTTATCTTGCTGCATAAATCTTACCACTTCAAAACTGCTGCCAGTAATGATGTATGAGAGTTAGACACACACACACACACACACACACACACACACACACACACACACACACACACACACACACACACACACACACACTCCCACCTCCCCCCCCCCACACACACATACATACACTTGTCAGTCAGACTATGATCCTGCTCCTCACTAAGACCATATAAAGTGTCTGTAGCAATCACCAGCATTGCTCTTAGCTACAGGATTCAGATTCGATATACCATTGTAACAGAACATTATCGTTGGAAGTAGAACATTCAGAAAATGGGGTTAAGGCACTTGGTGGTTAATATAGACCTCTTACATGGTTACATCAGTCAGTAAAACCCCTTTGAGAGGAGAAAATGTTGTTTAGGAAAGGAAAGAGTATATAGTCAACAAAAAATAGTATCACAAGTGTGTGCCCTCTGGAGATTCAAAGTTTCTTAGGATAAGTAATTAATGTCTCATTTCTTCCCAGTTTTAGGTATATACTTACTTTAGCTAAATTACAGCCCTATCAGAAGTGCTGAAATGCATTATTTTCTTTACGTCTTTAAACGTTCATTTCATGTATGTCTGGATGAAGGCAGCATGGAGATTTTCCCAAAGTATTTTAAGCTGTATGTCTGAATCATTAAAGTGCAGCTTAACATGACAGGGAAACAGATTCTGTCAGATTTTGAATTCTGACAGCCTGTTTAATGTAAGAAGCACTGAAACTAAGTTTTACTTTAAACCAAGGTTTCTCTGACTAATGTTTCAAAGTGAGAACTTTCAAGAAGCGGCCAGTCTTGAAGTATAACTGTCCCTCTTACTTTCAGTGAAAATTGTCATTTCATGAATTTTAGAAACAGATGTCAGGTGTAAAATGATGGAACCAGTGTTGTAGTAAGCCATAATCTGGGATTATTAACCAAATTAATATTCTTTTAGATGGAAAGTTGTACTTTGTTGAGGGTTGGGCACTGCACATGCCTAACAGTAACCATGGCAACTGCAAGACCCCTAGTATGATTTATGGTCCTATTATGCATGAGCTATACTAAATAATGACCTGACATGCTGATGTATGCATATTTTGAATACATACCAGAAACTGAAGTTCTCAGTTTATACATTTTAAATGATCTGGAATATTTCTGATCTGTTTCCCTTGCTGTGTCTGACAAACATATTCTTGTTATAATTAAAAAAAAATTATGGTAGTGTTTTTCTTATTTTGAGCCACATTGTATGTAATTAAAACTGAAAGCAAAGTGACTAAGTGCAGTAGTAGCTAGTATACAAACCTTCATATTGCTTGTACATTACTGGTACTAATTTAAAATGGGATAGAGCTGCTTTGCAAGACATGTGGGGAAATTATTTTCTTTTAAGTATAATGCCTTGGCTTCTTTTACTTCCACCAAGAGAACAAGATAGCATTAATACCAAGAAATACAGAAAGCCTATTTAATGAGTGTTCTGAAGGGTGTTAGACTAAGCCAGTAAAGCACATACCCTTTATGGTACACTCAGGTTGCTGTGTTTTTTAGGAGTGGCTGTAATCCCCTTCTGTTACTAGAGCATACAACATGTAGTGTTAGAAGTAGATGTATTAGAAACTGTGCCAAACTGACATCAAGGATACTTCATGTTAAAGAGTAAAAGTTCGATATGTATCTCTCCTTCATTTAAGATGAGTTAGACTGATAGATATTGCCTGGGATAATTTTAAGGATTATCAAAAATTCCACCAGCACCAGCACACAGAGTTTCATAATCATCACTTCTGCCATGATGACTGTGATTCAGCTAGTGCCTCAGATGCTTGATGCTGATGGGAGGAAGAAAGGGCAGGCCCATTCTGATGTGGATAAGGGGGATGAGCCAGTGACACACACTTTATATTGTATTTCAGAAGAGGGTCAGTGATGCAGAAAAAGGCCTGTTGGTAGACATTAGAATCACTATGCCACCAATGGATACTAACCTTCATAGTAAGTATGCAGAATCACACACATGCAAAGGGAAGGCAGACATGGCCACTGCAGCCATACTGCATGCTAACTCTTTCTATCCATCCATGGGATTGTGTTAAGCTAATCTCAAGCAGTCTTAATGCCAGGATGAAGTACAAAGTGCCCTCATAGCTGGCTGAATGATGCTCTCCCCCCACTACTGCTTCAACTCTGGCTGAACTTTCTGGATTGGAGGAATGAATGGAATATGTCTGAGAAAGGAAAACGTTATTATTAGCAAGCATGGGAACAAAAATTACCTAAAAAAATCAGGCTTACAGTATTACAGTTCCTTTAAACACTGTATACTTCATGAATTGGTAAGGCAACAAGGGATACATCAAGTAGTTGCAGGCCTCTGCCTAAGAATAGATTTCAGTACTGTTTAGTGTTCCTATTTTAGCTAAAGGCAATGGTTATTAAAACCAAGACAGGAACCAGTCCAAGATTCACACAATATTGTTTATTTAAGTGTTTTTGTCTCGTAAATGGAAACTTCATCAGAATAAAATAAGATTCAAGTAACCTAGCTTATATACTTGGTCAGAAGATGCTGAGGTTGTCCTTCCTATGTCCAGACTGGCAGCTGCTGCCAATAACAGACAGGTCTTTTGGGCAATAAGCATAGTTTTATCAGAGAGGCAAAGCTAAAGAACTTGCATAGCTGAGTAATTATTAAATGGTCCTACATAGATTTAACTCGGTGTATTTTTTCCTTGCGAACGTTTGCAACTGCAGGTAGGATTCAGCTATGCAAGTCCTTTAACTTTCCCAGCTTTGCCTCTCTGATAAATCCTTCTCCTTGTATGCTTTCTTTTGTTTTTCACACATTCATTTGCTGCCTGATTTTTGTCTACTTCTAGTTTGGTTTCCATTCCTAATTGACACCAATATGCTTCTGCTAAAGTCTTAGATTTGTTCTCTTCATGTTTCAAAACTTTAACTATGTTTGGATCTGATGAGGTCAGCAGATATGTAACTTCAGTTCTTTTTTTCTTTAACTTTTCCATTACTAATTCTACTTTCCCCCTTTTGTTTTTTTTTTAGTTTTTGTATTGTAAAAGTTTCCATATAAGGATACCTTTGCTTGCATTTCTCTCCTCAAATACCTTTTTTTGCTGCTTTTTTGTATTGATTAGTTTTGATTTTTTCCTGTGTATCAATGTTGCACCATATCAAATCTCTCTTCCTTTCTTTCCTATGTCTTTTTTCTTTCCCTTGTCCATATTTCTTCTTCAGATATCTCCTGCTCCTCCTGTTTCTCACTTTGGGGACTCATTGTTCCATCACACTGTGACATGTCCTGCTTTATACTTTTTACACTAAATCCTTTACTTTAAAGGTATTCCATAACTTCAGCTTTTAGTTTTTAACTTCTACTTTACTAATCTTCTGTTTTACATCCTCCCTTTGTGATCTTACTTTTTTGTATTGTAACATTTTCTATGACCGGGTGCCTTTGCCTATATTTTTCTTCAAATATCTTTGGAGCTGTTTTTTTTTTTTTTCATTGATTAGTTTGGCTTTCTCCTTTGCATAAATATTACACCATATCAGATTTCTCTTTCTTTCTCATGTCCATGTTTCTTTTTTATGCCCTTTAAAAATCTCTAGTTTTTTTTTTTTTTTGTTCATATTTTTGCACTTCAGTCATTTCTTTTTCCAAACAGGCCAAGGGTTCTTGATCTGTTTAATGTTTTTCATCAATCTATTGTCTAAAAGCAAAACTAGACACTTGGACAAAAAAATTATACTTCTACCAAATGTGAATGGAAGGACCACAACTGCTGAAGCAAATCGCCAAAAAAAAGTCTATTCGCATTCAGTTAAGGGCTTTCGTCTCAAATACCTTATGGACTTCTTCAGAACTGAAATAATACACACCATAGAAGCCTTTAAATACAATCCAATAACCAATTTAAAGAATCATCATGTGACCATTGAGCTATTGTCAGTCAATTTGTAGAAAATTAAAACTATCATATTTAAACAAACAAACACATAGCCTTTACAAATGCCACTAAAACTTGTGTAAGAAAGCTGTTTCTTAAATGTTGTATCCTAGCCTTTAAAATGAGGAGAATCGAGATGTTATCATTTAAACCAGGGGGTGTGGTGGAGTTTAATTTTAATTGCCATCGTAATTCTTTTCTTTTAATCTCCAACTACCACCAGCCACCCCTAACATTCTTAGGGATGATGCCTAAAATACCAAATTGAAACTTGGTATAACCTGCACAAACCAGGGTATGTCTATATAAAGCATTGCTGAGATTCCCTTTAACTATTGTATAGAGATGTTCATAAATCATTTTCATTAATTGCCTCTCTGTCTTCCCAACATAAAAAAAAATCTGCAAAATTGACAAACAGAAATAGAAATGATACCTATGGTTGTGCCGTTACCCCTATTCAAATGAATTTTTAAAGGAATGCCCTGAAGAAATAAAAATTGATTTTCTAATATGTAAGGACACTGTTTACAGGCTCAACAAGGTATAGTACCTTTAGAATTAGAACTAATAGGGGTCTTGACATGTTCAAAATAAAATTTAAGGTTTCTGCCAGTTTAAAAAACAAATTTTGGTCTGTACCATAGGATCTCAAAAATTTCAGAGTAGCCCTTGAAAATAATCCAGTTTCTAGAGATTATTTACTTAATCTCCTTTTGACCAGATCCAAAGGGTACAACCATCATGTTAGTAAAATCATCATCTTCCTTGTTACCAAGGACCTTGATAGGTATGATCCCCCTAATAGAGGTTTAAACCTCAAACTCCAACCTTTTACAACTTTGTCACCAATTTCTGCTAAAAAATACTGAAGATGCCCTCTTTCTATAAACATTAAAGAAATATTAGCCATTTCCTCCCTAAAAGTGGTTAACATTGAACACATTCTTGCTGCATGAACCAATTGACCTTTATAAATGTTCTTTTTTGCGAAGTGTGGATGGGAAATCTGATAGTGTTTGTAACTGTTAGAAAAAGTAGGCTTTCTGTAGATCTTAGAACCAAAAGTTTAACTGCCCACATCCTTGTGTAATGTCACATCTAAATAGTCAATAACATACTTCAAGGAAGAACAAGTAAATATAAAATATGAACAAACACTGTTCAAATAATTAAAAAAACAACCAGGAAGTAATCCACAAATCTAGAAAGAACACACTTTATTCCTCTGACATCTCGGCCGTAGCCTTCAAGGAGTAAAGAACTTGGAAAACATCCACATTCTATATACTAACAAATAATCAATTAAACAATGAATTAATTAACTACAATCAAAAAATTAAAATCACAAAACAATTAAATTAATACCCTCCAGTTCATATCTTCATTTAAACCCTGAGGTTTAACCAATCTGGCCATTTCAGCACTAAAACATCCATAAGTAATAACAAAATACAAAATGTCACATTGCTTATTTATTTCAAAACTAGACACAGTAGTACACATTTTGTAAATATTGTCACTTGTTTTCCTACAATTATTATCAAAAAAACTTTTTACAACTTCTTTTTACCAATTCATTACTGTAACCTCTTTGTTTAAACATCCCCACAGTTATATCCAATTATTTCTTAAAGGCACGTTCATTATTACATAATCTAAAAATCCTCAATATTTCACCAAAGGGCAAAGCCTCTAGTGTATGAAGAAGATGACAACTGTCACCTTTTTTATCAACCTGTTTATCTTTTTAACACCTGTTTTTTGATAATAATTTTAGGAAAACAAGGGACAATATTTACAAAATGTGTACTACTGTGTCTAGTTTTGAAATCAATAAGCAATGTGACATTTTGTATTTTGTTACTACTTATGGATGTTTTAGTGCTGAAATGGCCAGATTGGTTAAACATTATTGGGAATATTTTATTTCCCTTAGCAATGTGTCCTTGTGGTTAAATGTGAGGTTAGGGTTTTCTTATAGAAGAGGTAAGAATATTCAAAAATTTTTGGTGAGAAGCAAATTTTCTTTGCCCTCCATGAGTTTAGAACGTAGTATATTGTCCAGTGGGACTTTTAAGTGTGGCAAATGTAAGGCATGTAAATTTATAGTTAGGAGTTTTTCTTATATAAATAATGTTATTTTTAATATATGGAATCATTTTACTTGTAATTCTGAAGGTGATATATTATTTTATATTGGTGAAACTAAAAGGGCATTTAAAGTCAGATTAATGGAACATGCCAGAGATATTGTCAATAATAAAGAAGAAAGTTCTGTGGCTATGCGTTTTAAAAAATTTCATGATGGTAAAAATGAGGGGATACAAGGCAGTGTTGGAAAAAATAAATGTGTCTTGTTTTGATGCTCATAATGTTAAAGAATATTTATTATTTAAAGAGGCTATTTATATTTTAAAGTTTGGTACTTTGTACCCTCAGGGTTTAAATTAAGATATGAACTGGAGGGTATTAATTTAATTGTTTTGTGATTTTAATTTTTTGATTGTAGTTAATTAATTAATTGTTTAATTGATTATTTGTTAGTATATATAATGTGGATGTTTTCCAAGTTCTTTACTCCTTGAAGGCTATGGCCGAGACGTCAGAGGAATAAAGTGTGTTCTTTCTAGATTTGTGGATTACTTCTTGGTTGTTTTTTACAGTTCAAATAATTGACAAATTGCTCTGAGTCATATCTAGACTCCTTCCATAGAATAAAAATATCATCCTGATAATGTAAATATGTTCTCCATCATTCACAAAACCTAGAGTCTAAAAAAAATGTCTTTTCTCAGGCATAAAACACCAAATTGGCATAAATGGGTGCACAACTTGGACCCATTGACACGCTGTTGATCTGTTTGAAAAATTCCCATTCAAAGGTGAAAAAATTGTTAACCAAAATGATTTCCATAACACCCATAACAAAATGAATTCAATTATTATTCAAAGAAATTAACTATCAGATTGCTTCATAATAAAGCTCTAAACCTGCCTGGTGTGGAATAGATGTGAACAAGTCTGCAACATCTATCGTAGTAAAGAAAACAATCATTGCTGAACCAACTATTATCTATTTTTATTAAAAAATCCGTTAAAAGGTAATCCACACTTTGAACTGCAGTTTTTAATAATCTGACAATAAAAACTCCTAGCGAATATATTGTACTCTGTTGTGCTGCAATAATAACTCTTTAGTGAGGTTAGTAAATGTTTTTGTGCACCTTGGGTATTCCAAAGCAACAGGAATAAGTGTGTGTTCAGTGGTTAAAAAAATTAAGCAGCTCATTGGAAGTCACACCCTATAACATAGAATCCTCTATAAACATCTGAATTCTTTTGTGTGCTAAAAAATCTCATTTTTAGAAACTTCCTGATATTTAGAAGTGTCGTGAAAACTTTCTGACATCTGACCAACATAGTTGACTTTGTCCACTAACACCACCCATCCCTCCACCCTTGTCAGCCTTCATGATCCTTGTATTATGATTCTTCCGCAGTTCTTCCATGAGGTTGTACTCTTAATTATTCATATTCAAAATCTCTTCTTGTCCCTATGAATAAGTGAATAAATTTCAGCTGAACAAGCTTTCACAAAAGCTACTACAGAAGGTTGACTAGGGGGGTTGGGGGTTGAACAGACCTTTCTTTTTAAAAACAGTTGTTGAGCTGGAACACTCAAACAAGCATTTGTCTCTAAACATTAATTGTAAATTAAGTTTATTGTGTAAAGTTTTAGCTCAGTTAATATATTTACTTGTCCGATCTTGAAGGATGGGATGAACTTGAAACCCCTTTTAAATAATGAAAAAAATGTTTCATTAATCTTCAAATCTGTGCAATTGTAAATACTAAAACCTTGTGAAGACAAGAGTTTTCCTTGAAAAGTGCTAAAAATACTACAACTATTTGAAATGGGATCCTTGTCACTAACATTAATTTCAATTAGTTGCAGTTTATGTTGAAATTCCTTCAGTTCTGACCCCTCCCTCTGTTCAGAACACCCCTCAGGGTATGAGTCTGAGGTAAAAAAAATATTTTGTCTGTTTTTATTAATGATTCTCTCAGACTTCCTCAAAGGAGATAATTTGTCTCATAACTGGTGTCATCTTCTTCAACACCTACATTATAGTGTTGTTCATTCACAACATCATTCCTATCAAACCTATTCCCCGAATAATTATCTCCATCTGTATCCTCTTGAAAATTACTAAAGTTATTATAATATGATTTAGGAATCAGATAAGCTACTTGCTTAGTATAGTCCACCTCATCTCTAGATAATTTCTTGTGTTTACATTCTAAACTTAACTTAACCTCTCTTTCTACCCTGTTGAGAATCGTTTCATATTTTGCATAATTTGATTCAAACAAGTCATCCAAAATATTATTCAAAACATTCAAATCATCAAACAAACTTTGAATTCTAGAATTAATTAGTTTGATAATAAAATGCAATAGTTTAATTCCATGTCTGTCAAACATTTCAAGCAGTTCAGATAGCTCATCATCCCCCACTTGTAGCCCCTTTGGAAATTTGTACACCCTCAAGCCTTTAGGTACATGTTTACTCTTAATACGTTGATTTTTTAAATAAATTATCACATTGTGAACTGCGTAGCTTGAAAAGCTTTGATTCAAGTTCATGACTTTTTTTCTGAAACGTCTTGAGGTGTTCTTGTCGAATAATTTTATGCGGTTCCACTGGAAAAACTAGTTCCTGATTAATCCAGTCCTAAAATCCTAAATCATGAACCTTATTGGTCTGTGCTCCTCCTCCTCCATTGAAATTCGTAATCCGAGTAGTATCATTCAAAGCAAAAGGTGTACACGAAAAGTCGCCTTGATTGGCCAGTCTTTCCATTCAATTTCCTTGTGATCCTAAGTGGTCAGACGCAAAGGTTTTAGGGCGTTGTAGTTTGGCCAAAGTCGAGTTTATATCTACAACTTGTTGAGACAACATTGCTACTAACTGGGTCAAGTTGCAGCCATTATTTGAAAGCCCAACCCTTGAACTTGCACTTGAAATGCCTGAGAATGAAGCGGCATTAACAGGCTGATGTGAAAAACCCAGAATGGTCCCTTCTTCTATATTAAAACCATTGGTTGAAATAAACTCACGGTATTAATGAATACAAATTTGCATTTGAAGCTTTTGACAGTTTGTATTTTTCTGCAAGTATTTTTCTTGCAATTTCTCTCAATCTTTTTGAATATGTGCTTCTTGCACAGCAGTAACAATACATAATTTCTTTCTAATCCTCAATAGTCCACTGTATCATCTTCATGGCATGTTTTTGGCCTGTCAAGTTTTTGTAGACTACTAGACTACTACTTCCTTCTACAGCAAGGGAGCCATTTCACAACAGGTGCCACATTTTCTCCTTCTCTTTACCATGGGAAATGTAGAAAGAAACCAGTGTCATATCATTCTGTCAGTAAGCATTCAAACAGCATCTCTCAAAAACTTTGAAAATCAGCTTGCAATATTCTTAATACATATTAATAATATAAAGAGCAAATAGGCTGTGATAAAAACATGGGTTATCCATTATACTCCTACAATAATAGGAACTTCTGAATCCTGGCTTAATGAGGAATACTACACTAGGCTTGCAATATTCTTAATAGATATTAATAATATAAAGAGCAAATAGGCTGTGATAAAAACATGGGTTATCCATTATACTCCTACAATAATAGGAACTTCTGAATCCTGGCTTAATGAGGAATACTACACTAGGCTTACTTGCAGTAAACCTTTGTTTTTTTTAATAAAAGGCTAATTGAATAACCAAGGACAGCTCACACAAATAATCAAGAAACTCCAACCTCTACTGTTTGTTTACAAGGGTAAAATCCTTACTATAGCCTAGGCAACCCAAATTCAGCCAGCAACTGAAACACTTGGTAGCACAGACAGGGGAATGGTAATGCCCATCCTGAGAAGTAGAGATGGTTGTTCTTTACCAATTTGTGCCATGGCTCTAATGACAAGAATCCCTGGAGAATGGAAGTTCACCATGCACTTGGGGGATCAGATTAGGAGGAAGCTGTTGATGGTAATTTCCCACTTTAGCAAATATGGGTGAGCACAAAATTGGAATGGGCCATCAATGCACCCTCATTCCATACATGTGGAACAAAGGAGGATCGGTGGCCCTTTCATTGATGCAAGTGCTCACATCACCAATGAGGGTGATGGTTAGGTTCATAAAATGAAAAAAAATACTCTCATTGCTGGGATGCTGGTGAAGCACCATCATGGCTGCCTGGAAGATGGCTCCTTGAACTGGTGATGGGCAGCAGTCTCAAAGGCAAAAATGGTGCAATTAACAAACAGTAGAAGCAGAAGAAGAAGAAATGGAACCCCTCAACAATACACATGACCCTATCAGGTAGGAATAATATTTACAGAGTCTTAGACCTAAATTGCCTGTTGATACAAATTCTGTTTGGTGAGGCAAACAACATTAATATAGATGTGCTCTATATTATATGCCCTGATCCATTCCATTATTTAAACTGTGGTACTTAATGAAAGATCTGAAGCTAACTCAGTCATTGTCCATGCTGGTGTAAACGACCTGAGACGTACCTCCTTGGACTATATGAAAAGAGACATTGAGGAGCTCTCTGATTATGTAGCCCAGGCAGGTATGACCCTGACCTTGAGCAGTATCCTACCTTCACCAAGAATGATGCCACAATACAGAGATAAGATGATCAGCTTTAACAATTGGCTTAAACTCTGGTGTCATTCAAAGGGGATCCAATGTCTGTCTGCCTGGGATGACATGCTGGACAAGCCACGCTGCTATGCAAGGGACGGCTTGCACCTGTCACCCCTGGGATTCCGGATATTGGCAAAGGCTCTTGCCACCCCCATAGTGCCTTTTTTAGGCAAGGCTCAAATTCTAAACCTACCACCCTAGAACACAAAAAAGGAAAAAAACTAAGGGTAATGCTGCTCAATGCCAGAAGTCTAAATCTCAAAATGCACGCACTCGAGGCCCTTCTCAGTATGGAGGACATCGATGTCTGTGCTGTGACAGAAACCTGGTTCAAGGCTCCTGAGAGCACCCCAGCACTAACAGGTTTTACCTCATACCATGCGTTCCGGCCCCAAAATCCAGACAATACCAAGAAAGGAGGGGGGGTATCCATATTCATCAAGGACACCCACACCTCAAGACTGGTGGCAACGCACGATGCATCGGAGACCATCCAGGTGCAATTAACCATAGGCAAGACTGCTCTGCAAATTGTAGCATGTTACAGGCCACCCTCACAAACTCAGGAACCTCACATGGCTTTCCTGAAAACACTGGAGGGATAAATGTATCTCCAAACACCATCATACTAGGTGACTTCAATTACCCTAATATAGACTGGGAACACTACTCAAGCCCAAACACCCTAGCCCAAAAGTTCCTGGAATTCATAAACTCAAATGCCATGGAACAACTAGTCACCATCCCACAAGAGGAGAAAACATACTTGATCTCATCATCACGAACATGGGAGCACAATGTTCAACACCGAAGTATACCCTCACTCGTGAGATCTGATCACAAACTAATCTTGCTGGAGCTACTCATCCCACCCCACCTGAAATAAAAAGACCACAGTAAAAAACTTCTCGAAAGCCGACTTCACACTTCTAAAGACTAGTGTGGTCTCCTTTAAGGCCCCCGAGCCGACGGAAAACAGTACTCAAGCCGCTGAATCACTTACAAATGCCTTCTACCAGCACCTGCAGGACTGCATGGATAAGGCAATCCCAAGCAAAACAAAGACTCTTTGTACCAAGGGCAAGCGTCCAGTCTGGTGGACCCCAGCCATAAACAAACTCTACAACAAAAGGAGGAAGCTACTACAAGATAGAGCAAAATCCTTAAAAGGTAAGACACCTTTGATCACTATAAGTAAAAAACTAAGCTCTCATAAAATCATCCAAAGCAAATTTTGAGAGAAAAATAGCTAAAGACTCAAAAGACAATCATAAGGCCTTTTTTAGCTATGTTAGAAACCTGGGAGGAAACTCCCAGATATGCTCAGAACTGGTTCAAAATGATGTGAAGATTACTGATCCTACAGACATTGCCAACATACTGGCTGACAGGTTCAGTGCAAACTCCCCCCCCAAAAGGAGAGATATCTATACCAAATGGTTGCAGCCCCCCAAACATCTCAAACGCCCAAGTGAGTACTGCTCTCTCCAAAGCAAAAAACACAGCATCCATGGGACCTGATGGTGTCCCAGGCTGTGTGCTCCACGAACTCAACAAGGAATTAAACCCACAGCTAGGACAGCTGTTTAATCATAGTCTCACCTCTGGATACGTACCCAGGGAGTGGCGCACTGCGACTGTGGTCCCACTTCACAAAGGCGGTGCCTCCACAGACCCTGGAAATTACCGGCCCATTAGCTTGACAAGCCTTATCTGCAAAGCTATGGAGAGAATCATAATGGACCTCATAAATAAAGACATAGGGAATTTGCAGACTTTGGATCCAACCCAGTTTGGCTTTGTCAAAGGCAGATCATGCCTTTTAAACTTGGTTGACTTTTCGAAACAGTCACCAAAGCCATTGATGAGGGAAAGGCAGTCCATACAGCCTACCTCGATCTGGCGAAGGCCTTCGATACAATACCCCACTCGGGTATCATTGAAAAACTCATCAGCTTAAATGTTAACCCATACATCACAAGATGGGTTGCAAACTGGCTGAGTGACAGAACCCACAGGGTCAGAGTTGCTGGCGCCATGTCAGACTCAAAGCCTGTCACAAGTGGTGTCCCACAGGGCTCAGTCCTGGGCCCACTCTTGTTTGGCATCTACTTTTCCGAAGTACAAGCAAACACAGGAGGGTTATGGCTGACAAAGTTTGCAGATGACTGCAAACTGGGCCGTGTCGAAAACACATCTGACACAGATATCCTTCAGAAGGGTCTCACAGAAACGGATGACTGGTGCCAGAGCCATGGCCTAAAGTTAAATGCCAAAAAATGCATAGTCATACCCTTCGGAAAAACAAGGTTACCCCTAGCTACCATATAGGTGGTAATCCTCTGAGCACAGAAGAAGTTATCAGGGACCTGGGGACCCAGGTTGACAGTAGCCTGTCATTCGACACCCATGTAGCTAAAGTAGTTAGGAAGACCTTCTACATTGCCCACCTTATCATGAAGGGATTCACATCTAGATCAAGGGAGGTCATAGTCTCCCTATACTCATCACTCATCAGACCAATGATTGAGTACAATGTCCCATTCGGAATGTATCTGACCCGACACTTGCAGCAGCTGGAGAGGCCACAAAAGTTCCTCACCAAAAGGATAAAGGGTCTCAAAATCTGTCCTATGCTGCCCGACTGAAAGAACTCCAGCTCTATTCAGTCGCACGCTTGCTAAGAGGTGACCTTTGCCTGACATACAAGGCCATGGCAAACCCAGATTTGATGAATATGCTTCACCTCAAAAAATCTAGATCCGTCAGAGCCACAAGGGCGGGAGACTTAAACCTCGACACGGCTATTAATAGGACGTGCTGGAGGGATAGATTCATCACCCAAAGACTCCCTATGCTGTGGAACAAAATCCCAGTATATGTGAGGCAGAGCACCTCGCTGGCCTTGTTCAAGAGAAATCTTGACCAATGGATGGGAGATCGCAGATATACTCCAGGGATTACCTCAGTGTCACTGCTAGACAGAGGCACAGCAAAATAATGGGTATAGTTCCCCATACAAAAGGGGTGGCGTAAGCCACAAAACTATGGGCTAGGCTTATAAATGCCCTCGGGCAGATAGCCTAGTATGAACCTATGAACCTATGAACCTATAATCATACTTGGAGACCTAACTGCTAACAGGAAATGGAACTGCATAATATATCTAGATAAAAAATAATGTGGAATAAACTTAATCAGATAGTCTAACTCTCCATCAGCTCTTGTATAACAACAAATAAGAAAACATTATTTGATATTATCATTGTGACTCTCCCAGACAATACTATAATCCAAGTGTTCTCCTTAAAGTGATAAGTGAAGATTGTCCACTGCTGAAATTCAGATTATTTAAAACAGCTGAGGTCCCACCAATATTATGTCTTGCCAAATCAGTATTGAATCAATGGAAACCAAACTCATATCTGAACAACTACCCTATCAACCCTAAGATACATGAACCTATAAAAGAAAGACTATTCCTCCCCTGCAAAAGATTGGGCTGTGATTCATTAAGATGTGTTCTGTAGTTGGGAAAGCTTGTATGTGAAGATATTGCTGTACAGTACAGTAACAAAATGATCATTATAGGAATATCTAGGGAGGTGCTATATTCATCCCACCTCAGGTCCAATAGGATAATTGGGAACAGTGGAATGGAACAAATTTGGCAAATGTCATGTATCTTGTGCTCACAGAAGAGGTGAACAATGAAAACACAAAGTGTACCAGAATTTTGGCATATTCTGCATAAAGGAAGATACATCTCAAAATCAGTGTCTTCCTTGCTACTACCACATACTTAGCAAGGTCAATCATTCACCCTCATGTGGGCTACCTTCATATCATTGTTGTGTTTCTCAGTAAGGAGGGTTCTAAGAGATCTTTGAACATTCCGAATCCTTGCGCCAGAAAAACAGCAGCTATACTGCTACCATTTAGTTACATGGGGATAGTGCTGGCCTACTTTAAAATAGTATCTGTTTGCCAAAACGTTTCCTAGAGCAGATACAGCACTTGTAGACATTACGTGTTTGCAGCATTTGCCATGGTGACTCACTGAAGTGTATATAATCAGTGTTGTTCTAGTTACTTATAAAAGTAGTAAGTTACTATTACTAATGACCGGCCACAAAACTGACACCACCAAGCTTAAGTAAATCCACAAACTGGTATTTAATGTAAAAACACACCAAAGAAATCACGTAGTACAAGCGCTTTCGCTAGGATGTTCCTAGCTTTATCAAGTTATTGAACCATTCTACCATCTTGACTTAAATAGCAGCTTGCCATCAATTAAACAATTTAATAGTCAATTAAAACTAAATTGAATTATACATTAATTAAAAAAATATATTTGAATAAAAATGTTCAACATTTAAATCCATTCATTGCACAGTATTGAAAAATTAAAAACCTTTTAGTTACCCACTACCATGCCCCTTGTTTAATAATTTATTAATATTATTAATATTTCTGTGAATTGAACACTTAAAAACATTGTTTTACCAAAAAAAAAAAACAGAACATTTTACCATGTTTTTACATAATTACATGCCTGCGAATAAAAGGGCTCTAAAATAAGTCTACAAACCATGCCCTGGGCAGTAAAATGAATGTGCAATTTACATCTGTGTGTGGATATAAAATGAATGCATGTGTGTACAGACAGATCCAGTTGTAACCAAAAATGCATTAAAATAACCAACAACCAGAAGAAAAAGGAAAAACATATGCCTAGGCAAATTAAGCCGTATTCATATCCTAGTATAATCTGCCAGGAAAACTTATGGCTGTACATGAACATAGTGCCAGTAATAAAAATGATTTACTTATAATCTGGCCCTTCTTAATTTTAGAATGGGTTTTATGCTGATAGTGTTGTTTAAACCAGGCCAGCTTGCTGCATTTAGCTTAAGCTGCCACACTAGCTCCCTATATTCTAGGGTAGCTTCCCAATCCCCACCTCTCGAGTCCCTGTTGATCTGTTCCAGAATCATAAATTTGAAATTATTATTGGGACATGTGAGGGAGTGTTTAAAAAGAGCATTTGTTTCCTTGCTTTTGCCCATCTCATAAAAATGCTCATACATTCTTCTCTTAATTTCCCTTTCCGTCTTTCCCACATAAAAACTTTTGCAAAACATACACACAGCTAAATATACCACCCCTCTTGAATTGCATGTGAAATGCATGGGAGAATCAACTCTCATCTTTCTAGAGGGTAGGTATATGCCTTTTCCATTCAAAATTGCATGGCATTGTTGGCATGCACCGCATTTGAATGTACCAGGTTTTTTTGAATTATCTAAAATTGGTTTTCTTTCAAACATGTGCTTCAAGTTAACCCCCTTCTTTCTAGTAAATTTCGGTCTGCTCGGTAGAATACTTTTAAATTCTTCATGTGCTGTTAAAAGTGGCCAAAACTTCGTAATTGTTCTCTCTATATCATCTGCTTGACTACAAAAGGTATATATAAATTTGGGTCCCATAAATTCATTGTTTTTTTCATTGATCTTATCTTTTTCAACAACCAGTTGATCCCTTATAGACTCTTTTCCCAATAAAGGGGAATACAATGTACCTCTTTTGCTGTTCACTTCATTATATAAAACCTGAAATAAATCCAAGGGATAACCCCTTTCCAAAAACATTTTTTGCAACAGCATAACCTCATTTTGAAAATCCTTCTCTGTGCTGCACATTCTTGAGGCCCTGATTAATTGGCCTTTGAGAATCCCCTTTTTTTGGGGAAAAGGGTGGGCACTTTGAAAATGCAGAAACGAGTTCGAAAATGAGGCCTTACGATAAATTTTCGATTGAAAAGTTTTATTGCTGTAGTCTTTATATAAATTCACATCCAGATAATGCAATTCATGCAATTCTATTGTATGGGTGAATTTCAAGAAGTTAGTTGAATTGTTTATATGAATTAAAAATTCGGATAAACTATCCTGGGTGCCCTTCCATAGGATGCAAATGTCGTCCAGAAACCTCCTATAGAAGAGCAAATGCTGACTCCAAGGGGGTGTGAATACATTCTCGTGCTCCCATCTGTGAAGAATAATGTTGGCATAAATGGTGGCACAAGGTGCCCCCATTGCTACCCCCTTGAGCTGCTTGAAAAACTCCCCATTGAAAAATACAATGTTATTTTCCAACACTATACCCATGAATTCCACAATTAAATTTGTTAAATTTGAACCCAAATCTGTTTCCTTCATGAAAAATTCACCAAACCATTGCAATCCAGTATCATGAGGTATACTTGGAAACAAATCTTTTATGTCAATGGTTACCATCAATATATCTGGCTCAAAACTGTTGCATGGAACCTTTTGTAAGAATTCCCAGGAATCCTTACACACATAGCTTAACAAGTGTGCGTATTTTTTTGCTACATGCTCAATAAATTTGGATAGTGGTTCTGTTATGCCTCCACTACCCGCCACAATTGGTCTGAATGGTAAAGGGTCAAGCCCTTTGTGCGTTTTGGGAATCCCAAATATTATGGGTGACCTAGGTTTTGGGACAAGCAGAAAATTGAACAGTTTTTCATTAATAACACCCTGCCATAAATGATCATTTAAAGAGTACTTAATTTTGGACCAACAAATATGCAATTCATTTCTAGAGATCAATGTATATTGACTGTCATCCTGCAACATTTGATGGAGATGCTCATCATAATTTTTCTCATACATAAGGACAATACCCCCCCCCCCTTTATCGGGCTTCATAACCCTTATATTTTCATTCTTTAACATTTGAATAAAATCAAACTCCATTTGCTGAAAATTGGATTTACCAGACTGAATATGCTGTAAATTCCTAAGGTCATCCTCTACCAGCTGTTCAAAAAGCTTGATTAACAAATGCATGGGGGGATTATATAAACTTTTTCTGTCCAAATCAGAAGATGTACGCGTTTGCTGTTTAAATAAATGCTGTAGATTGAGACTTATAGTAAATAACCTAACATCAATTAAAGTAAGGGGTATGTTACAGTTTTTAAATGGAACAAAATGTAACCCCTTTGTAAATACATCAAAGGCAGTATCATCAATTGCAATTTCTGTGTAGTTGTAAATAGTGAAGCTAGACTTTGTATGTAAAGTACATGCTCCATGCTTGAAGCTTACTATTGTTTCATTAATTTTTTTATTAATTTTTTTAGCTCTCCTTTCAAATACATTGTTCCTGCCTACAAACATGTTCTCATTTTCTACCCTTGAGGTGTCAGAAGCCATAGCAAAGCTCATGTGTTCCAAAAGCGTGGCCCCTGTTGCTTCTGCTTCCACCCCACTGCTTTGCCCAGAGGTTGGTGAAAATCCTGTACTGACCCTTTTCGTTCTTTGCCAGCCAGCCTTTCACTTCTCCTTGGTTGTCCCCCCCCCCCCAGTTGTTAGATGTAGGGTTTTCTATGTTATTCACATTCTGGGCCTCAGCCCTAGGTTGCCTAAATAGGGGATAGGCCACCCCCTCCCTATATTCATGTAGGTCTCTCTCAAGTTTACGTATTTTTCTGTTAATCACTTTGTTACAAAAAGCATCAACTTCATCAAATGTTTTACCATAATCAAGCTTAATAGACAAAAAGTTAGAATCAGTTACTATATTATTATTTAATACATTCAAATCATTTGTGAGAACTTTTTGCTTTCCTTCATACTCTTCAATCATGACAGTTAGCATTTCAACCCCTGCCCTGTTGAAAATATCACATAATTTAAAATAGTACGGTGTTCCCACTTGAACATTGTTTGGAAATTTAAACATTCTTAAACCTTTTGGAATGCGTTTTACATTTACGCATTCTTTCAGATAATCCACTTCAATTTGATTATTTTTTAGAGCATACAGTTTCTTTTTTAATTCATCAAGCTCTAGCTCAATGTTGCTTGTCTTACTAGTTTGAACAGTACCTTTAGTAAATGAGAACTGTCGCTCCATCCAGTCCTCAAAACAAAAATCCTTGCGTTGCTGTTTTTTATCAGTTCTTAAGGCATTATTTCTCTCCATTTCGTTGGACCGTTCAGCTCGACCCGGTCCCACATCACCAACTGTCTTTCCAAGGAGAACAACCAAGGAGAAGTGAAAGGCTGGCTGGCAAAGAACGAAAAGGGTCGGTACAGGATTTTCACCAACCTCCGGGCAAAGCAGTGGGGTGGAAGCAGAAGCAACAGGGGCCACGCTTTTGGAACACATGAGCTTTGCTATGGCGTCTGACACCTCAAGGGTAGAAAATGAGAACATGTTTGTAGGCAGGAACAATGTATTTGAAAGGAGAGCTAAAAAAATTAATAAAAAAATTAATGAAACAATAGTAAGCTCCAAGCATGGAGCATGTACTTTACATACAAAGTCTAGCTTCACTATTTACAACTACACAGAAATTGCAATTGATGATACTGCCTTTGATGTATTTACAAAGGGGTTACATTTTGTTCCATTTAAAAACTGTAACATACCCCTTACTTTAATTGATGTTAGGTTATTTACTAGAAGTCTCAATCTACAGCATTTATTTAAACAGCAAACGCGTACATCCTCTGATTTGGACAGAAAAAGTTTATATAATCCCCCCATGCATTTGTTAATCAAGCTTTTTGAACAGCTGGTAGAGGATGACCTTAGGAATTTACAGCATATTCAGTCTGGTAAATCCAATTTTCAGCAAATGGAGTTTGATTTTATTCAAATGTTAAAGAATGAAAATATAAGGGTTATGAAGCCCGATAAAGGGGGGGGGGTATTGTCCTTATGTATGAGAAAAATTATGATGAGCATCTCCATCAAATGTTGCAGGATGACAGTCAATATACATTGATCTCTAGAAATGAATTGCATATTTGTTGGTCCAAAATTAAGTACTCTTTAAATGATCATTTATGGCAGGGTGTTATTAATGAAAAACTGTTCAATTTTCTGCTTGTCCCAAAACCTAGGTCACCCATAATATTTGGGATTCCCAAAACGCACAAAGGGCTTGACCCTTTACCATTCAGACCAATTGTGGCGGGTAGTGGAGGCATAACAGAACCACTATCCAGATTTATTGAGCATGTAGCAAAAAAACACGCACACTTGTTAAGCTATGTGTGTAAGGATTCCTGGGAATTCTTACAAAAGGTTCCATGCAACAGTTTTGAGCCAGATATATTGATGGTAACCATTGACATAAAAGATTTGTTTCCAAGTATACCTCATGATACTGGATTGCAATGGTTTGGTGAATTTTTCATGAAGGAAACAGATTTGGGTTCAAATTTAACAAATTTAATTGTGGAATTCATGGGTATAGTGTTGGAAAATAACATTGTATTTTTCAATGGGGAGTTTTTCAAGCAGCTCAAGGGGGTAGCAATGGGGGCACCTTGTGCCACCATTTATGCCAACATTATTCTTCACAGATGGGAGCACGAGAATGTATTCACACCCCCTTGGAGTCAGCATTTGCTCTTCTATAGGAGGTTTCTGGACGACATTTGCATCCTATGGAAGGGCACCCAGGATAGTTTATCCGAATTTTTAATTCATATAAACAATTCAACTAACTTCTTGAAATTCACCCATACAATAGAATTCAATGAATTGCATTATCTGGATGTGAATTTATATAAAGACTACAGCAATAAAACTTTTCAATCGAAAATTTATCGTAAGGCCTCATTTTCGAACTCGTTTCTGCATTTTCAAAGTGCCCACCCTTTTCCCCAAAAAAAAGGGGATTCTCAAAGGCCAATTAATCAGGGCCTCAAGAATGTGCAGCACAGAGAAGGATTTTCAAAATGAGGTTATGCTGTTGCAAAAAATGTTTTTGGAAAGGGGTTATCCCTTGGATTTATTTCAGGTTTTATATAATGAAGTGAACAGCAAAAGAGGTACATTGTATTCCCCTTTATTGGGAAAAGAGTCTATAAGGGATCAACTGGTTGTTGAAAAAGATAAGATCAATGAAAAAAACAATGAATTTATGGGACCCAAATTTATATATACCTTTTGTAGTCAAGCAGATGATATAGAGAGAACAATTACGAAGTTTTGGCCACTTTTAACAGCACATGAAGAATTTAAAAGTATTCTACCGAGCAGACCGAAATTTATTAGAAAGAAGGGGGTTAACTTGAAGCACATGTTTGAAAGAAAACCAATTTTAGATAATTCAAAAAAACCTGGTACATTTAAATGCGGTGCATGCCAACAATGCCATGCAATTTTGAATGGAAAAGGCATATACCTACCCTCTAGAAAGATGAGAGTTGATTCTCCCATGCATTTCACATGCAATTCAAGAGGGGTGGTATATTTAGCTGTGTGTATGTTTTGCAAAAGTTTTTATGTGGGAAAGACGGAAAGGGAAATTAAGAGAAGAATGTATGAGCATTTTTATGAGATGGGCAAAAGCAAGGAAACAAATGCTCTTTTTAAACACTCCCTCACATGTCCCAATAATAATTTCAAATTTATGATTCTGGAACAGATCAACAGGGACTCGAGAGGTGGGGATTGGGAAGCTACCCTAGAATATAGGGAGCTAGTGTGGCAGCTTAAGCTAAATGCAGCAAGCTGGCCTGGTTTAAACGACACTATCAGCATAAAACCCATTCTAAAATTAAGAAGGGCCAGATTATAAGTAAATCATTTTTATTACTGGCACTATGTTCATGTACAGCCATAAGTTTTCCTGGCAGATTATACTAGGATATGAATACGGCTTAATTTGCCTAGGCATATGTTTTTCCTTTTTCTTCTGGTTGTTGGTTATTTTAATGCATTTTTGGTTACAACTGGATCTGTCTGTACACACATGCATTCATTTTATATCCACACACAGATGTAAATTGCACATTCATTTTACTGCCCAGGGCATGATTTGTAGACTTATTTTAGAGCCCTTTTATTCGCAGGCATGTAATTATGTAAAAACATGGTAAAATGTTCTGTTTTTTTTTTTTTTTGGTAAAACAATGTTTTTAAGTGTTCAATTCACAGAAATATTAATAATATTAATAAATTATTAAACAAGGGGTATGGTAGTGGGTAACTAAAAGGTTTTTAATTTTTCAATACTGTGCAATGAATGGATTTAAATGTTGAACATTTTTATTCAAATATATTTTTTTAATTAATGTATAATTCAATTTAGTTTTAATTGACTATTAAATTGTTTAATTGATGGCAAGCTGCTATTTAAGTCAAGATGGTAGAATGGTTCAATAACTTGATAAAGCTAGGAACATCCTAGCGAAAGCGCTTGTACTACGTGATTTCTTTGGTGTGTTTTTACATTAAATACCAGTTTGTGGATTTACTTAAGCTTGGTGGTGTCAGTTTTGTGGCCGGTCATTTGTTCTTGGCTCTGCTCTTTGCTTTTACTGGATTAAGTTACTATTACTAGTTACTTTTCAGTGAAATAATATATTAGTTTTGCTTATTACTTTTCTAAAAAGGTAATTTATTACTATTTCTAGTTACTAATGAATGTAACGTGTCACTTTTACATAAGTATATAGCAATTATAATATTGAAATTTACTGACACAAATAAGCACATGCATATAAGTGTATAAGTTGTATACAAAATGTCACGATGATGATGAATACCATTTAACAATTGAAAAAACTCCAGCAGGTGAGTCTTTATAGCTGGTTGGCACAGTGGTGCAGTGGTTAGTGCTGTCACCTCACAGCAAGAGGTTTGCCAGTTCAATTCTCAGATAGGGTGCCTTCTGTGTGGAGTCTGTATGTTGTTCATGTGGGTTTCCTCCCATATACCCAAGACATGCTGCAGGTGGATTGGACATTCTAAATTGGCCCTAGGTGTGAGTGTGTGCCTTCTGAGGAAGATTGGGTGCCTGTCTGGCAACTGAACAATGTACTGATACTTATTCTGCAGACTGATGATTCACCATGGTAACCTCTAAAGGGAGCAGCCAAAAGGAGAAGAAGACTAGTTTCTATAGCTAGAGAGTCACAAATAATTATTAAACCAAACCATGCACAGCCAGCAGCACAAGACTTATCACATTTGTCTATTTTCAGCAACTAAAAATTGAAACCCAAAAAGTATTTTAAATGAAACATAACAAAAAATTGTCAAGACAAAAGTTGGTTGATGATAGATCCACCTGAAGAGTCCTGCTTCGTGCAGTGGGTTGGGGCATTGGGTGTTAAACCAATGAGCATTGAGTTAAATTCTGATTGACGGTGGTAAGTATAACCACTCCTGTTTATTATACGACAAGGTAAGGATATGATCTCAAGTAGGCTAGAATTGTCCCAGTGTTAGGAGGTGTTTTAGTAAATGACAGTCCCACAGTACCAGGGCAGGACCAGAGTCTGGTCATCATTAACTTTCACCTCCTTGTAGTCTTAAAAAATTAAGTAAATTTTGTTCCGGATTAATTCTAATGATCTCTTATGAATGTTACATGCTATACATTGTGGCATCATTATGCTGTAATTTGTTATCCAAATAACCCATTCAAAGTCTCTATTGCTTCCTAACATCTGATCACTATCCAAGGCTCTTGGATGGTTTCCATTGCTCTTTGGGGGTGATATAGCCCCCACTGAGAACCACTGGTTTAAGCAAAAGTAACTCAAAAGTAACACACATTTAAGTTACTAGTTATTAAAAAAGTAATATATCACTATTACTTGTTACTATTTTGAAAAATTAATTAGTTATATTACTAGTTACTAGAAACTGTAATATACTACAGGAATATATTACATAATGCAATATATTACTCCTATCACTAGTGGTATAAGTGTTGTTAATACAGAGGTGTGATGGGCTGGCTAAGATTTTCTAGTTCTAATTCTAGGAGGCTTGATAACTGACTTCTTAATCATTTTGTTATAACTAAGTCAGGTGGCGCTGTTATGCTCTGTGGTAGTCTGCATATGTTGCTTCTTGAGAAGCCTGTAAATTCCTTACATCAAAGCCATCAATGTTTAAGTAAACGCATCGCAACGTTGTTACTGAATAATACTGGTGATCAACAATGACAGTATTTCACTTCCATACTGCTGATCAGGCCCCTTATTAGCTTGCACCCAGGCCAGCTGCCCTCTTCCCCCTGTCCTAGCTAGAGTTCATCAGTATGTACATAACACTTTTCACAAATGAAGTGTGGTTGTGGGAACAGTAATGTGGTGTCAGTAAGCATGACACAATTAGCACACTACCTCAAAACAAGAAATGCTACATGACTGAATACAGTAGGGTTAAGAGCTGACTGCAATTCCATAATAACCAATGTATGAATAAGCTTAGTGACATAGGAACCTAATATAGCTTTATCAATTAGAACAACAATGAATTCTCCTACCAGTAGTCATTTTCAGTTGTCTCCAGGTAACAGAGTAAACATCGTACAGCCAAAACTGCAAAGTGATACACTGAAGCTCATTAAAATGCAAGAAAAATAAGCCAGTTTCTATTAGCTTAATTTGTTGCTGGAGCATGACTCTCATCAAAAACATCCATACAAATCAGTGCAGCATGATATACACACAAACACATGTCTATGCACACAATCATATTGTTTGAGTATGCAAAGATAAATATTCAAATCTATAGCTATATCTATTTATGTATCATATCTGTGTATGTGCATGTAAACTTTACAGCCAATACTATATATATATATATATATATATATATATATATATATATATATATATATATATATATATATACACACACACACACATATATATATATATATATATATATATATATACACACACACACACACACACACACACACACACACACACACACACACATATATATATATATATATATATATATATATATATATATATATATATATGGGTCTACTTCTATTCGCTGACAGCCCATTTCACTGAAACCCATTTCGTTGACAGCTCATTTCATTGACAAAAGTATTCAAGGCAAAAACCTGGGTTTTGCCCCCCTCCCCACTGTTGTGCGACTGTGGAGTTGTTATATATAGTTGGGGGTGTGTGGGGCACAGCCCCCCACATTGGGGGTGGGGGTGCAGCCCCCCACCTAGAATGTTTGTCAATGAAATGAGCTGTCAACGAAATGGGTTTCAGTGAAATGGGCTGTCAGCGAATAGAAGTAGACCCATATATATATATATATATATATATATATATATATATATATATATATATATATATATATATATATATATATATATATATATATATATAACACACACACACACACATACATATATATATATATATATATATATATATATATACACACACACACATATATATATATATATATATATATATATATATATATATATATATATACACACACACACACACACACACACACACACACACACACACACACATATATATATATATATATATATATATACATATATATAATTTATTGCATTTCCTCAAAATGCCATGAAAATGAACCTCATATAACTGAACTTTAAAGTTTGACGAACAAAAATTGGATAAAACCCCCATAGTTTTTTTCACAATTAATGCATATGGGTGTGCTGCGATACCCACACTTTGAGCAAATTAAATATACCAACTCCAGAAGTGCACTATCAAGGGGAATGTGCAAATTCCTCTATCCACACTGTTTTACAGTCTCACTAGTAAATGCAGGTACCTTTCAAACTAATCTGGACTTTTCACTTTTTGCTAAATGAATAAGCTATAAAATGCAGGTAACTCATGTATATAGCATAGTGACACAGTGTATGGGGTTGTCACCTCACTGCAAGTGGTTCTCTTGTTCAGTTTTTCCCTGGGGTGCCTTATGTGCAGAATCTGCATGTCCTTCTTGTGTTTGTGTGGATTTTTCCAGGTGCTGTGGTTTCTTCCCACATCCAGAAATATGCAGTAAGTGAATTGGACACACTAAATTGGCCATAGGTGTCAGTGTGCATGCAAGTATGTGGTATGGAAAAACAACTGTGGCAGGGCTAGCCACCCAGCAGTTTGAACCTTGGCTTTAGATGATTGTTACTGTTGAAGTGACACCTCAACCCTATGTGCAAAAATGGGAAAAGGGGTTTTGGATGGATTGCTGCATGTATGGATAGACAGATAGATAGATATACAGCCAAAAACTGTCTCTAGTCATGTAGTCATGATATGAAAATAATTAAAAAGTAACAAAGCTAGACGAGTTTAATAGCAGACAAACTTCCTGTTGGAGCATATGGTGTATGGCACATTCTATGGTATTGCAGTAATACCTTGTATAAATGCAACATAATATGTACAAACATTGGTATATAGTATTATATTATATTATATTATATTATATTATATTATATTATATTATATTATATTATATTATATTATATTATATTATAGCTTATCAGTGGAGGCACATATGCCATGATAGAATTGCTGGTGCAATGGCTCAGTGCTGTATAAAAAGAAAACAGTGCAGCAAGATTAAAAGAAGCAATATTGTAATACAGTTTTAGTTTATAAATGCATTTATGTTATAGCAATGGAGGCTTGGATGTGACTATTTCTTAAACAGTATAAGAAGCACTATTTTCTGAACAGCACATTAAAAAGGGCAAAACACAGAGGGGCAGGACTGAGAGAAGAATGATAATACAGTTATTTGATCTGAACAGTGTTAAGAAAGGAAATATAAACTGGCAATGGTGCAAGAAGGGAAAATATTATTTTAAGAGTGAATTAAAAAGGGAAAGTGCAGTGCAGATTGTATTACCTGGGTGGGATAACACAGTAAAGTGATTTAAGGTTTCTTGGAAAGAAACTTCAGATAGGCACCCACAAGCTACTATACAGCACTGACTACAGTAGTGCTGCCCAAGAAAAAAGTCATGCAATGCAGCAGAAATTATAGCAATGCAAAAGCAACTGACAGCCAAAGAAAATGCTCAGTACTAGCTCACGTCATGCAAATAAAAGCTCAGAATACTGCAAATTAAATTTCTCTAACAAGAAGAAACTTGATAAACAGCTCTGAACTTTAAAATTACTGTTAGGCAACACAAGTCTCAATATTAGCTGTAAACTACTGGCATTTTGTCCCATTCTCACTTCAACTGAGTTTTTAATTATTTTCCTCATTTAGTGACTCCCTTGGGTCCCCTTATATGAATAGCACTCTCAGAAATATCAGCTGATCCTAAACTTTACTCCACTGTTTGCTGCTATTAGCATTATTTCCTGATATAGCATATCTTGAAATTAGAAAGTTTGGATCTACTTTTTCTTTTGTGTACTATGTCTTCTCCTCAAACCTTTCCTGTCTTCTAATTTCATTGTTCATTTCATTGTTCACTGTTCTTTCACTAAACTCCCTGCTAACCAGTACATCTTCTTAACTGCCTCTCGTGTTACACATTTTTTTTTTATTTTAATGAACATTCCTAATTAAGCTTTAAAACAAAACATCCCAACTTCAGCAAAATTTCAGAGAGCTCAGAAACCAAACAAAAAAGCAAATATATGGATATAAGAAACAATATTATAAAAACCTCAGGGCCAACATAGACACAACTCTAAAACGTTTTTGGTCCTCTATCAAAAATTTATTGCATCCAGGTACAAGATTCAGTCCCACCCCCTGTCCTGGCAGCTCTGACTTACAACAGAATGAATACATATCTTATTAACAGTATTGCAGCCCTTAACAAAAATAACCTTTCCAGTACAACCCTTCCTCCTCTTTAGTCTCTTACGGCTCCCAGTTCTGCTTCCACATCTCTGACACCTATGTCTTTCATCACTGCTACTTCTCCAACCCTTACCCTAGAGGATACTGATTATATATAAGGAATGCCTGTGATGCTTTTTATTATACTCAACTAGGATCGCTTGTTTATGTGTTTCAATAAAGGACATTCCATTTTTAGCTCACCTGTGGACTACCTACTATTTTCTATTTGATTATTTTGCAGCATATATTTTACAGTTATAGTTCACAGTCTGATTTTTATTATGTGAGCTAAGTGCATAACATAATTTAGGAAGTGAACATCACACCCTCCACACTGCAAAGTTTCTTCTTAGTTTGTTTTGGACCCAGTATATGTTGCATATTGGGTTTTGCTGACAGTTTGAGGGATTTCACGGTTTTCTCTTAAAGCAGTTAAAATACCATCAACTCCATGTCAGTGACACCATACAGGAGTTTGTAGATATGTGCTAATCTCATATGGAATACAATGAGAAACATGGAATCCAGATTCCAGTGGAACAAAGGTGTGTGAAACACTGACAATCCTTGTTACAGGGACCTTCCAGTAACCATTGTGGTCATGGGGAGTGCATCACAGGTATCTTTACTACAACTAATGCATCATTTCCATGGTGTTATGCTGCAACATGTGAAGTATATGCGGTTCAACAGTACCATAGAGAAAAGAAAAAAATACTATGTGGACATTTTAAGAAGTAGCATGTTTTCTTGAGGCTCTAGGAGCCATTGTTTTCTACTTACATCACTATCATGACCTTCTCTTGACCACACAGACAAAGATTCCTAAATCAGAAAGGGTTTCCACTCCATTTACTGCCAGATAGTGCGCAATGCACAAGGTATTTTATATGGTGTGTCTGTGTGCCATCTAGGCATTTCCTTCAATTCACATATCAGGCACAAATCAAACCTATATGAGTAATTTATGTGGGGAATTTACCACAGGAACATCTTATAGGTGAGGGCAGATATGTCATAACTCATGACCTAATATATAGCCTGAAGACTGTGGCCAAGATGCAATTGAACACTTCATTATCACAAATGAAGGCTCAATGCTAGATTCCTCTTGTTGGTGCCTTTAAGTGGGCCCCAGAGACCTGCAGCACAGTATTTGATGTTTGTGCAGTTTTGTACAGCATGGTGGTATGCAGACAGCTGCAGCAGGCTTACCACAGGGGAAACCAGACAGATGAGCCAGTGGAGGAGCCATCAGGGGAACTGGCTGCAGAGGAAGACTATGTGAAGCAGATCAGGATGTAATATGCTGTGGCACTGGCAAAAAATAGACAAATCAAATATTAAAACTGATGCATGGAATTTTCCAACCAGACTATGTTGTATAATGCAGTTAGGGCAGGGCACAGTTGTCAACATATGCAGAGGAGACAAAGGGCACAATGACTGGGATCAGCAATGGGAATAGTGGTGGGGTGGGGGGGCTAAGAATGTAAAAGACAGTGTGTGAAATGGTCAGGAGATTGTATGCAGCTGCATATATTTGTTACTAAGGAGGTAGTACTTCCTGTATGGTGCTTGCATCCAAATGTAGCGGGTTGTTACATGAGATGAGTTTCAGAATACACAGTTTCTGCACATGTGGTTGCACTGTATGTGTGACTGGTGTTGTGTGACCTCAGGTTGGATTGACTGAGACTGTGAACATCCTCAGCCATTGATGTTTCACACCTTAGGAATGACACTGACAACAACAACTGCTTACATTGTTGGAGGTGAATTGTGAGACTGTAACTACCTGGCTAAGGTTATTCTGTGTGTCTTGCAGTCATTTAGGTTACTTCTGCATGGGTGGTCTCACTGTGTCTCTCCAGGTACACTATCATGGGTGCTGTGGATGAAGTTGCAGTATGGGAGCTTGACCTACCTGCTATGTAGGGTATGCCCAAGTGGAGGCAGTTAAGCAGTAACCATAGGCATGGAGATGGTCCCAGCATGCAGAATAATACCACCATATGAGGGCAGTGAGGGCATCCATGTGTATGTCTAAAACAATAGCTCATTTATGCTGTTATGCAGGAAATGTAGTAGACCTATTGCCTCTGTCATGAGGGTGGTGGCATTTGCCTCTGAGTGGATGATAACCCTGTATATAAAGGAATATTCATTGTGACACCCATTATAGGCAAAGAAGAGGAGCCATGGCATTCTTGGAGATTGGCCTGCCCCTCATAACCTATAGCCCCATTCTCTGAGGAAGTGTCACTGTCCATTGCAGATACATGGACAGGAAATGATGATGCTGCTTGAGTAGGGGTGCCTTGCATGACCTGTCCTTCTGTGGGATCTGGAGTGGTGGGGGATAGTTTGCACAGGTAACATAGCTATGTCACTGTGCCCTCCATAGTCACCATTTATGACAAGGGCACTGACATAACTGTGTCACTTGATGTGGGTGGCATTGTGCCCTCCACAGTCAAAATTATTGACAGTGGCATTGACATAGCTGTGTCACTGCATGTGATTGGTATTGCACCCTCTACAGTCACCACTGATGACAATGACACTGTGCCTTCAGATTGTGTTAGTGTATGGCAAGAACACTAACAACGGTGCCCCTAGCAATACTGACATCAGGCATTCTGTCTTCCATGGAAGCAGATCCCATAACTATAGTGCCTGTGAAAGTCAACAAATATCTATGTATAACATTGCTAATATCTGACAAACCCTCTTCCCTGTGATGAAACAATGGTACAGATAATAGCTTTGCAAAAAAATATACCAACAGATTTCTGTAGTATATCTTTACGCCTGCATCCCAGATATGTCTTTAGAGGTGATATGGTGGTGTTACTGGCATAAGGAAATGTCCTTGTGAAACCCCACCAGAGACACAAGGTGGTATATGCAGTTCAGCTCCCATTTCCAGGCTTCTTGCAGATATCAAGCTTCCTTCATTCTCTCCAGAGAGGGGCAAGAGGTTAGTCTGCCATCATTTCCTGTGCAATGGATTACTCCTTGGTGCCAGCATGCAGGATCATTTTAATGATCCTGACTGGCTGCCCTGTTGTGGCCAGTTATGGCAATATATTTGTCACCAATCCATGCCAAACACATTCACTGAAAGTCTGGTCACTTTTGTCCATGATTATTATCCACCATCTGTATCCACAGGGGACCAGCAGCAGCACATTGATTTGTGCCTGATGGGAACTATTCTAGGTTCTTCTGTCACCATGCATCTACCTGTAACTGTGAGCATACACCTACAACACTTCCTGCACCCCCCCAACAGCAGGTAGCTATTGAGCAACACCTGAACAGCAAAAGACACAATTGACCCTAAGCACTGTTTAAGTGACTTGTTCAAGGTCACATAATAGGCAAATGAAGACTGAGGAAAGCCATGGTACTAAAATCAATGCTAATACCATGTTGATAATATGCCCCTAAGAGTCAACTCAGTGGTCAGGAATCTCTGTACGCACATAGACAGTAGTTTTACCTTCGACCACCATGTGGCCGCAGTGGTAAGGAAATCCTTTTATGTTGCACAATGTAAAAGCATGGCATCTAGGTCCAAAGAAGTCTTTATCTCACTATACTCCATCCTTATCAGACCAGCCATAGAGTACAATGTTCCCTTTGGTATGTACCTCACCAGGCATATGCAGCAACTAGAGCTACCTCAGCAGTTCCTTGCAGAAAGAGTACAAGGCATAAGAAACCTGCCTTATGTAGAGCACCTTAAAGTCCTTTCTCTCTATTCAGTCTCCTATAGATTGCTGAACAATGATATATACCTGGATTACAAGGCATTCACAAATCCCTCCACGTATGAATCTCTTACATATTTGTACATCAAGAAGTACCAGAAATACAAGGTCTAGGGATTTGAATTTAGTCTGGGACTTAAGCAGAACATGCTGAAGAGACAGATATGTCTCCCAGAGACAGTTCCTCCTATGGAACAGGCTTCTCACCCATGTGAAGCTGAGTTTGATAGGAAATTTACACCTTGCCTGGCACCCATGTCCCTTATGGATGGAGGTAATTTATAAATGCCTTGCCCTCAATGTCCTATTTGAATACAGGACATGATTATTCTTTCAGGAAAACTTGGTTAGGCTTAGAAAGGCTCTGGGTCATTAGCCTAGTATCAATCTATAAATCTATGAATCTATGAAAGGAAATCCTGTACCACAGGAAGTAGCTCGTTAATAGGTCATGAATGTAATTCTCTGCATCAGCTTCACTAGCCAGTCACTCTTCCCTCCTGCTACTGGCCTGCATACCCTTAACATAGCAATTGTAGATCAGTCCTTTCCTCCGTAGAGTAATATCTGTATATTCACTGTGAACCACCTGATCACTATCCCTGAAAAAGAACTGATAGCATGAGGACTACAATGCCAGTGGCTGTTTATTTTGCACAAATTCAGGGCTTATAGCATGGCAAGTATGCTAATGGTATAATTTAAGATAAACATCTCTGAATCATTCATTTAATACAAAGACTACCAGCCCTACACTGTGTAATAAGACTCATGCCTGTCAATTCATACACATTGAAAACTGAAAAGTGGTCTACTAATGTACAGGCAAGTCCATGACTTCCACAGGGCTATGAATTTTTAATACACCTACTGGCCTTAGGGGAAATGTGCCACAACAATGAACAACAGAAAGGTTTCTAATAGGTCAATAACATTTGTCCATCATGTTTCCTCCCTTCCATTCTGGTAGCAGTGTTGGTGACATGCAACAATATGATACGAACAGGTTAAGTCATTCTAACCTGTTGTGCATAGTACACATCACATGATACCAGCAATGTGCATCAATGCAATTTGCTACAGTTTTAATCTGGAGAACAACCTGTGAAATGTTGATGGCTTTTTTAAGGGTCTGCATCTGAGAGGGCTCCTGTATGGAGCAGAGAAGAGGCTAAGGTATTATCTGTCTCTTGTAATGGGACCACAGAGAGCAACTTCTTTGTGACACCTATAAGGGCCCCCATTGGAAGATGGTGTTGCTTTGTTAGGGAAGTGAGTGATGCTACAGGACTCATCAACTCTGGTAAGCAGTACTGATATCATTACAGTGAACTAATAAGGTGCCTCTACTGTGACCTTTGTAGCCAATGGAAGTAGAGGATTAGATTGAAGGAGTGGAAATTCTGTAGTAAGCAGCAAGTAGTAGTGACCAGTGGTTGAATATAAATATGTATGCATTCTTGTTCAGCAATGTACAGTTCTTGAGATTCATAGATATGCTTCTCTTTTCTATTTTTCATCACCAAGTGAAATAAGGAACAACTGGCTGATATGTTAGAGGTGGCAAGCAAAGGTATACATATATAGCATTGATGTTAGAACTGCATGTCTATTAGGCACTTGCTTTATTATCCATGTTGCCATTGCTGCTAATTATTGCAACAATTCCAAAGGCTTTTCTTTGCTTTATGTGTCACATGCCTTTGAAGTACAGGTTGAATTGTTCTACCACCCCTACTACTGCCAGTAATCCCCACCAGCATCATGGGGATACAAGCTGGGCTAACAGTGTAGCATGGTGATATAGACTGGGCTAACAGTGTAGCATGGTGATATAGACTGGGCAAACCCAAGAACAATCTGAGGACAACCACAAAGCATTTTATAGCTATGTCAAGAATCTCGATGGCAACACCCAGATCTGCTCTGAGTTACAGCACAATGGCACAAAAAATACAGAACCAACTGATATTGCCAACATCCTGGCAGATAGGTTCAGTGCTACCTTTACCCCCCTCACCCCCTAAAGGGCCTATATCTATACAGGAAGAATGTAGAGTCCCTGTAATCACAACTACGCAGGTAAAAGCTGCACTCTCTAAAGCCAAATACAAAGCATCCATGGGACCAGACAACATCCAAGGCTGCATTTTACATGAACTTCAGAACAAACTGGACTCCCCACTTAAGCACCATGTTCAATAATAGCCTCGCTTCAGGCTTTGTGCCCTCTGAATGGTGCACAGCAGCAGTTATCCCACTCCACAAAGGGGGATCTACCACTGATCTCGGGAACTATCAACCTATTAGCCTGACGACCCTGGTCTGCAAGGCCATGGAACGTATCATCATGGAACTCATAAACAAAGACATTGGTAACCTCCAAACTCTGAATCCCACCCAGTTCAGGTTTGTGAAAGGCAGATCATGCCTTCTGAACCTGATCGACTTCTTTGAGGCAGTCACCAAAGCTGTAGATGAGGGTAAGGTGGTTCACACTGCCTATCTTGACCTCTCCAAGACTTTTGACACCATCCCCCATTCTGGACTTATAGCTAAACTCACTAAACTAGGTATAAATCCCTACATTACAAGATGGGTTGCCAACTGGCTCACTGACTGAACCCACACTGTAAAAGTTGCAGACTCCAAATCTGACCTCAAAGCATTGACAAGTGGAGTACCACAGGGTTCCATCCTGGGACCTCTCCTGTTTGGTATCTACTTCCTTGAAGTAAGGCTAACACAGAAGGCCTCTGGCTAATGAAGTTCACAGATGACTGCAAACTAGGAGCCATAGTCAAGTCCCCAAATGATGTGGACATCCTACAGAAGGGCCTCGCTGAGACAGATGCCTGGTGTCAGTGCCATGGCCTCAAGCTCAGTGCCAAAATGTGCAGTGTCATCCCCTATGGTAAATACTCTGTACCCATGAACTACCACATAGGCAGCAATCTACTTAATACTGAATGTGTGATAAGAGACCTTGGGACCCAGGTGGACAGTAGTCTCTCTTTTGATAGTCACATCACCACAGTAGTCAGGATGTCCTTCTACGTGGCACATCTCATCATAAAATGGTTCTCATCCAGGAAAAAAGAAGTCATTGTTCCTCTCTACTCTACACTCATTAGACCCATTATAGAGTACAATGCCCTTTTTGGAATATACCTCACAAGATATCTGCAGCAGCTGGAAAGGCCACAGAAGTACCTCACAAAGAGGATTACTGTCCTCAAACAAATGCTCCACACTGACCATCTCAAAAAACTCCAGCTTTACTCTGTAGCATATCGCCTACTCCGAGGTGATCTCTGCCTAACATATAAAGCTATGTCAAACCCAGAGCTGTTGGACATGCTACACCTAAAGAAATCCCAATCCCTCCGAGCTACATGCTCTAGGGACCTAAACATTGTCACCACAATAAACAGGACATGCTGGAGGGATAGATTCCTGTCCCAGAGACTTCTCATACTCTGGAACAGGCTACCCATCTATGTCAAGCAAATTTCTTCATTAGCACTCTTCAAGAAAAACCTTGATGAGTGGATGGGAAATAGGAAATATACACTTCTGTGTTGTGTCTCTGCTCAACAGTGGCACAGGAAAATAACTTTCTTGGGTGGCGTAAGCCAGGGAACCTTGTTCGCTAAGCTTACGTATGCCCTTGGGCTGATAGCCTAGTACCTACCTATGAACCTATGAACCTATGAACAGTGACTGTTCCACCATCATCCCAGGTGTTTTTTTCAACTTGGGACCTGATTATTAGATATAATTCAGTGCCATGTCCATGGCTGTCCGCCTGTCATTAATGTCCAATAACCTGGTCAGTCTGCCATGCTTTACTCTTTACATTGGCCATTTCAACACCCCTGCCTGTCCCAGTTATATGTGGAATACCATGAGCATACACTTGACTCGCTGTCAGGTGATGTTTCATGGTGTCTGTCTTATGTCATAGTGTGCTTTTACCACTGGGTTTCAGTTATGCGTGTGTATTAGTTTTGGACTTATGTAACAGTATATAAATGACATGGTCTCCATGGTGCAATGCAGGAGACCATTTAATAAACAGTATCTACCTCCTGCAAGTTAGTGCCTGTGAACTTAGCACTCATAGTGTATTATTTGGTCTGGCTTCCCTGTCTGTTTTGGTTACACTGTTTGAAAATCATGGACTGTTAACATGCCCTACACACAAGAAACAGGTCAGATGGAATTTCATTGTGTGCCTTGTGGCACAAATACTACTTTAGTACCTTTGCTTCAGACCTCCGTATTGCTTTTGGGTTGCCACTGCACACTTGACTGATGGACACTTTATCCCACAGTGTAGCACACAATACTATTTGTCTTTTCTCATGTTTTTTTAAACACCATCTGCTTCTTCTTTTTTCTGTTTGTCCTCTGTTCTTTTGTTTTTCTCCATTTACTTCATGTTTTATGCAGTGTCAGTCAAAGCAGTAGACATGGTTTGTCAGCAGCCACCAAAACATGCATCAGCCATTCTATTACATTTGTGGTACTCAGCAGTCTCCAAGTCCACATCTCTGCAAGGAGATAAAGATCATCCAGCAGAGGTGACCTAGAGAATCCCTGGTACCTTCAGGAGGTCTGTCTCATGTGAGAGCTGTAGGCTTCCTACTGGGCTAATCAGTAGTGGGTCCTCGTATGTTACTTATCAGGAGGCAGAAGGCCTGGTAATGACTTCAGTGGACTAGCTGCAGAACATATGCATTGGTAAACTAGAGCATTTCCTAGTACAACTCTGAGAGTAACCATTCACTTGTCCCTAAACAGCAGACTGACAGTAGCATGACACAGCCTTGAGCATGGTCATATTGGTAACTGACCTCAGTCTAGGTACAGGATTGTACAGTAGGGCATTCATCCATCACCCCACCTTGTTCCCTGTCATGTTGTTCCCTTTTTTTCATGCATGTGAGTTCCCAACCCAATTTGCTGCCTCCACATCACAAGTGGTCTTTCTTTGTCTCATTTCTCTTGTTTCCTTCAACCCATTTGCGTCAGTGCCTCTTCAGTTTGTTTTGTCTATCTTTATTGATTGTCTACCTCTGTTGCATTCCCTATCTTCTCTTTCATGCCCATAACTTCTTCATGCTACTTTCCTGCCTACCCTTCATGGAAATATATAAAAATAGGCTCATCTATCACAAAAAATGCCCTTGCATCCCCACTTTCACATCCGACTTAATTTCCCTCTGCTAGCTGTTTCCCTTAATATCTGTCCTATACACCTATTTCCATTTATAGCATAAAATAGTAGACACTTTCCTGTAAACATAATAGCTGTGCTTTCATCTGCGGTTGTAGCAGTATGTCATTATGTGTGTGTGAATGTGCATCATAGTGAGCATTCTACATACCTTGTCATTGCAAAGTGCCCACTTTCCTGCTGCCATGGAACAATGCAATTACTACTGCAAATAATGTCAGGCACACCTCTCATCTGTCCAGATTTTTTGCAGAATGTCCATTTTTTTGCCTCATATTTTCTGGCTGATTCTCATAAAATATGCGATTTTTCTGACAAATAATAGAGGACTACAATCATTAATGACAGACATTTGAAATTCAGACTTTATATCTTTCAGAAAATGCATCCTAATGCAAAATCTGTTATTCTAACATCTTTCTAAGTGTGTGAGAGCAATATTTAAAATATGTTCCTGATTTTGGGCCTTCATCATCCCATTATTTCTTTGGCTTTGTCTAGATTTCTTCTGCTAAGGTTGAGAAGAATCAGACCACATTGTTCTACTTTGAGTATTTCACCTTTAAGCACTCATGTAAGTACTTTTTCTGAATCCCACCCAAGATATTGACAACTTGCTTTTTAACTGTCTTAGAGCAGCTCCACCATAATAGCTAAAATACCATTTGAACAGATACTTTACATTCACTGATGCTGTATATAATCAATTGCATATGTTTCTTGATCTGATCTTCATTATTTTGGGTCTATATTATGTTGCTGAAATGACAAAACAGTGAATGCTGTTTCAGTGACACATAAACAGAGAAATACCACTAACGCGAACGTCCAGGTTGCCTTTTTATTTCATAGGGAAAAAAATTGTTTGGCCGTCATCGTGAAATTACCCAACTCTAGTGCAATCTTGGAGTTCGTTTATTTAGTTAGGGTGGGTGTGGGAGGCACAGCCCCCCACACTGGGGCTATGGGGGTTGAAGCTCCCCACTTTGTAATAATTTAAATGGTGTGTCATGTCTGGTTGGTCTACCCGGCCATTCGCATTAGTGATATTTCACTGTTTATGCGTCACTGAAACTGCATTCACTGTTTTGCCATTTTGGCAACATAATATAGGACCCCCCCCTCCCATTATTTCTTACCACATTTGTGTCTTATGGAATTTTTTTGTCAAATGCCCCATTATTTTTTGAAGTTTTTAATTATTTTATATAATTTATATTCAAGTCTGTCAAAGTATTCTATTAATTTGTGCATAATTTGTTACATGACTGCAGAGCTATATCAAGTGAGAGGCAAAGGAGATGACTGACCTGGATGCAGACTGTTAGGGGGTACAATCAGAAGTGTTAATGGGGATGAACTACAGTTTCAGCACTTATTTATTAATCTGCAAGGAAATCAAGGTTTCAGAAATTAATGCTAGGAGCATATTTGCATATGTGGTGAACCTCTGCGTGTGCTAGTAACTATAGCAAGATGCTTGTTAGAGCAGTACCAAGTATCTTGTGACAGTTATAGAGTTACAAAATATATCAACTTTAGTTTGAGGGGCACCAATCTGGGGACAGGTTACTAGATGAATGAACTAACTAGAATATAAAACAGGATTGTAAACCATGTGGTGCATTTTAGCTCATAAATTTGTTCTGCTGAATGGTTGAAATTTTTTTTTGTAATCACAAAGATTTTCCTTGTACAACTTCATAGCAAAAGGTCCTTGCCTAGATGGATATAGCTGATCACTAGAATGTAATTAAACTTTCTATCAGTCAATCAATCATTCAATAATTTCAAATTCCCTAATTAAATAGCTGTCATGGAAGAAGATACTTAGCTTAGAAGCCTCCTAAAATAAGGTTACTTTTTTAAATAATGATTTTAGCCAAAATCCTAAACTGATTAAGTGTTCCCACAATTAGTAAATGCAATAAAATAATAAAAGCATTTTGAGCAACCATAACACTATTTCTAGTTGTAGTCATAACCTAAGCTTTGCCAATAGTGCAGATTATTAGATGCTGAAAAAATACTTAGGCCTGATTTCTACACTATCTCATTTTATTTGAGATTTTTTCATGTCACCTTTCTATATTTACAGCATCATAATATGAACAAACCTAAACTGTATGATCCAGTCTAAAAGGAGAGCTGATTCATTGTTCAATTTGTTGATGGATCAAAGCCAAAGTACAGTGTTTGCAGGAGAAAGGCACTTTAAACAATGCAGGAAATTATATCATTGGTGACTGTATGGCTTAACTCTTACCTGCCAGTGGACTCAGGCACTAATAAACAGTTTATTGCATTTTTTAAAGCAGTGGGCCATACTTAGTATTTGAAGAGTTTAACAGGAAAAAAATCAGTAAAGTCGGCAAGGCAGCCTTCAAGAAAGTATCAGCCAAGCTGAATAGCACAACAATGTATCATTCCTAGGCCTGGCTACTGAAATTACCTTTATAAAGCATCAGTAAAGTATAGATGGAAGAAAAAAGAAACCAGTGAGTTTGGAAATCTAATCATCACCGTCATCAATCCTGTTTTTCCCATTTTTACATGGGGTTGGGATGTCATGTCATCTGTCACCATTTGCCTCCATTCAATGCCACTGTCCTACCTTCTTTGACACGCATCCCTGAGTATCAGAGATTTTCTCTCACACAGTACATCTACTTCTTTGCTAGATGCCCTCTTTTCATCATGCCTTCTTCCTGTCTGTCCCAAATCTTCTTCAACAGATTTTCTTCTTCTTCTCTGCACATGTGCATGGGCCACTGCACTCTGTTCTCTTTGACTCTTTCTGTGATTGGAGCTACTTTAACTTCTGCTCTAGTTTTCTTATTTCTTCATCCATCCCACAGTGTGCATCCTACCACCCATCTCAGGCACTTCATCTCCTTCACCTCTAGCTTCCTCAACTGCTCTGCCTTTAATGCTCAGGTTTCGGTACCCTACAGAAGTACTGGCTGTACCACTATTTTGTACACCTTACTTTTCAGCTTCTTTGGCATTCTTCTGTCAAACAATACACATGACACTCTGTGCCACTTGGCTTCAGCCCCTCTAATTCTAGCTTTGACTCTTGATTCAGCCCTCCCTTCTCCTCAATCAACCCTCCCACATACTTAAAGTTGTTATTCTGTTCCACTGTTTTCTGTTCTCAGCTTCTTCTGATTCCCCCATTTGCTGCCATTGCAGTTGCCTTACTCTACTCAGTTTTGTTCCATGTGCATTCAGTGTTGCATTCCATTTTCCTATCCTTAGCGGACATTTTTGCTCAGAGTCTGCCTGTAATGCTGCATCATCTGCATATAGCAACTTTGTTATCTATCCCCTCCAACCTGTTTGCTAACGTAGTCCATCACCAATATGAACAACAGTGGGCTAAGAGCTAAACCCTGATGGACACCCACTCTCAGTGGCAGCCTCTCTGTGAGACTGAACACTGCTCATATATGAGTCATTGGTTCCTTGTACATATCTTGCACTAATTCTATCAATATTTCTGGGACTTTGAACTACTGCAAGACTGCCCAAATCAGCTTTCTTATCATAAGCTTTCTCTAAGTCTAGGAATGCCCAGCTGGACTGTTTTCTCTTTTCTAGTTTCTTCTCAAGTAACTGTCTCGCTGCAAACATTGGGTCATTTGTGCTGCATCCTGATCTGAAACTAAACTGATCATCTCCCATCTTCCTTTCTACCACTCTGTGTATTCTTTCATCCTCTCCAGAACTTTCATGCAAACTAAATACCACAGGGAATAGGGAATTAAAAAAAACTACTATGCAAATGGGATGATAAGTAAAACTTTTTTTAATTGCTCTTAGATTATGCATCTTTTTTTTTTGTTTGTTTGTTTTGCTAAATTCCTTTGCTTAAAGTTATCTAATTGGGTGAGATACACATAAGAAGAAAAGGGACAGGCCATTAATAATACAGCTTCGTGCAATGCTGATCGGCAAACATAGAGTGCAACATGCCAACCTTCCATCCTTTTAATATCAGAAGTAGACTGAGCACTTCTTATGTGTTGCCTGACTTAATATTAATGATACAGATGCCAAACTACTTTGGGGCAAATTGTAAGAAGTGATATGTTACAGGTAGGCATTTTTCCAGTATGTAATTTGTTTAAAGGAGTTCTGATTCTGTAAAGTCCAGTCAATATTTTTTGAAAATGTATAGTATACGATTCTTGTGCTGTAAGGGAGGCATAAATCCAAGCTTTTATACTTTCCCTGTTTTAAACAAAAATGTATAGCTTATTTTGGAAAGCAGAGTGAATTTGATTTAGTTGCATTTATTTATATTCTTCCTGAAGTGTTTTATACAAATGTGATGAATTACCTCAAAACACAGTTCAACAAAAACTGGATAATTATTTGTTTATTTTTTATTCAGTTTGGTGCCACAGGGGGTTTCATCTTCCACCTGCTCCCAACATCAAACATAACGTCTAAAATGAGTGAACACTGAAAAACATTGGTTTTCCATTAGCTGTGTTTTAAAGCTAATTGTCTTACACCTCTTTTGTATTGTTTTATTGATTGCATTTTTGAATTAAAACTGGGTATGTCAGATCATGTTTTCTGCACTTAAACTTCATTACAAAGGAATATTTTGGAAATGAACGTGTGATGTACTGCATGAAATGCCAGAAATAGAAGGTTTTTTTCCTAGATTAAGGGCTCAAAGCAACTCCTTCATTTTATCATTTTCCTGAAGTACAAATGTGTTTATCAAAGCACCAGTGTGAAGTCCAATCCTACATTTATGTTTAAATAATCAGTAATGAGACATTACATTATTAAATAAGATATAAAAAGATACACAGTTTGTTTGTGCAATAAGTAACTTTAAAGCCAACACATATCTTTATGAGCGATGACTACAAGGTAAGCATGAAAGGCAAATCTTTAAAAGTAGCTTTCAGGTTAAAGTGCTGAATTCTCCCTTATAGCATCTCATCAGGTACCCTGTTATAATGCAAAGTGGAAATATAAAGATGGTTGATTATTTTGTTTTTCAGCTCAACCGCTTCATTCCATCTTATGTCTTTTTCCATCACCCTTAGTGTGATTTTCTGGAATGGGCTTTCTGACATATAATGGAATGCTATGGCAGCTGCATTAATATATTCCTTAAACTCAACAGCCGAGGTTCTCTGTGAAATAAATGTAAAGGTCAACAAAGGAGAGATTTGGCCAGCTGTTTTAGTTTTAAATTACAGTGTAATGATTGGTTTCATTTCTGGGTCACCCCTGGCAACCATTACCTCAAAATGCAGGATCAGTGTTCCCTGCATGTTGAACACTATAAAATGAACATTTTATTCATCATTCTGTTCAGATTATTGAACTGAAATATGTTTTTTCTTACTGCAGATCAGCTTATAATCATTCTGTATATTTGTACAATGGCTGAATTATCTGTTTATCTATTATATGAATTTTAATTTCTGTTTGCAACATCTTGTCTAAAGATTTCACAATTAAAAGGAATGTTAAATATGTTTGCATGGTTCAAACAGCTATGTGGCATTGTTAAACCAAACAGCATCAAGTTCAATAAATAAATGTATTTAATCCATCACAAACCATACTATATACAAATATGACTGTAATAAATAAAAGCAAACAGCGTAAGTGAGAATCTGAGTTTTAGATCAGCATAAAACAGTTTTACCTAAGGTTCAAAGTACAAAAGAAAAAAAAGACATCTTTCAAATCAGTCATCAGTGAAGCTAAATAGTTCAAACAAATGAAATAAGTATTATAAATATTTGCACTATTTCAGTTACAATCCCTGAGTAGCTCTTCCCTTATCATAGCATCCGTACATATTCTACAAGATGCAGCAATTGTATAGATGATGTATGCAGATGCAGTGAAAATGTTATAAAATTATAATCACATTTAAAGGGTGATCTGATATATATATATATATATATATATATATATATATATATATATATATATATATATATATAAACTGTCATTAATAAATTATTTGAAGTGGCAAAAGTACTGAGGCAGTATTAGCATAAACAAATCATTAATAGAAAATTGCAGAAAGAAGTTGGCACAGCAGAAATAAAACATTTTGGTAAAAGTAAGAATTAGGCATTCAGCAAAGAATGATTGTATGCTGCAATGTACCCCATATTCACCATTTTAAGTGTCCTTGGTAGAACACACTATGTACATTTTTTTCTTATCGCAGGGCATGCAAGTACTGCTATAGAATGTATCATTGAAACATTCCAAGAATGATCTCACAATAGAAATCTACCAGCATGAGTCATGGATGAAGTATATAATAATCAGTGATGGCAGACACACGTATGAAATGGTAGCACTTAATACACATACGCAAGTGCTATCCAGGAGAAATGTTGTATGATCGATAATGATGCACTAATGTTGTATGATCGATAATGATGCAGTACACCATATGGTGTAGGAGAAAATGAAGATTCTTAGGTACATCCATAGCTTAGTACCATGCACAGTGCTACCATTGTGAAATTAAACACATATGCATTTATGTTAGGTGTCTACATGAAATGAATGAAACAAAACTTTAAGAAGAATATTATATCCATTAAAGGTATACAGCAGAAATATGCAGGATATTATATGTGAATCATGGGATGGAATTCGCTCATGGAGACATTAGAGCTGTGTACTGAATGGAATATTTACTCTTTTTTTGTCATATAAAGTGGTAGCAGTCTTGACATCATTAGCATGTATTTGGTTATAACTATGTTTAAAGCAAACTTCAGTTATTCATCTGAAATAAGTGACAAATCATGCTGTCCAGTGCCTCTGTGTTCACAATAATGATATGTTTTTGTTGTGCAAGTAACAAACCCAGGTGCAGCAATCCATGCCTCTCAACTTTGCAAGAATCGGGGACAAAGCCAAAAATAAGGAACAAAGACCAAAAAGAAGGGACATCTTTTAAATATTTTTCCCACAAACCTAGACAGTTGCTAGAATAACAGGTTTACATTAGCATGAATTTTTTGGTAAATATAAACTAGATTAAAAGTCTCAGTATAATCGCTCTGTGCCCTTCCGGTATGAAGGGTGGGTTTACCCAATCACAGTCTTGTAGAAAAAATCTGTTAAAGCATGTAAAACTGATGTTAAAAGGAAAAAATGAAACCTTTTCTCTTTTTATTGGTTACCCACTTGTGACCATTGCATTGTTTAGAGTTCAAAAATCTAAAAGCGTTTTTCAAAATTAGTTTTTATTTGTGCATAAACTAATGATCAGTAGTAGTTACATGCAGACTTCAGAGAGCGGAATGCTCGCTGCAGTTGTTTTCAGCTATGACTGTGTCTGTTCCTCAGAAACCTTGTCCAGTTCATGCTGTTGGGATCTGCCTGGAGGTTCCAGTTCTGGTGTTCGGTGGGTCCTCCTTCATAGCTTTCTCTTTTGTCCTTTTTTTCTGCCTTTGTGCCTTCACCACTGTCTCTTGCTGATGTAAGAAGGCTGAGAGTCGCTCAACCCTGTGGTGCTAGAAGTAAAGTTAGGAATATGTCATGGCTGGGAAAGTGCAACTAACCTAAGGAATATTAGTCTGAAATAAGCTGAAGTAAACAAAAATCACTTGAGGATAAATTTGCCTTCTTGTTAAGCTGTTCTTTATTGGAAGTTACCAGATCAAAAATGAGAGGCAAAAAATCTGATTGTTCTATTAAATTCTGGACAGTTAACAGGCATGAGCAAGCTCATAGAGAAATTCACAAAGTATAAAGTAAATGATGTTAAGACAGAAGCACATAAAATCATGTATAAGAAAAATGCCATTAAAACTGCAAAGCCCTTAAGGGTACAAATGTGAATCAGATGATATGCATATAGCCTATCCTGGTGGAGTAAAATGATGAAGCCCTGGCTCTGACCAGATGATCTGTGTTTGCTTAGCAGCAGAGGTGGTGGACCAGACTGGGTAGAAATCGGGTGAATGGGTATGAGCAGCTATTGCCAGGTTATCCATTGATGAGGAAGGGAGATAGTTCTGGTTCTCTGGTTAGGTAACTCCTGGATGGAGCAATGGACACTGAGCATGTTGAGCACACACTACATAGTGGTGTACTGATCCCAGAAGGTATATGTGAAAGCATGCCTGCTTCTTACAGAATGCAACACATAGTGAAGGTCATTACATCTATTGCGTTGGTCAAGAACTCTGAAGATTAGGATGGAAGTCCACTGTGTCCAGCAGACTGGTTCACCCCCTACCGCCTGATTTCAACTCTCAGGGGAATGACAGCTTAGCTGCTGTTCATCTAGGAAGTAAATGAGTCATAGGGCTGAAGGTACTTACCACCAGCCCTGAAAAAGGAATACCTATATCAGTGAAATGAAGGCAGGGGAGCCATTGAGAGACCAGGTGTATAGTGGAAAAAATATATATAAGTGGAAACAAATGTATGTGGGTATATATGTAAATGGGTCAGCCCTCTTCTAAAAGACATATAGTTCATTATGATAATGACATCTGATTTCTTTTTTTTTTTTTTTGGGGGGGGGCTAAGTGGGATTTAATCCATATGACAGTGAACATGTGCTAACTATTCTTATTGTTAGCCTAACATGATTTCATATGTATTTGCACTTAGATGTTACTACTGTGATAAACAACAGTGGGTTACAATTCCAAAAAATAGTTAACTGGATAAATAAGAAAGCGCAAAGTCTGAAAAATGGTGTAACACTTGAGAATGGATCCATGTATCACACAGAAAATTTAAAAAAAAATGTCAACGATCTTGTAAAAAGCATGTACTCTTACATCTCTCCATTTTACCTACCATGTGTATGAACAAATGCTTGAATGTACCATTATAAACAGCAGTTTGCAGTATTTTAACAGGGTAACAGCAACTGCTGTGCACAGTATAGCTGATGACTTTCTTTGGCCTATAAAATGAAGTACTGAGTTCAAATAGAAGATGAAAATAACATTTCTAATATGATGATGATCTAGGAGGAATAGAAAGTTATATAATTATAAGGCTATATGGTATATGTACAGCAGCTGTAAAACAGTGCATAACGTGATATGTGGTGGGATACATGACACTTAAAGAATGTGGCATTCTTGTGCTCATGTATAGACAAAGACGACCGTTCACACTGCAGGCAGATTTTGTGAATTAATGAACAGTATAGCCTAACTTTTCAATTACATTTGCAATATAACAGTATGCATACAATACAGTGTCATGTTTCTTAATATGATATTCTGGACCTACATTACATATATGGTTTCCAGTAATAATATGAGAATAATGTATCAGTATAATGGTTTGTAGGGCTGTTGTTACAGCATACAGTGAAGAAAATGTCTGCCACCAACAGTGTATCACACTGAGGAAGTGAACCTCAAAGGCATTGTCATAAAAGCTGAATAGAACTATGTTGGATTATCTGTTGTGACATGCAACCAAAGACATGTAAATATATAAATGTTAGTGGAAACCAAATTTTGGTTGAGGTTTGGCATTTGTGCAGTTTCAATTCAGAAACTTATTAATAGTATAACAATTTAAAAGTGAACATTGCTGTAAGACCAGGTATCACTGTGCATCACTTAACAGTAACAATGATGACCTTGTTGGCGTTGTTTTCCTTATGCTGTATTTCTGCACATAGAAACATGACTTTTAGAGGTAAACATGTATGAATGGTTCAAATAATCTGCTAATTTCACTGAGTCTTTAAACATTGAAGATCCTATGGATTATTTATTTTTTCATTCAAACAATACCCCATTTTTTATTGCTGACCCATGTGCTCTTGAATTATGTCCAAATTTTTGATGCTGTTTCTCTTGTAAAGGTTGTCCCAGGCATGTTGCATTCTTTCTTTGAAAACAAATGTTCACTATATTTCTCATGAGCATTAAATCTAATGTCTACAGGCTGACATTTTATTCTCGTATGTTTGCTTTATGAGCCTTTGCATTTTTCTAGCCATTGTAACTGCTTTTAGCAAATCCACTATACAAGACTGTTCATAACAATGTGTAGCAGTTTTTTTCCTTTTATGGCTTTTACTAACAACTACACTGTTTGTTGCCCTCATCTGTTTGGCTTTTGTAACTGCTGCATCAATTTCAACATGCGTAAATACATATAATATTGTAGCTAGAGATTTATTGGCCATATGTACTAGGGGATAATAACGTCTTGATACTTCTAATAAGGCTTTGCCAGTGCCTGCTAGTGATGTACTTACATTCTTTGCAGTTTGACACATAGTGTGCTTACCCACTATTCATCCAGAATACAATGAGTAGTTCTTGATCAAGATTACTTTTTTTGCTGCTGGTTCATAGCAGGTTACTAAGCCACTGGCCCAAGAGCCATTAAAAGGCTAGCCATCTTAATCCCAAGTATGCCCATTTGTATTTTTTGTGTGTAGTTTCCAGAGTGAATTTATAAACAGAGCAAGTATGTGATCAACACTGGCTACCTTTGTCCATGAGGGTCATGGGTGCCACCCCAGGGGTGAATTTGCGGTCTCTAATCCAATTATCTAGGTTGTGATTGAATAGGGTCGGTGAAGAGCTCTGTTTTACATGAATTGGGAGTCTGTTCCAGAGAAGCATCAGTCTCTGGGAGACATATCTGTCTCTCCAACATGATCTGTTAAGGTCACAAGCTAAGTTGATATCCCTGGAGTGTGTATCTCTTGAGCCATTTGACTTGTGGATGTGCAGCATTTCTATTACAGCAGGGTTGGAGATTGCCATATAGGCCAGGGACATCACCACTCTGTATCTTATAGGCTGCTGAGAGGTGATATGTGCCTAGCCTACAAGGCAATCTCCAATCCGGCCATAATGCAAATGCTGCATATCCGCAAGTCGAATGGCTCAAGAGTCACTCGCTCTTGGGATATCAACCTAGCAACCTTGCTGGTACTACTTTCCCTCCACTTTTGCAGTTATATACTAATTTCTTGGGTTAATGCCACCCAGCTGCATTATTTTACAACTGTTGAAATTAATTTAAGCTAATTTAGTACCATTCCTTTCATATTTTTACATCACATTCCATCATTTCTGCATCTTTCCTCTATCAGCTTTTTGCATATTTTTATTTCATGTTAATAATGGCAAACTTTTCATTCCAGATCTTGTGCACTGCTGCTTATATAGACTTTGAAAATGTCCTTCTCCATTCATAACCTTTTAAGTAATACACAGATAATTTGTAGATAAAATTCTGACCAGAAATCCAAACAGAAAGATAATATATATATATATGTGTGTGTGTATATGTATATATATATATATATATATATATATATATATATTTATTTTATTTATTTATTTTATTTTACATTTGTTAACCGGGATGGTCCGGCTGGATACATGTCCATTTTCAGCGGAGTCCCGGGGAGAAAAGCTCCAAAGATACAGATTAGGATAAGAAATAGATATTACAAGTAAATGTTCCACAATAGAGGTTACATAGAAGAAGATTGTAGACATAGTACATAGTACATAGATGTGACAAAACAGACAATCCAATAAATTGTGATTACAATACAAATTGCTAGTAGACATAGTATATACATACTTCCATTAGTCCAGTGGCATGCTTTTCTTATTGACCATGGAGGCCGAGGATAGCAATAGTTATAGATTAGTCATAAAGGATCTCATTAATTAATATATTGTTATATAATATATATATTGTACATAATGAACAATCAGATAATACAAAAATGAGAAACTAGAAACTCTTATTTATTGTTGTGGATAGTAAGATACAAGCTGTAAAAATATTTTTTTTGTCTCTTTAGTCTTGTATATGGGTCAGGCATATGATTATTAACCCAAGGAGAAGTTGTGGACAAAAATTAATAAAACATTGAAGGAATTTATTTGGGAGGGAAAGAGGTCAAGAATTTAGTGGAAAAATGTAATCCTTCCAATAGAACAGGGTGGCTTAGGTTTACTGGATTTGAAGGGGATATTTTAGAGTTATACATTTAAGACTCATATCCATAACACAAGAAGAAGGTTATAATTAAAAGTGGAAAAGGATGATGATGAAGCAAGGGGGAAGCTGAAACAGAGAGAGAGAGAAAGTGGGATTTTAAATGCAGATCTTTAAGGAGAATAATAACCATACAGAATATTATAGTCATAAAGTAGCAGAAAGTATTCTAAGAACTAAGCCAATATGAGAATGGAAAAAGGAGATTTTGCTAAGATGGGAGACTGCAATTAGGGGTACAGATAAATAGGCAAGAGAAAGTTGGAATTTACTGGAGAAACTTGGCAAAGGGACTAAGATGCTAGGAATAAATTACCCAAGCAAGAAATGTAATAGAGTGGGATGAGTCCAAGAAGATATTTGGACTGCAGGCTAGAGGTTGCTTTCCCTACCCAGGGTTTGATCTCAGATTACAAGCAAAGATAAAGGGACAGGGGAATTTTAAGTGAAAGACCTGCTTTGACAGAGTTTTTAGTTGAAGCTAGAACAGAAACAGCTGGGGAACAAAGAGATAATTAGAAGGGCATATAAAGTATTGCACGAAAACTATAACAATCAGATGTGTTTGGAAAAGACTGAGAATAGAGACTGGAAAAGCAATTTACAAAAAGAAAATGGGATGGCATACGTATGGCTTCCAAGTAAGCAACCGAATCCAGAAGGGTTAGGATTTTTGTTGGGATGTGTTTGCATACATATTTTCATACCGCAAGCAGAGTTCAAAGAATTTTTCCTCAGGTAGATAACAAATATTGGAGGTATCATGGAGGATAAAATAACTGGGAACATACACTTTGGGAATGTAATGTGTTGGCAGATTAAAAAAAAAAATTCTCTAGAGTACTTTATCAGAAATACTGGTTGAGCAAATGACTGTAAGAAAGGTAATTACTCTTTTGAACTAGGATACAGGATCTGAATCATAGTAAAGCCTCATCATCAAGTTTACATTTGTTGGCTGCACAAAAAGCAATTACTAGAAAATAGAAACCAAAGTCTACACCAAATGTATTTGAGGTATTGAGTATTATAACAGAGATAAAATAACTGGAAGATGGATCTTTAGAAAGGGGAAGGAGGAAATTACATAGAAGTACATTTAAAGTATGGGAACAAAATATGCATAATATTGTTCAGGAGGTGAAGGAGTGAGGTTTAAGGGAAGGCAGGAATTCAGCAATTTTTTGTAATGTTGAATTGATGATAGTAGCAAAGAAAATGTATGTGATGTATATTGTATTTAAATGGAAAATATTAAAAGGTTTTCTTTTCTGTTAATGTATGTTTGCCTATGTCTTATGTGATAATTTAATAAAGGTGTTTAAAAATGAATGTGTTCTACATTCCATTTATGATTGCAGAGTGCTTAATTAATGAGAAGTAACTGGAACAGTATGAATCATCACCAGTACTTTTATACCTATACCTGTTTTTAGTGTAACTCATTTACAAAAAAAAAAAAAAAAAACAATTGTGCAGTCTATATAACTTGCATACATGATATGCACAAATTCTTACATAAGATACATGAATGTTCAATTAACTTTGACTTTTACACAAATAAGAAAACATTAATTTATTCTACTGGAGATGGGTGAAACCAGGAAGATGGGTAGCTAGAAGAAAATACTTTATGTAAGGTTAGACTGCTGCTGAATCTTGATATATCAGACAATGAAATAATGTTCAGGACAGCACAGGACATTGCATGATAAACTCACCACAATTGCAACAGCTGGAACTTTGTGGTGGATGATACAGTTATAAGCATACATTTCCTTGAAATCTATCAGTCCTTCATGAGTTTGAAATAAAATTATGCAGTGAATTGATATATCTAGTAGTTTTGAAAAAGAAATGCCTGTCATATAGAGTCTGTGACAAAACTGAGTAAGCAGTCAAAAATGCATATAAGCAGTTGTGATGACTAAAACAAATGGCTATGGTTGGTAACCATATGATATATGAAATACAGGTCATACCGCCTATGAAGGCCTAGAGCACAGATCATGGAGTCTCAGAGCCATGGAAAGAGAATTTGCTGGATTTTAAGGAAGTAAAAAGAGAGACTTGACAATTTCTAGTCCTAAAGGAATGACATGCCATCTCAAACCATGAATCAAAATCTGTCAGACATTCAAGAGCTTCAGGCATGATGATATGACATGTGAGAGGTAAATGTTGCAAGATAGTTTGTGGATCCTGAAGGCGTATCTCAGTGGAAGCATTTCAGAATTATCAGACCTGCTAAAAAGGCAAAAGGTAATGACTGCGTGACATATTCACACAAAATGACTGAGTGGGCTGGACTGCATGTGAGTCAAATAACAATCAGGCAGACATAGACAGTTTAAATGCTGTGGCTGAACATGATAAGCAGAGCAAGCATCTCTTATTAAGGGTTGAGTCATGCAAAGAAAGGCCAAATTTAGATTTTCTTAACTGGGCTGAATAAGATTTATCAAATTGCTGACAAAAAAGTATTTGCAAAAAAAAAAAAAACAGTATGCAAAGCTGAAAAATCATGTCAGGTTATTGTCGCAATGAAAGTTTGCTGGCTGAAACAACTGAAATTCTGGGTCCTATAAATGGATTTGCTAGGAGCATATAATCTCATAAGCTATGATGCATACTAGGATTCACAGAAGGCATTAAAACATCAGAAACTATGATCCAAATCAAGAGGAAGGAGGCAGTACTACTAGAATGGAAGAAGAAGAAGAGACTTTGACATAAGGCCAAGATAATGCAGACCATGTGCTTGTGCAAAGACTGAAGGCTTTACGGAGGTCAATGAATCAAGAAACATTCTTTATATTTTGATCCAAGAAAAAAAAATATTAGCTTCAGATGTTAAAAATCTAGTGGAGTAACTTGAAGCCCATGACCTAAACTATACAAATATTTAGTAACTATCTTGGACATAAGCATAGACTTGTAACAAAAATTATCTAAAATTTTTTTCATGGCAAAGATATTCTTTAGATTTTCAAATTACTGCTTAATGACAAGATTGTCATTACATAGATATGTTAATCATCATAGGCTTTATAGATATTAATGAGATAATAATATAAAGGGTGTGTACTATGAGCAATCCAGGACTAAGGGTAAGTTTGTAAGTGAATGGATTGAATGAAATAATGAACCGATTGATGCTATCAGTTATTGATTAATGGGTTCCTTTGCCTATGCTTGATAATATGGCAAAGAGATATGTGGACAATAGAGTTTTGAGATTGTGAAGTAGAAATCTAAATCATGAATGGTACAATGGAGTATGTATGAATCCATAGATTGTTAACAATGGAAATTCAAAATGTGTAAATTAGAATTAATATGTCAGTAAAGTTATGAATGCATTAAAGGGAAAGAACGTGTCCGGAAGCCCATACCATGTACTTGAATGAACTAGAGACACTACCTATTCAGCCCAACAAGCAAGGCTTATAACCATATATATCTACATAGCACCCTGACAGACCTAATATTCTCACATATGACATACAAGTTATCTGTAGCACTGCTTCCTGTAAGCAGCCATCCAACAGGGTCAGCTAGTAGGAAAGTGTAGGCATGGTGATGCACAGACATACCTACATATACACAACATTCAACCCATGGCCCCATCTCTGGACCCCATCCATAAAATGTTACAGGTGATGCAACATTCCCCCATGGACACCTAGCTGATAACACCCTTACTAAACCACAAGGCACTGGAGAAATCAGCATAGCATCACCCGTGCTTAAATTAAAAATATGATAGAGCACATACATTGTCTGCATCTGGGAACCCTGAAGTATCATCCCATTTCAGCCTGCAAGATCTTTGTTGCATGCTGCATGCTGCATAATGTGATACTATGACATCATGCAGGTCAGCCAACAGTCATCTCCAGGAACCATTAGCAGTGCAGCAACAGGATCTCATGTGACTACCAACATATCCACTAGTAGTGAAATAGATGGCAGAGGACAACCAGAAGTGTCTGCATCACGATACTCCAGACAGTGTCATGTGCAGTGTACAGTGCACAGGCAGAATGGCACTTCTATGGGTCCTGATATGGACTGAGTGGCAGTGCAGTGTTACAAAGTACAGAACATGAATGCAGTGTTAATCTAATGGCTATGCACATCAGATATTTCCACACATACCACATAGAAAGGAGAGTGATGAGGATTATAGCTGATACTTTTTGCACTAGTGCCTAGAAACAAATGGACACATGGCAGTCAGTACTGACAGTGTTGGGGTACTACATCTCAATGGAAATGGATATGGAAGTCAAGAGAAGGGATGGCATTTGTGTTAAATATAATCTCTCCCATTGTGTGGGTCATGTTATGACTATGGGAGTATGTAGTAATGCACCTTTTATGGGGACATACAAGAAAGACACTTTGGGACTATAAACCTGGGCCTTCATGCTTTGAACATAGTACAGGCTGAGATGCCCCAGGATATGGTTGTAGTGTAACTTGTGGAAAAGAACCAGTATGATGAACATTGCACATCCTCTCAGAAGAGTATTGTAACAAGGTAGCTCTAGTGTTGGTGTGTGTGTGTGTGTGTGTGTGTGTGTGTGTGTGTGTGTGTGTGTGTGTGTGTGTGTGTGTGTGTGTGTGTGTGTGTGTGGGTAGTGTGTGTGTGTGTGTGTGTGTGTGTGTGTGTGTGTGTGTGTGTGTGTGTGTGTGTGTGCGTGCGTGCGTGCGTGTGTGTGTGTGTGTGTGTGTGTGTGTGTGTGTGTGTGTGTGTGTGTGTGTGGTAATACTCCAACAATGGTAGATGCAGACTATGTCCCTTCCAGTAGCCAGGTTATACATTACGGGTGCACACACTCCCATAGACTTTGGCAACTCTGGGGTGCAGTGCAATGATATTGGCACTAGCTAGCATCCACATGAACAAGGTCACAGAGGTTGAGTATCTCACAATAGACTCCAAAAAGCCAGTTGGACTTTCAATACCTCCTGAAGGCCACATACTATGCCAACCATCCCCATTCCTGCATGACTAACTACAGAATGTATTTAGATTACAACTAAGTGTTTCTTTTGGCTGAGGTTGGGTCACCCACAAGTCAGAGGACAGCTGTTACAGTGGGTAATACTGTAATGTACTGTTAGCCCACTGTGCAGTGGGTGTCTGCATGTCAGAATCAGTGCTGTCATCCTCCCTGATGAGTTACCATTAGTGGCAACCATGGCATCGATTAAAGTGAAGCCTCTCCAAACTGAGTAGGCAGTATCACATGATTTACAGTCCTTTATGTGGGTGTGGAAGAGGCTACAGTGTGATCCTGGGCATCACATCAGGAGGGAGACAAACAGAGTCAATGTGTCTTGAGAGTATAACTCGATGTATATTTTGACTTCACCATCAGACACAGGGAGAGAATTAGCCTTAGTATGTTTTTTTATGGCTCTGCTTCTACTTGAGTCTTGGTAACATTGGTGTGTCCTGTAGACACAAGTATCAACTGTGGCTTTGGTTAACTGGTTGCCTCACTGTCCCTAATGACCCATGATGTGGCCACTCTACTGAACAATCATTGCTTATTAATTCTGTGTGCCTATACCAAGACATCATTCTCTGCAGGACTGAATTTGCCAAAACACTGCCACTCATTGCTTTTGCAGGACATGAGGATATATAGTGGGACAAAAACACAGAGTGGGTTCAAAGATATAGGTATATCACTCTGACTGCAGGCTGACACAGTAGGACATAACTGAATACTGTGAAATGGGTACATTCTGGGTGTCACATATATAGTATAATATGTATAGAAGTTTGAGTTAGCTTGTGCTGGTGAATAAGTGGAATATACACTTGCATAGGGATGTAGATCATACTGTACTCTACCCTCATATAGTACAGTAGAGTGCATACTGTGCTGTATGTGGGTATCCAGGATGACATGCATGGGTGACAAGCATGGTGGGTGGAATGTTACATCAGGGGTAACATGCATGCCTATCACCTGAAGTCTTACCAATAGGTAGGTGGTTGTGTATGTGGATTGCAGGGGGAGAGCCACACCACATTCATGTGCAGGTGTCTTCTGTATGACAGCAAGTAAAGGACATGCATGGATACCATCCTTCTGTTATGTTTACAACAGTCTACTCCAATTCATACATGTACAGGATATCACACTAATGTTACACAGCCATGGGTTACTAAGATGCAGATACAAGATACCAGGATGACATGTTTTGCATTTGGAAGGGGGACAAATCTTTAGTTCCAACTTTTATTAATAACATCACTCAGATGACCAATTTTCTTGAGTTCACGTACAACTTGGATGAGAATAGCATTAACTTTCTTGACATTTTGTTGGTGAATGACAGAATTAACTTTAGATATAAAAGTGTCATATATAGGAAACCAACTTACTCTAACGCATTTCTGCATTTCACTAGTAGCCACCCTTACCACCAGAAAAGAGCCGTTGTAAAAGGCCAAATGGTAAGGGCGGCTAGAATGATCTCAGATGATATAGATTTTGAGATGGAATGCGAACATCTGCAATGCATGTTTATTAATAGAGGCTACCCTAAGAATTTGGTTGTTAATATTAAAGAGGAAGTATCACACAAATGAAGCATTGGCTATTTTAGACCATTGTTAAGTATACGAACTGAACCAAATGAAGGACAAGAATTTGATTAAGGGGAAGTCCTTATAGGAGACAATAAAAGTATTTATAAGACTAACTTCCTTTGCACTTATTCCTTGGATTACCAAAATATTAGAGATATTCTAAATAAAAATTGGAATATTATTATTGAGGACCAAACTTTATTTAAGACCTTAGGGGCTAAGCCTAAAATTACTTATAGGAGAGGCCCAAATTTAAAGTCCTTGTTGGAAAAAAAAGGAAGTCCCAATCTAATAGACCTAATGGCATGTTCAAATGTGGGGCTTGCCCCCAATGTAAATATATTTTGGTAGGTGATAGGGTTTTTATTAAGAACAAACCTTACATCATGAATGCTAGGTATAGTTGTGAGACCAAAAGTGTTACTTATGTAGCTTTGTGTGACCATTGTAGTGCATTTTACATTGGCAAAACAGAAAGAAAAATTAAACAGCGAATATACGAACACTGTTATGCCATATGTAAGAAAGATACTAATAATGCATTGGCAAAACATGTACTAGAATGTCCTGATCATGGTTTCAAATGTTTTGTCCTCCAACAAAGACATATGGACATAAGAGGGGGGCCTTGGCAAATATTATTAGAGATAGATGAATTGATGTGGCAAATTAGAACAGGGGCACATATTTTTTCAGGCCTCAATGAAAATTTATCTATTAAAAGCATCTTGAGACTTTCAGCTTTGAGGAGATAATTGGTATACTCATGTATTTAAAAACAGTTGGTTAAATATTATTTATTTATTTTTTATGTACTTGTGTATTAATCAATTATTTAATACATGAGTGCATATAAGTATAATACTTATTTAATGTTATAATATATATTGTTTCGTTTTTGAAACGTTTTACATAAATTTGCTGTATTATATTATTTTGTTATATATTTTATTATTTTTTTCAATTTAGATGGTTTTTAGCTGACTGCTTAGTATTTTGGCTAGACATAGAATTATGTGTATATGTATTTTTTGTTTGTTTAATGCTTACGTTGTATTAATTTTTTATATACTTTTTAATATATATATATATATATATATATATATATATATATATATATATATATATACATACATATGCATGCATTTTTTATTATTTACATGTTTTATAGTATGCTCTCTATCCATTTGCTTAGGAGATTTTGTCTGTGAGTTCCCTTTAATTCATAATGAAGCATTATTAATTAATTGATCTGATTTTAATTTACTATAAATGGATTGTTAATTGAATTTTATCTTGTCTGAAGAAGGTGAGGCATTGTCCACACCGAAAGCGCTTACATTAAACGCCTTTTTTTGTAATTTTCTGGCTCTTATTGTGTTTCTACTCATTTAGTTTTGCTTAAGATGCGGATAGGTGTCAGTCCTGTATCAGTGAGCTGCCATCCCCTGCTAGGATTGCATGTGAAAAGGTACAAGGCTGCAATGTTATCTAATGCCTATGCTGGGCAATGCATGGTTGAGCAACATGTTACATAGTCTATGGCTGTCTGAGTGTATGGGATAATGGTGTTGTGTCACTGAGCATAAGCACAATAGGGTACAACTACAGGAAAGTGGTGTGGTGTGATACCAGGGCAGAATAGTGTTAACCTATCAACCATACTATAGCAGATGTCATTCAATTGGAAGATATTCACATGTGTGTGACACTGCAAATGTATCTCTTACCTTACTAATAAAGATCACTGTGTACCTTCTTTGGGCAATTTTGTATGAAAAATCTCTTCTTTGCTGACAAAAACTAAATCAATCTGCTTAAATAATTCAGAGCTTGTTTTTCCCTTGATGGATTATTTTGACATTTAATATTCTGGATATCCCATGAAAGCCACCAATAAGTACTTGGCTACACGTTATTTATGTGAATGAGACTACATTCTACCTTTGTCTATGAACTGATGTGTTTTGCAGAAGTGCACTAGTGATATGAGTTGTATACAGATATTGTTACAAGTCAATGACATTCAGAGAACTCCCAATTGTATATACAAGCTGTGTGTTTACATGATGTATATATAATATGGAATAGAGTATACTGCATACAAATCAGAGTGCAATGTAGGGATACTTCTCATGTTACCATTTTTTTTGCACATTAATGGAAATAACTGCTAGAGCTAATGACTCATGTTGTGCAAAGGAGAGAGATATTATGTTGCATTCATTATACACCTTATTTCCATAGCTGGCTCAGCTGCATATCTTTTCTGTAGCTTCACAAATGTTGATTTGAGGCACTGCCATTATTCTTCAAGTACAGCTATTTCTTCTTCTGCTCTGCATTCCAACCCCAGCAGCATCTTACTCATCAGTAAGCAGTACACTTACTGGTACAATGGCCTCCATCACCTTCACCCTGAAGTAGAGGTTAGGCAAGGATACCCCAAATAGTATAATATACATTTTCCAGGTCTTCTGTGTGCACTGATACATTCTGTAAATATTTTCTGTGTCTATCTGCTGTCTTTTTGATTCTCTGTTTTTATTTAGTCTGACAGATCCCAGGATAGCTCAGTCTGGTTGTTGTAAGTATTGGAGTCTGTATGTATGCTATGTGTGCTGTTAGTATTAATTGAGCTGGAGCATTATACTGTTTTGTGGGGCCAATCACAAGGCTGTGACAATGTGAAATAGTAGGTGCCATGTCATGCCTGTGAATCATTCCATATGGGTGCCTGTCTCTGTTTCTGTTTACCTAAAAGCATTAGCATAGCTGCTTATTTTCCTATGTAAATAACGTGGGCAGAGTAGACTGCTGTCTTACAATGTGGAAATCTGCCTGCTTGTTACTTCTTTGGAAATGTACATGGAACTCTAATTTTGTGTTGGGATGTGGGATTCACTTCAGACTTTGTCTTTACATATATGTGGAGGTGCATTGTTGCATTTTCATGTGTGTTTCCTCACATCCATGTGCATTATGTGATTGCTTTCCCATTACTTTTGTCTTTTGGCACAGATAAAACATGTAATAATGCTAGAGCTCCTAGAGGTAGCAGGAGAGATAATTGGCATAGCATGGTTAGTGGTATCTATGCCCTGTTCTTCTTCATATCAACCATATCACCTCTGAATTTACCTCTGTAGTATCAGGTTTTCCACTTTTTTCTCTCATTTTGCAGGTCAGCAAGATTCACCAAAGCCGGGGAGCAACAGCTGCAGTCTATTACTAACCAGGCCAAGTATATTGCTGATGCCAGCAAGCAGGCTGGGAGTATCTTGACTGGTAACCTTACAGTTATTGGCCATGGCTGTGCCAGAGCTGGATAGAATAGTGGATACTGCAGGTGATGAGACAATTACCTTGCTGAGTCAACATACTGCAACCCTTCTTACAATGAATAACAAACTCACTCAAGTAGCTGACCAATGCCATCAGGACAATGGGGGTGAGTGTAGCCCTTGCTATCAGCCACCTAAACACAGGACCACTACCTCCTGGATCCCAGTAGTGTCCTTCTGTGTTGGTCTGCAGCTATCAAGTTATTGGTAATCCACCCAGTCAAAAGTCAATCGTCTGCCTTTTGCTTTCTCGGTGTACATATCTTCCATGTTTCCCCAACTTGTCTATCTGGACACTCCACTGCTCTTCTGTAGGTTTCAATGTCTATTTGTATACCCCTGCTTACTGCCCGATTGTTGCTTGTACCCTTCCTGTCTTCATGTTTCTTTCTTTCCTTCTTTCTTTCTGTATTAATAACCCCATATACCCTCATTCATTTACAGTGTTCCTTATATGTGTCACTCACTTGTTATACCACCTTCCTTAGTTTCTTTTGGTCCATTTTTCACCACTTTAATGAACCAATGAATTGTCTAGCTCAATGGAATCCATTAACAGTTTACCTATAAGACACTGATGATCTTTTTTCAACTCAGCATTCATCAAAAATTAAATATCAATAATGGTGAACTGAAAATCCTATAAAAGCATTAAAAAACATAAAAAAAAACATTTTTTTGCAGGTAGGGCAAACCCCCTCTGTCATCCCTGATGTGTGGGGAGAGCCCCCTTACCCTCAATATTACCAACTCCATGACTGCACCATAGTGAAAAAAAAGGAGAAAAAAAGCACACTGCTGGTTCACACGATACAATACAGTACATTGCAGTGAAACTCATAGCAACATTAAATTCTTGCACTAAAGTTTCTCAACCACCAGTGCAGTGATTACCTGTAACTATATCCCCATTAACTGCCCCCTACCACCTTCTCTACTCTTTTTCCTTTCCTGCATGCACTTATGGGCTGACAATACAAATGACAACTTGAGCTACCAGCTATGCTTCTCATGTATGTTCTCAGAAGATTCACATAATATGGCATGAGATCACAGATTTGGCTTCCTTCATCTGCTCCCAGCTATGTAGCTTTCATGGGTGCTGGAACCATAAAAACAGGGGGAGGGGGAGCCCCTGCCCCCACACTTTTACAGCTGCAAGACCTGTCAGGTCTTGTTCTCTTATTGCTCTGTGTTACAGGAGTTATGCTGCCACTGTTATGTTGGTGCTGCCAGAGTCATGCCGGTAAGGAGAGTTTTGTTCTTTTATTTGAAGGAGTTATGCTGCTCCCGTGTGTGTGTGTGTGTGTGTGTGTGTGTGTGTGTGTGTGTGTGTGTGTGTGTGTGTGTGTAAAATGCCCCAGTTAGAATTCTCCACCCATACCACCACTTGTGATTTAGGGAGTTAAGTCCATAGCTCTCAACTGTCCAGATTTTCACAGAATATTTGGCTCATACATTTGGTCTGTTCCTCTTAAAATTTGTGGTTTTCTGGCAAATCAGTGAGAACTGAATTCACTAAAGATTGATGCCCTTTAAGTTTCAGTCTTCCTATCTTTCCGAAAACACATGGTAAAACATAACACTTTATTTTAGCAACTTTCTAAGATTATACAAGCAATATTTAAATTGTGCCCCTGGTTTTGCCCCCCCCCCAATAAATTTTGGCTTTTTCCAGATTTCTTGTGCTGTGAAGTTGAGAGATTTAGTTGAGTTTCAAGTGGATTTTACAAGGAGCTGAGAGCTTCAGGGAAAGATAAGTTGATGCTAAGTCATTTGCATTGTTAGTAGCACAATGGGCAGTATATTTGCTTTTGATGCAGAAGACTGTGGGTTTAACTCCCAATGTATGCAGGTGAATCGCTAATACTGTACTGTGCTGTACTTTAAAGGGAGTGGATGCTGCAGTCCTATGAATGTCCTCCTTTGGAGGAGTTACCTATTAACGATGTTTCTGCTATCAGTTTGCCGTCCATTCCCCATTGCAAAATTGCTAGCTTATCATTTTTTAATGTAGCATAGGCAGTTTATTCTTCAAGGGCAGTAGGCACTTTATTTGTAGATGAAACAATTATATATAAAATTGTTTGCTAGCAGCAGCCTCTTCGTTAGTTACAGATCCCTTTAATGTGCAGTTATTTAGATGACTTACTTCTGCAGAGATTTTGCATATATACTGATATTGGTGGATTGTAATGACAGAAGTTTGAGTGGCCTTTTACGGTTGAAATTTTCTGAAATGGGTAGTTTTGTCATTATTGGTTCATACATCCTGTTTCATTGTTTACTAGAAGACTGTTGCAAACTACAAATTTAAAACACAACAAGTGGTGCTGTATTATACAAGGAATATAATTTAATACAATCAGGTTAATACACTCAGGAAGGTGAATCAAAGAATACATACATGTATGCTTGCTCACAGGATGCAGGAGATCAAAACAGAGGAAGAGACCAGTCACCAATGGAGTTCCCCAGGGTTCGGTGCTGAGACTTTTTCTGTTTGGCATATACATTTCAAAAGTAAAAGGAAATACCAAAGGGCTTTGGCCGACTAAGTTTGAGATGACTGCAAGCTAGGAGCAGTTATTGAATCCCCAAATTACTTAACCATCATGCAGGACGGTTTATCCCAAACAATAACTGGTGCCAGAATCATGAATTGAAACTAAACTCCAAGAAATACATTATCATATCCCTTGGGAAGTCATCTACTCCAGGGAACTGCCAAACTGACAATGCCCCTGAGAATTGTCCCAGTTGTTTGGAATTTGGGAACTTGTGTGTACAGTGACCTAACTTTTGACCAATATGTGCCCAGAGTCATAAGAAAGTCTTTCTATATTGCACAGCTTATAAACAAATTGATTGTGACTAGATCTAGAGATGTTATTGTACCCTTTTACAAAGCCCTCATTAGGTCAATCATTTTGTATAATGCCCACTTTGGCATGTATCTGTCCAGACCCCTGCAACAATTGGAATACCCACAGAGATACCTTACTAAAGGGATACAAGTCCTAAACAACAGGTCTTGCATGGACCACCTCTAAGATTAATCACTATACTCAGTTTCCTACAGAGTGCTTAGAGGTGACATGTCTGGCATGCAAGGCATCCTCCAACCTAATACAGATGGGCCTACTGAACATCAGCAAGTCAAATGGCATCAGAAATACTCAGTCCAGGTATCTAAACTGAATGTTGTGGAGAGATGGATATATATCACAGAGGCTTCCACTGTTCCAGAACAGACTATCCATTCAAGTAAAACAAAGCGCATCCATGTCCATATCCAAAAGCAACTTGGATCTAAGGATGGGTAATAGAAAATGTACTCCAGGATTGCCCTTCATGCCAGTAATGGATAGAGGCAGTTCCTAAATGCTGCATCCCTTAACATGGGTCCTCTCAAATTATCTATAATATGATCACATTTATTCTCACTATGGCTAATATACAATGAACAGCTACGGGATAAGTAAGATCAAGCAGGAAATGTTAATTCAAGCACCAAAAGTGAAATTGGCTAAGCTTAAAATGTCCTCCAAGTGAACCTATGTTGTGGTAGTAAATAGTTTTAAAAAATTGACCTTTTTGGATCACTAAGTGCCACTCTCAACCTCTGCCCCCCCCCCCTATGTTGTGGTAGTAAATAGTTTTACAAAATTGACCTTTTTGGATCACTAAGTGCCACTCTCAACCTCTGCCCCCAGTCTTCAGCAGCTTCTGGTGCATCTGGTTGCTTTGCTTCATTTATGAAGTTTCCTCTTTGGCTCAGCTACTTCCCTGAAGTGCAGTTTTCTGCCTACTTATAGTATGTATCTCTCTTTCTTAATGCATGCATGATGTTAGCTCTGTGCCATGTTACTGCTATAAATCCAGTGTATAGCCTTTCATTCATTCATTTGTACATTCACTCACTCATTCATTCATTCATTCTTCATATGGGAACCAGAAAATATCACAGCATTCTGAATAATAGAAAAAAAATACAAACCAAATATATTTTACTTAGTCTGTCTTCTAGAAGTCTTCACTTCTTTTAAAAACACAGTTCAGTCATTCATTTATTTGCTCTCATTTAGAAAAAAAGTAAATGTTTTACAAAACAGTCTGCTATAGTATTTCATTATCTGTTGTTTCTTATGTAATTATACTTTTTTTTTCAATAAAGATATATTGAAAAAAAGACAACAAGCACAGTGAAATGAAGTTATAATCCGTCACTGAAAGTCTTGTAAGCATTTTTATGGAATTGTCATTTTTAGTGAAATTTAAAATAGAAGAATTTTATACCAATTTCATCAGAAAAATTTACAATGAATAAAAAATATCTAAGATATTCTACTATGTGATCAATATTTTACATGATTATCTCAGTCCTTTCCTTGCTTAGTCTGAAATGGATGAGCTACAGCTACTGATTTATGCATCCAAAGAAGCTGATTGTGTGATTGGCAGACTATCAAATATAATTAGTCCTCATGGTAATGCAATCTTTGAAGTATAATGCATTTGATTTTTTTCTGTCATTCCTGACTGCTGTATAATGTCAAATATGGAAAGAAACTAATTTGGAAACAAACACTAATAGATTCTGCTGCAGTCTGTAAAGAAGTTTTATCTTAATAGAGTTTACATCAGACTGTGGGCTATGCTATAGTGCCTCAGCCATCAGTACCATATGTCATGTTTGATGCACAGAGACCTTATTCACTTCAACAGGTTCTACTCTCATGTGAATGCTCCAATTAAACGTTTTCTCTGGGATCAGGGAAACAGATGCACGAGTTCTGTCAAAACTGTTTTATAGGCACCAATGACACATTCATTAGACTATATTTACTTAAAACGTATTTTGCAGTATATTATTTTGAAAGTCAGATATTTCCTTTAGGGTCACAAATCATAGTGATGTGCTTCAATTGTTTCTCCTTTTACTACAATCTGTTCTATTTGTCATCTTCAGTCTTTATTTACAATGATAAACATGAAATCATGTAAATAATAACAGTAGATGTCATGTGCAAATGTATATGATTCAATTGTCTCTTACTGTATGCATCTTTGACTGACATGGCTTTTTTAATTATTTTGATTAATCTGTTAAAAAATAACATCAGTCAATAATTTCTCTGACAAAACACTTTTTCTTCCAAGATTAGGAAGACATTCTATTGAAATAGTGTAAAAGCTTTTCATCATTAAAATTTATGATAATTTTAATGCAAGGTTTCTAGGTTTTATATAATATAGTCAAAAATAACTAAATGTCTTTATTGTATCTATCTATATATATATATGTGTGTGTGTGTGTGTGTGTGTGTGTGTGTGTGTGTGTGTGTGTGTGTGTGTGTGTGTGTGTGTGTGTGTGTGTGTGTGTGTGTGTGTGTGTGTGTGTGTGTGTGTATATATATATATATATATATATATATATATATATATATATATATATATATATATACAGAGAGAGAGAGAGAGAGATAGTGAGAGAGAGAGAGCGAGAGAGAGAACTGTATAATTAAACACTGAGAAAAATGTTTAAGTATACTGCCCAATGAGTATCACATGAAAGGCAACTGTTGTTGATTACATTTCTGCAGTCACAAGCTGTTTTCAGAAATGAATCCCAAGCACTGACCTGGTGATGACTGAGACTGCTGCTAGTTCTTGCACCATTCCTCTGTTTCTGTCATGTTTTAGTATGCAATGCGAATTCATTTATTTAAAAGGGGAATTGCATTTCTGGATTATATAACAAAAAAAGATAAACAAAGAAACGTTAAAGTCTGAAATTAATATCTAACCCAAACTGAAAGTAAAGATGAAAGTGATATGATTGTATTTTTGAGTAGGCTGTCAGACATGGACATCTTTTTAATTTCCCTGTTATTTGCAACTCTTATAAGTAAAACAGATGTCCTTTTATTCCAGAAAGAGAATTGGTGAGGAGGCACCAGTGTCAACCCAGACAAAATACTGATAATGCTGCAACAACTTATTAATATAGTTCCAATGGGGTCTATATTATATCACTGAATGCTTACAAAAACAAATGATGAATAATTAATCCCATGTAAGCAAAAACTTACAATCGCGAAAGCTCAGAACAGCGACTTTTTTGTTAAGAGAAAAAAATCGCTGTTCCAAAAAAAAAAAAACTGAAAGAATACATAAAGTGGGGGCTTTGCCCCTCACACACACCCTACCAACTCCGATATTGCACTACAGTGCCAAAAATGGCAAAGTAACAGAAGTGGCCAAGCAAATTCATTCCCTGGGAAAGAATTCGCTTAAAAGCCACTTCACTATTTTGCCTTTTCATTGTTTTAAGTTCTACCAAGACACATTTGATAGAATGCGTCTTTGGTCATCTAATAGGAACCCTTCCAATGCACCCTTCACCAATAACTAGAAATATGAAGCTCTTTGGAACCCCACTTTTCTAATTTATTTTATTTTATTGTTACATTGGATTTCCACCTTGAAATTGAATGCATATTGGATTTGCACATGGACAGATATAATCCATATAGTAGGAACATGGTATTTGTTTATTTCCTACTATAATATTAAAACAAATAAAACTCTGAAAAAGAAGATAAAGACAGCTTTGTCCTGCCAGATCCCAACTTAGTATTGCATGTTAGTCCTAACTCTTAAGCTGCTCCTGCCCTTAACCCTAACTGCAGCTGACCTTATAAAAGCCCATCTCATAACACTACCACTACACAAGACAGCTTGGACACTCACCACGTGCGCATTCAAACACAGACACACATGCACACAGAGACATGATATCTACTCCTTACCTAACCCTAAAAACACTCCCACACATATACACACTAAACACTTCCCCTAACCTCACCCTTACACTAACCCAAAAGCACACATTCAGCCACACAAAAATTCCATGTGCAAACTCTTACCTATGTCAGCCAACTGGAATGTACCCACAACTGTGTTTGTGCAAATGCTCGGTTGCTTAACAACAACACGACATTACAGATGCTGTACACATGTACTTCGCCCAACTCAAGTGTAATATATATGTATATATCTACATCTATATCTAAATCTATATTTATATATATATATATATATATATATATATATATATTTATAGAGAGAGAGAGAGAGAGAGAGATGTATGTATATATATTTGTATATTTATTTATATATATATCACATGTTGTATGTGCAAAAAATTAAAAAAAGTGGATGCTCTAAAACTACTAAATATATTTTTGGATTTGGAATATTAAAAAGGTAATATTTTATTGTTTGGAAGTAAAGGTTTAAAAGAAAGGAAACTGCATTGCAAATTTTAAAAAAGATTGACTAAATGTTCTTGCTTTTGATCATGGTTCTCTCTGGTTAGTATTAGTCCTAAAATGTGCTCAGTCTGATGTGCCAGTGACTCTTAGAGTATTAAAATATAATTATAAAGTTAATCCAAATCTAAAACCAGTGTGATTGGGCAAGAAGTCACTAAAGTCATCAAAAAAAATCTCCACACTCCAAACTTTGGTAAACAAATAACTTTACTCATGATAATGGCAACCCATTTTTAGTCATGGTCCCTTTTAGAGATCCTGGGATGCTGTAATAGGAAAATCATTTGGTCCTGTTTGTCAGTGTAAAGTAGTTTGTTCACTTATTAGCCACTATGTTACTCTCAGAGAAGATGGTGAGTGTTATGTTTATTTTCAATCTTCCATTTTTGTGAGCTGGTGTGACCTTAGAATTTGTATATATATATATATATATATATATATATATATATATATATATATATATATATATATATATATATATATATATATGTTTTGGGACCCTTTGTTTCTTGTTGCTTTCTGGATGTGATTTTTTTTTCTGTTTAGATTTTTAAGCAGCAACAGTTTGCTTGTTCACTTTTTGCCATAGGATGCTCGAAGTAAACCATCATAACAAACATGTTATTGACATAAATTGCAGTAGCATTCCAACATAAGTCAGATATGACCACATTTTTACCTGATAGTCCTTTCCTCTCTTTTTGAAACCTGGGGAATGTAAAAAAAAAGGATGAATATTTGTGGTAATGTTAGTTAGTATTTCCTTGTGTGTTATTCACATAGTTAGATACTTAACACCCTCACATTTTTTCACATTACAAAAATAGTCTTCCACACAGAAGCTAGAAAGAATATCCACTACTTCTGAGTCATTTGTCATATGTTAGAAAGTAGTCTCCTACATTGCACAGTTTAAAGCTTTGATTTACGACAGTCACTCTTTCATTAATTGCCAACACTGGTTTTATCCAATTAATGTTCTCAGTGGAGTCAGTACTGAGACTGACAAACAAGAGCCATAAAGATGAAATTCAGTCCTGAATGAGTAACAGTGTGGAGACTGATACTCAGTCTATACAGATGCCTCTTAATAATATGGAACATCAGAGGCAGTCAGGGCAGCTATAAGCGAAATGTAAAGTTAGAGTCTTCAAAAGTTTTGTAATTCCCAAACCAACACTCAATCACAACAAGATCCTAGCAGCTAGACATACTAAATACTTTAATTCTCCTTTCAGTCACTCCCAGCTACCAGCATCAGCACTACTAGGGATTACTGACCAGACCGATGCCACTGAAAGGCAGAGTAACATAATGGTTGTAATATATGGCACAGTACAGTGGCAATTAACTGTGGATGTGCAACTGTGCACTTTCCTTTCATCTGGATCTAGCTCACTTTAAGGAACTCAGTACTATCCTTTAATAGACGGTATTATAGTATGTAAAACTTTAACTCAACTATTCATGAAACAGCATGGCATTATTCTAGGGCAGATTCCAAAAACAATATTCGCAGAGTAAACAATGTCCAAAAAAAGAACAAACAAACCCTCATAATGGACTTCAGATTCCACAGAAACAATTTACTAAAGACAAAAACTAAGCACTTTTGTATCTTTAGATAAGTCAGATTTCGTACTGCAAATCTAAATTCTGTTGACCCCTACATAACATAATTAGGCTGTCATGTGAGCAACTACCACAACTCATAAAATACATTAAAAATACAAATATCTTAAAAACCTGTTGTCCCACACATTGAGGATACAACATTTTACAATACATTTTAAACTTCAGAAAAAGTTGCAAGCTGTTAATATAAAGCTATATTAGTTTTGGCAATGTGAGATTTGCTATGTAGCTCATGGATTTCACAGAGTTTCACAGAATATAATCCTATCATGTCCTATTAAACATTTTGTATAATTTTCATGGACAAAATTAAAAAAGGAAGTTTACTGGAATCAGTGTTTAATCTTAAAGTAAACATTTCAGGCTGTTAACAAAGAAAAAATGGTTTACATCTGACCTTGCACTATCAGGCTCATGTGCTCCCCAGACTATAACTATAACTTGCCCATCACTATGCATGTGTTTCATTTTCAATAGTAAGTTAATTAAAAAGTAAGCTAATCAGAAGGAACGTTTGTCAAATAGTTACATAACCCAGTCCATGTCTTAAAAAATGGACATAAATGTAAAACTTTATCCACCCCTGAGTTCGCACAGGTATAGGTATTATTATCATGATTGGCGTGTAAGAATCCATTGTGTCATTTGTCCATGTTACAGAAAGAAGTAGTTGCTTAGGTATATTTTTATTTATTTATTTATTTATTTGTTTTATTTATTTATTTTATTTTACATTTGTTGACTGGGCTAGTCTAGCAGGATACGTCCTTTTTCATAGAGGCCTAGGGAGATAAGTTCCAAAGTTAAGTAAAATTTACATAAAAACAGTAGTTAAAAATACAATACATAAAACAAGTCTACAATAGTTAAAAGTTCAATACTTACAAAGCATATTTCTATGAATTACTACACATGAGAGGATTAACAATATTTGGATAGAGAAAAGATATAAAAAATGAGACTTATGTTTAAGAAATAAGTATAGAGGCAAAGGAAAGTTTAGAATTGGGACGAGTGTAGGAGAATACAAGGGTTCAGAGTTATTGAGACATATGGGGTAGAAAGAAGAAAGAGAATGAAGGGAATAGATGAAAGAAGAAAGAACAGACAAAGCACTAGCTAGTGTACAGGTGACTTCTGAGGAGTTTAGTTACAAAGAGGCCATAGCAGGGAAGATAGGGGTAGAGCAAGGAGAAGAAAAAGGGGGATGAACTATGGTTCAGTCTGGTTTCGAACAGGGACAGAGCCAGAGTAGATGCTGATGTTCTTTTAGGTGTTTCTTGAAGAGAGATGTTGATGAGTGAGGTGTGAGTGTAATAGGAAAGTTATTCCAGATTTTGCCCACAATATTGGTAAATAGTGAGTTCCCCGCTTTATTGTTAGATTTGATATTAGAAATTAGTAGCTTGATTGCAGAGCGAAGTGTTGAAAATTTTTTATATGGGGTGATCAGGTTAGTGAGGATTGGGGTGTTATTTGGGTGATGAAGAATTTTTTGTGTGATCACAAGTTTAATATACAGTAGTTGGTTTTGTAGCTCTGACCATCCTAGTTGTTTGAGGTTGTAGCAGTGGTGGGTTCTGAAAGGGTTCCCTGTGGCAAATCTGGCTATGTTGTTATAGCTAGTTTCCAGTTTGTTTATGTTGTATTTTGATAGGTTGGTGTATATAGCAGAAGCATAGAAAAGGGTAGAAATGAGGTGAGTTTGGGCAGTAGAGGTTCTCGCTAGTGGTGTGAGGTAGGGTCTGAATCTATACAGGGAGCCTAGTTTTTTCTTAACAGTTTGGATGGTGTTATTGATATGGTCGTCGTAGCTGAGTTTATTATCTATGGTTATGTACAGGGAGCCTAGTTTTTTATTAACAGTTTGGATGGTGTTATTGATATGGTCGTCGTAGCTGAGTTTATTATCTATGGTTATGTACAGGGAGCCTAGTTTTTTATTAACAGTTTGGATGGTGTTATTGATATCGTCGCCGTAGCTGAGTTTATTATCTATGGTTATGTACAGGGAGCCTAGTTTGTTATTAACAGTTTGGATGGTGTTATTTATATGGTCATCGTAGCTGAGTTTATTATCTATGGTTATGTACAGGGATCCTAGTTTTTTATTAACAGTTTGGATGGTGTTATTGATATGGTCGTCGTAGCTGAGTTTATTATCTATGGTTATGTACAGGGAGCCTAGTTTGTTATTAACAGTTTGGATGGTGTTATTGATATCGTCGCCGTAGCTGAGTTTATTATCTATGGTTATGCCCAGGAGACGTGTGTTAGTATCTGGGGTAATAGTAGTTCCATCGTTAGAGGTAATTGTAAAGTTGATTTCTGGTGATTTTTGGGTGGGAGAGAAAAGCAGTAATTTGTTTTTTTTTGGATTTAGGAGGAGGCAATGGTGGGTAAACCATGTTTCTACAGTATTAAATACTGTTTGAGTCAAGGTCTGAAGAGAGGTTGATGACTTAGCTGTACAGATTAAAGTTGAGTCATCGGCATATTGTATGCAGGTGGCTTTAGGAAAAATAGTGTTGAGATTATTAGTAAAAATGGAGAATAAAAGAGGGCCTAGAATAGAGCCTTGAGGGACTCCAATGTTTACGGGAATTAGTGAGGAGAGATTGTTGTCCCAGAGTACTGCTTGTTGTCTATTTTCTAGATAGGATGTAAACCAACGTATTGCTTGTGGGTCAATATTAATTAACTCCATTAGCTAGTAAATATTTATAAAGCAATACTCCCAGTGATTGTCTCAGATTTTGTACAATGTGGGTGATTTTGTCTCATATTTTTGACCTGTCTCTTGTAAATTGTTTGATTTTCTAGTGCATGTGAGTAATATATAAATGTTTTCCCTTCATTTTAAGCATTTGTCTTTCCACCATTTTTTTACTTTGTCCCCGCTTTCATATCTTATATATAGTGATCTGTTAAGTAATGAATATGTATTAAGTATGTGTTCCATGGCAATAGGAGTGCACATTAAGTATATTGTCATCAGTATTTGGGCGGTGTTTCCTAATGTGCTCCAGGAGAAGCAGTGCTCCATAGCATCACCAAAATTAAAGAATAGTGTTTAACTTATTTCATCAACATTTTTCACTCATACAAGTTAACGTGTAGCAGGCATTTTTCTTCCTCTTATTTTCTTTCTCTTTCAAATGATACGTCATCCCACTGTGTAGCCTGGAACAACTCCCTGTAGTAATGTGACAAATAAAAACTGTAAGCCATTTTGTGGTAGAACTTGCTTTAACAAGACAATATAAATAGCTTTCAAAATGCAGCTTCAGTAATATGAGATAATGTCAGACATGTCCACAACGCTGAGAATATGCATTTGTGATCAGGGAAAAAAATAACACTTTTTTTGGGGGGGGGGGTCTTTGAAGCTCAATAAAACTAAAACCAAGAGCTGCAATTATACAATAAAGAAAGAAGACGAAGAATTAAAATGGAAAATTAAATAAAACACCCCACAACTTCAAAGACATGGTATCACTCCTGTCTGGAATTTGACATCTCTAAGGTGTAGTGGATAGTCTTCTACCAAGTGCACCAAACTATAAACGGAACTAATGCAAATGTCTTGACAGAAAACATAGCAATGCAATGATACATACCTTAGCTGCAGGCAGTGATCAAAGCTGAAAACAAAGGCTTTGCCAATGCAGTTTGGATCAACTTCTGTTTTGTAATATAATTAAATAATTACAGAAGCTTAGCACTTGGATTAAAAGTATTCATGGGCAAAGTTCTGCAAGACAGAACGAACATGTTCATAGGCCACACCTGATCCACAGGCTATGAGTTTGAGACAGCCTATTTAAGAAAGGGACAAAATAAGCCTTAATGCCTAAGAAATAGTCAGTCTGCAGTGATTAACAATTATAACACAATAATCTGTAGATGAGGGGAGGTGAGTATAAACATACATCTTTGAATAATATAAATAATTGTAGATTAAGTAAGTCAATTTGATCATAAAGAACCACAGCATACTTTTAAGGACAAGAATTTTTAATAAATTAATACAGGCTTTATTTTATATTAGATAGATCATGATTATTAGCAGATCTTTGGGTGGGGAAAGACACTGCCCAAAAACTGAGTTTGAAAATGTCAGCGATTAAAAATGTAACATTGTGGTTGACTTGCCTGAGAGATGCTGTACCTGTAGGACCTTTATGATTCCTGCCTTTGGGGGGTGGTGGTGATTTGCTGCTTGAGTGTGGTCTCTGGTGATTTTGAAAATTGTGTGCTCTGGTTGGGGTTGCTTTCCTCTGCCCTGCAAAAAGATGCTTATTTGGTATTTATTTGGCTTTGGAAAGGAGGACTCGTTCTCAGCTCTTTTTAATAAAAAATAATTTATTTGGCAGATGAGCACTGCTCAAAAGAATGAGTAAACTTAGAAAAAAAGGCTATTTATTACTGCTTTGGCGTGCTGAACTTGAGGACGTATCCTCTCCTGATGACTTGCTGGGTATGTGGTCATGGTCTAGGCCTGCCCTTTAGTGTCAAGGTAGACATGTGCCTAGTTGTCTGAGGGTGTACCCAATTCAACATTATTTTGTGCTCTTTGTAAAGTTATAAAAGTCATATATTCTTTTGACTAGAGGTTTTATTTATTTATTTATTTATTTTAGTTTAATTTATTATTTTTGCAATCACTGTCCTCTTTATATATTCTTCTAAACAGCATTAATCTCAGAAGGGGTCAATAAATAATCAGTATGAAAAAAAAAAATCCAAAGCCCGTCCATCCACGAAAACACAGTGCTGTGGAGGTCTGTTGGTAAACTGGAAACAGAAGAAGGCTACCTTATTGGCTTTAGGTGTATCTGCAATCATTAAATTCCTAGTTTGATACTACTGTGGTCTTTAATCCTTGGAGTAAGGATACAAAAAACAAGGATTACAAAAAAACTAGATTAACTTTAGATCACAAAACTATGGTTCTTATTTTGTGCTTAATGTTTTTACTTATTTTTTACTTTTACTTAACATACCTAATTGTATTAAACTGATTAAAATTCTCCCCAACAGATCTGATAAAGTGCATACACAAAAATGCAGCATATTTTAGAAGACACCCCACAGAACATTTTTTTTTCACTAAATATTTTTTTTATTATTTCAAATAAGATGTCTTAAACATTACATGAAATAAAGATAAATAACATATTTACAATTCTAAAACATTACTAACTTCAAACCATTATATAACTATTTACATTGGTGTCTATGCAAATAACATTGAATTTCTATATTATATAAAGTTAGAAACATAAGATGATATATCTTCTTCGATCTTTTCGAGTATTTCCAGTACTTTCATCCAAGAGTAATAGTAAGAAGTAGATATTTTAGTTCTGATCTTCACTGTTAATATTTCCATGTGAGCAACTGTTGTTGTTAAAGTCTCAAATTCCTTGAACATAGGCGAAGCCTCATTTTTCCAGTGTATAGTTATTATTTTATGTGAAATTGCCAATAGTGACCATAGGATTTTAGTGTCTTTCTTTGGTACACAGTTTGGAATAGGAGAGTTGAATAAAATTAAAGACTTTGTTAATTGAAAATTATCATTATAAACAGTCTGAAAAAAATAGTTAATGGATTTCCAGTACATATTGAGACATATACATTCATAAAAAACATGCTGCCAATCTGCTTTTATCTTGGTATGGCATCTCCAACATTGATCTTCAATAGAATACATTTTGGCTAACCTATGTGGTGTATAGAAACGTCTGTGTAGATATCTCCAAGTGAATAATTGCCAGTATTTTGATAATGTAGAAAATTTGGAAGATTTTAGCATATTACTTTTTTCTACTTCAACTGGAGGATGGTTGTTTATTAAAGTATAATAATCCCAGTATAATTTTTCATGATAGTTTTTTGTTTTTTTAACAATTTTATAGATATTAGACAAATAACCTGTACCCTGATAAGGCTGTTTTATGATAAGAATAAGGTATTCAATGAGTTTTGGAGCTTCATGTCTAACTGAAGGTTGCATTTGTTCTATTTTATTTATAAGAAAATGCCTTAGATTTTGTAAAAACAGCCAATTGTCTTTATTTATATTATAATTATAAATTATCTGTTCCTTTGTTAGAATTTTCCCTTTCTCTATAAGTTGATGCCAAAAGAATAATATTTCTTCTTTAAGTATATTTATTTTAAATATTTGGAATGTATCTAGAATATTTGGTGTAAAAGCTATAGGGAAAATAAGAAAAATCCAAGAATTAAGATTTGGTATTTTGTTTATATATGTTTTGAACACTGAAAGTGTAGAGCTTATATAGTTTGATGGCAATTTATTAATATTATTCCTTTTCCCTAAAAAAATAATCTTTTAACATCCATATAAGGGGTGATGGTATTACTGTTAAGTTGTCTTGATGTGATTATAATTGATTTCTATGTAAATTTGCTCATGGGCTTGTTTCCATATAGGTGTGTATGAATTATTTAACCGTAGTGTTATGTTTTTAATAACAGATGAGGTAATATATAAATCAATATCCTGTAAATTAATTCCACCATCTTCCCAATCTGGCAAATGTTTATTTAAGGCTATATGGGGTTTATTTGGAAACTATAGAAAATTTAAAATTAGTTTATTGTATCTTTGAATAATATATTTGGGAGGTGACAATGAAAAAATTTGTATTAAGTATAATATTTTGGGAAATATAATTATTTTAATAAGATATAATCGGTCTGCTGTTGAAAAGATATATTTATTCCAGTAACCAATTGTTTGTTCTATTTTGCCTAGTATTTTATTATAGTTAAATATTAGAGAATCTGTTAATTCATTGAGTAGATTTATTCCCAGATATAATAATTTACTTTCTGCTACTATATATTTGGAAAATCTTTTGTTTATATTATTTTTTTTTACAATTACAGGGCATAATTTTAATTTTGTTTTCATTAGATTTTAAGCCTGAAATATTTTTAAATGTATTCATGGAGTTAAATAGAGCATTCAAAGACTCATTTGCATCTGAGAGAGTTAATAGTATGTCATCAGCAAAGAGTTGGATTTTAAGGTTTAACATTTTATTAATACAAATGCCCTTTATGTTATTGTTTGATCTGATTTGATTTGCAAAGGGTTCTATGAGTAATGCAAATAACAATGGTGATAAAGGGCAACCTTGTTTAGTTCCCTTTTTGATTGTTATAGGGCCTGCTCTATATGATCCCAGTTTAACATATGCAGTAGATTTTTCATATAGTATTTGAATAAGATTATTAAAATTAGAAGGAAAGTTATATTATTTTAAAACTAGTGAAAGAAAGTTCCAGTTAACCGAATCAAAAGCTTTATTAATATCTAATGAGATTACATTTAAATCTAGGACCTTATGTTTGCTATAATCTATTAACGTTAGTATTCATTTAATATTATCTGAAGTATTTCTTCCTTTAATAAAACCTGTTTGATCTTTGTGAATTGAGAAAGGAAGAAAGTGTTTGATCCTATCTGCGTATATAGCCATAAATATCTTATAGTCTATATTGAGTAATGATATTGGCCTACATGAGGAACACTGCTTCTCATCTTTATCTGGTTTGATAATTGGGGATATCAATGAATATTTCCAAGAGGGTGGTATATTCAAATCTTTATTGGCTATATCATATACTTTTAATAATAAAGATATGGCTTGATTGGGTATTAATTTATACATTTCTGGTAGCATATTGTCTGGGCCAGGTGCTTTATTTGTCTTGAGCTTTTTAATTTGTGATTTTAATTCTGTCATATTGATTGGTTTGTTTATAATGTCTATTTGTTCTTGTGTTAATTTAATATGAATATTGTTTTCTAAGTATTTTTTTATATCCTTAGTAAGTGTATCTTGAGTATTTATGGAATTATTAATGTTAAATTGGAGTCTGAATGCTTCTAAAATATCATTTAGTTCCGTAACTCTTTTGTTAGTATTAGGAATAAATATTTCTTTTATTTGCTTAGATTTAATTATTTTTTGTTCTATTAGTTAAGTATCTCAGGTGTGCTGAATTAGTAGAGTATGAGTTTATTTTTATCTTTTCTAAGTTAATCATAATCTTATGATGTAGCAATTCTGTATACTTCTTATTGATTTGTGTAAGTTCTTGAACTTGAGTAGCATTGCCCTTTTGTATTTCCAGTTTCAATTTATCTGCTTTGTTTTGTAAGTCTAGCATATCTTTATTCCATAACTTCCTTTTATTTATGTACCAGGATAATATCTTCCCATATGTAACTGCTTTTAATGAATCCCAGACATATATTTCTGAAATATCTTCTGGGTAATTTATTTCTAGAAAGTTTTTGATTGTTTCTTCATAAACTTCTTTGAAATCTGTCAATTTTGTGATATAGGAAGGTATCCTAGTAATGGGATTTGAATAAAATAGTGTAAGCTCTATCTCAAAGACTATGACATTAAAGTATCTATAATTTATGATTTTGACTTTGTCAATTTTTGTTATTAGATCATTGGCAACATATATTCTATCACTTCTAGAGTTAGTTTTATATCCATGAGAATAAAATGTGAAGATTAGTGAGTCTGGTTCTGCAAATTCATTTATATCTTTTAAATACAATGTATCTATAAATTTTGATAGTGCTTTAGAGATAGGTTGTTTTCTTCTTTTGGATTTAGAATCTGTATCTTTTTCATTCATTATACAGTTGAAGCCTCCTGCCAATATCAGGCTACCCTTAGTTAAATGAATTATCTCTTCAAAATGCTGTTTAACTGTTTTTAATCCTAGTCCTGGGATCCAATATAGATTTACTAATGTATAGATTCTCTTATTTAACTCTATTGAAACTAGACAAAACATACCTGATGTATCTTGATGAGTAGTAGTTATTTTAGGTGTTATAGTTGAGTTGTGAAGTAGTATACCTACTCCCCTTTTTTTGTTTTGTATTGAGAGTTTATTAGTAGTGTGTAATTATTAATATTTAAGTTGTTTATATCTCTATCTAATAAGTGTGTCTCTTGTAAAAAGACTATTTGTGGTTTATGTAAGTTTATGTACTTGAATAGCCTTCTCCTTTTATTACTATTATTTTTAGACCATTAACATTTATGGATAAACATTTCATTTCCTAGTTTTGAGTTTGTTTTATGTGTGAGTTTATGTAAATATTGTTTATTCTTAGTTCCATCTTGGGTACAGAATTCAAAAAGTTTTTTTTGTATGATTTTTGCATGTTTCTGAGTGACACCAAAGTGATAGAATAAAAAAAAAAAGAACTTCCAAACTTGTAATTCTTAACCTTAAAACCCATTCCCTATCGCTATATGGTAATATACCTCTTTGTTTGGTTAGTTAATCTAACCAAACAAACTTTCTACCCTCACAAATAATATTTGGATCAGTTTCTCTTATCCTCTTAGTTTTTAAATAAAGATAATTGAATAATATATTAAGATAATCTAATCAGCTAAAATATATACATATATTCTTTACTCATCTTATTGTAATTCAATAATACTTATTTCTAATCAGGTTTCAAAAAGGTACAAATATTTAGATTAAGGTAGTATCATTTCAAAATAATTTAGGGTATTAATAAACATCATGTTAAAATCTATAACTGTATATTTCATACATCTGTTGAAAATTATTTACTGACATTACTGTATAATACAATACCATTGTTGTGCAATTGTTTTAGACTACTCAAGTCCGAAACCAGTGTTTAAATTAATATTTGCAAAGTCATATTGGAATAAAAACATGAATAGTTCTGGAACCACATCATATTTCATGTTTAACATAAACTGAAATGCAATACAATGTAGAAGTATATTAATATTTCTTTAGTAGACATTAAATATGTTCCTCTGATTGCATTTTTCAGCTTTTCAAAGACAATTCCCATGGCTGGAGACAACAAGATCACAATTTAGACATCTCCCTTATCCAAGAGACTACTTATAATGTTGTTACTTGATTGAGTGTTTTATTGTTAACACTTCTATCAACTTTCAGAGGGACTTTGTATAATCAAAACTGACACAATACAGAGGTAAAACTGCAGTGCACTTGACCACATTTTAAAGCAAAAACACACGAACACAGTTGAGTAAAAAGCAGAACACCTTTATCCAACACAAAGCTTTATAGCCAGTGGATACCCACAGAAGTTAGTAGATAGTATGAGAGATTTAGTTAAGAATAATAGAATGACGACCTACAAACCTATATGTCTACCTGATAATAGTGTTAGCAATGAGTTGGAGAGAATGAGAGATGATGGTAAACTGAGGTTTATAACGTCATATAATATGAAAACACATATAGTTAGAAGAGTTATAAATAAATACTGGAAAATACTCCTAGCACAGGATGATGTAATAGCAGTTGTAGGAATTACACCTTCATTTGCCTATAGGAATAAAAGGTCTTTGAAGTCATTCTTATGTTATAAGGATTTTTCATATCCTTCCACCTCACAACCTGATGGAAGATCTAGGGGCACTATATGTTGCTACAATTGTAGTTGTTGCATTGATATAATGCCACACCAAGATGGTAGTTTATTAAATAACAGTATATTTCAACATCCTGTTACTAATAAACGTTACAACTTTAATGGACTGGCAACATGTGCCTCTTGCTATGTTGTATATATAGCAACTTGTGTAGCATGTTCATCTTTTTATGTGGGGATGACAACGAGAAGGTTGAGGGATCGTATAATTGAACACAAGTCCAGCATTAGGAGGCAATGTGAGACAAATGCTTTATATAAACATATAAAAGAAAGTGGTATTGGACATATGTTTAAATTTAGAGTTATAGACATGCTATCTAAAACTTTAAGAGGGGGTGACATATGCAATCAACTAGAAGTAAGGGAGTATGAGTGGATAGTGCGATTGTCAGCAGACACTGAACCTGGTTTAAATGCAGTTGTGTCAATAAAACCAATTTTAGTAAAGTTGCAACACAATTCTTTGAAATGATTAATGTTTAGGTAACATGGATTTAGTCATGTTTTTTTGCTGTAGGAATTTTATAGCATTAAATAAACAACTGTTTTTATAATTTTATGTACATTAAGTAAGATGTGAGTGTTGAGTAAATGAATTTCTGAGTGTTGAGATATATCATATATTTTTTCATATATAAGAATAGATGTATTTATATGTATATATATAAGAGTTTGAATTTTATATTATTTAGTAAAAATGCCAGTAGATATGTTAAATACTGATGTAGTTGATCATATGACCTTGGCTGCAGGTCATGTGATGTGTGGTGGGTGTATTTAAATGTGAATGTAACTGCACCTTGTGTTAATCATTGAAAAAGGGAGTTGTCCCGAAAGCTTTGTGTTGGATAAAGGTGTTCTGCTTTTTACTCAACTGTGTTCGTGTGTTTTTGATCTTCAGTTCTTCAGTCAGCAATTTGTCAATAATAACCACATTTTAAAGCAAACATCTATGTATATCACATATTAACTCTTACAGCTTAGACTGACACTTAACCAGTGAGTTTATCTGCTGACAATAAGTGCTGGAGATATAATTTTGACTTACTTAACACCAGTAATTTAATCTTATGACTAAATAAAAGTATACTGGAGAACATATCAAAATAATGGAAGCTGCTAAGATTTAAACTATTATGTATGAAAATGTTACAGGTTAAAATACCTAACCCATTTTGCAGTAAATAGACAAAATGTATTTAAACTATGGGGTAACACCTTTATTATGTCAAAAAGGTGTTTAAGAAGCTTGTTTTTCCTCTAACATCAGAATATACCTATGGTGATCCATGCAATGCAAGAATATTATTTATCCTGGTAATTGCGTTATGACTGTATATAGAAATATTTAATTCAAATAATTAACTGGCATTACAACAATATTTCTCAGAAAAGTTGTTTTATAGTTAATGACTAGATATAATGCATCATTGAGAGGATACATTTATCAAATGTCAAGTACTTTAGCTATAATATAAGTGTCCCCTTAAATTAATCCCCAATGAGTTTACTGTTTACTAAACTTGCAGACTAATATTGGCGTCTTTTCATGTAGTCATATTGGAACATGAAAATACAGGTCTGCTGATTAGGAACAATCAGACTCTCAACTGCTAGACAATACATTTGTCTGCAGAAAGGTTTAAGAATTACAGTTGCATTGTCAAGCATTTTTGTTTACACTAACAGTAACATGATATACCCGCATACACTAGAATTGTGTCATTCTTGATAATGTAAAAAGCCAGGTAATATTATAAGAAGGGTGAAGCCACAGCCAGGTAATATAATAAGAAGAGTACAGCCGCAGTCATTATTCAGATGAGCAAATGGGAACAGCATGAGCCATCTAAGGATGGATAGCTCGTTGAGTACCTGCCATAATGTATGTTCATAATGCATGGTAACTTAGTAATAAATTAGGGTGTGGGCTAAGCCTCTCCCTCTTCTACTCAAATTAGATTTAATACAATATGTGTGTAGAACACAGATGCTTCGACAAAGTTCAAAGCTATATGGGATATAAATATTGTATAATTGACACATTGGATTAAATCCACTGTTGTTATGTTACTTATTATAGTTGTTTATATAATTATTGCTTTTACTTTCTCTATCTAGTATATTATACTGTTATTTAAATGTTTGTTTTGCTAAATGTACATTTAACCTTCTTGTTGCATCCCATTTGTCTACTTGAGGGCATATTTTGGTAGCAGGACATTTGTAGTATTTTGTAGGAGCACCAGTGTGGGAAATGGCAATTTTCCTTAAAATAAACCTGTCAGTTGCTTGACATTTAGTAGTTTCTTTAGAGAATTTGTAAAACAGCAGTGATTTTATTTGCTGATGATTCATTTCTGCTCTTTAAACTCTGCTGTATAAAACATAGTAAGGGATAGCTAAAATGTCTGGAAGTCTAAACTGACAGAAAGACAAGCAGATATATGTCCTTATCTATCAAGATGCTAGAAGACATCAGTAGCCATAAACTGAAAGTGCTCCAAAAATATATATCTGTGTATATGTATATGAACCTTTTATATTATTTACGTTTACTTAGAAGGAATTTAGGTTTCTGTATCTTTAAATGTGAACCTAGCTTATTTTCTGACTAGACGTCAATTAGAAAGAGTCAGGGGATGGCGTACACAAGTAAATGCGACAAGCAATAAGTAACTCAAGTTTCTAGTGATGTTTGTGGCTGTTAGATTGTCTCGAGAACCAAGCGGGAAAAGGTATGTGTTTTTTCTTTTTTCTTTTCCCTTCTCTTACTTGGTGACAAACTCATGTAGTGTGCACGCGAGCACTCTAGTTTGCGGAGTAGTGTTCACAACTATCAAACTTTACATTTTAAATATGCTATGCCTTATTTCTCTACAAAAGAAAAGACAATGGGATATCTAAGCTAGTCACAAGCATCTTTCAACTCCGGATGTCCGGAGCCACAACACACCTGACTTATAGCCTCAAAATATCACTTAAAACATATTTTTTCACTGGACTATATCAGTATGTGCATATGGGTCAAAGGCAGAACATCTTTTAAGATTATTTAAAGTAGTCTTATGATACATCCTAACTGAAATACTTCATTTCAAAAGCAACACATTTCCGCCCAGCATTAGCGTTTATCCAAACAGGGACACTTTTAACTTATAAAAAGTAATGCTGTCAGGGATGTAACTGATAATAAGTTATATAGCAGCCATTACTATACCTATTAAGCAATATAACCATATACTGATTAAAATATTATAAGTTAATGAAGATTTTATAAAAAGAAGAGACAAAATAAAAACAACAAAACACAAAGAGAGAAAATAAATAAATAAATAAATAACTATTTGGGAACATTATTATGGATTGATTACTCTGATTAAGAATATGAAAATAATAGATGGATAATAATGAAAAATAGACTAATGTTTAAATTATGCTTAGTATATTGATGTGATTTGAGATAAATGTATTTACATTTATGCTAATTTTTACATTTAAAATATAATTGAAAACAGTACCTGTTTTGGTGTAACTTGAAGACAGTAAGAACTTTTCTTTTGTTGTTAGTATTATTATTTAGATTTTTACAGAATATAACATATGTAAGATTATTTGTCCTTTAGTTTTTTTTTCTTTTGCTCAACAGTTTTCCAATTATTTACTTCAGCATTTCTCTTCGGTGTACTTATTGTCCAGTCCATAGATTCTTCATGTGTTAGGATGTTATCGGTAAGGTATTTTATTGCTGAATCTACTGTTTCAAAGATTTTTATTCCATTTGGTAGAAAAACTTTCAGTCTTGCTGGGAATAAAAGATGGACTTTCAGTTGCTATTTCTTCAAGGTTTTTATTATTGGTAGAAATTCTTTTCTTTTTGAAACCACCTTTGTAGAATAATTATTGTCAAATCTTATTAATGAATCATTGTATTTGATGGGAGAATTTGCCCACGCATTTCTTAATATAAGATCTTTATCTTGTGTAGAAAAAAGTCTCACAATTATAGATCTCGGCTTGTTCTTACCCAGAGAAGAAGCATTTCCAGAAGCTGCTAGTGATCTATGCGCCCATTCTATACCATATGAAAGAGCTTCAGGTATTTTTGTTACATTTGGTATCCAGGTGGTAAGAAAGTTTATCATATTGTCCCCTTCAGATTTTTCTGGTAGACCATATATTGTAATATTATTTCTTCTTGTTCGATTTTCCATATCATCAAGCTTTTCTAGTAAATATGTGTTCTGTTGAAGTAAGAATTCAGTTTGTTGTTCTTCTATTTGGACTCTAGTGTCAATGTCACTTAATGATTGTTTAATAAGTGATATCTGTCCTTTCTGCTGTGTAAACATTTCTTGAAGCTGTTCCAGTTGTTGTGAGCACTTTTCTTTAAAAGTATCTATTTTATTGTCCATCTTGTAGATTTTTATTGTAAGTTCCTGTATATTTGTAATGAGAGACTGCAGGTATTTTTTGAGAGAAGAGTCTTGTGCTGTATTCCTTAGATGACTCATGCTGTAAAGCTGATATTGGTGCTGATTTTCCAGTAATTAATTTGACAGGAATTATTCAAGTTCTGACAATAAAATGTTTCTTATAAATGCTCAGAGTTATTAGAAATAAGTTAGTAATAAAAATTTCTTCAAATTAAATATTATTTTGTAAAATTCCTGTCAGGAATTGTATTGAGGTAAGAGAGCTGAAATGAAGTGCAGCTATCAGTTCAGCATCCTAGCCACACCCCCCACAGAACATTTTGAGCACATATAAACCTAGACATAAATGTAAGCCTTTTTTTAAAAAAAATACTCCTCAAATTAAAAAAAATATCCAAGAATTAAAGATCACAGGAAGACTAACCTAGGAATTTAATGAGCGCAGATACATCTAAAACCAGTAAATGTTTATTATTTGGAACACAGGGTTTGAACTAATCTGTTAGGTTAACTAGATGAGCAAATTCCTTTAAGGTAACCAATCATTGTGAAGTGCCATACTAGTGATATTCTTATTCATTTTTTAGTGTGTCATCACATTTCCTGTTCCCTGTTGAAATCAGTGCAACAATTTTAACATTTCATATGGCTGTGCGATCATAGAGGGCATAGACTGATAATATAAGTACGAGGAAAGAAATATATAATATTAAATGAGTTTGCAACTATTATGGCCACTGTTTTTGAGTTTGTGTCCCCATCTGAACTCACTGGCAGTTTGTGCAGAGGATTAAGGCTGATTCTTTCATGAGGTGCTTCCTAAAGTTCACAGTTTAAGTCTCAGCCTCAGATTGCTTATTGTGTGCCTCTGAGCAAGTCATTTAAATTGACAGCAACCTGGGGAAACTGGAAAACTGGGTCTCCTGGATGACATGCCTAGTTATGACTGTTGAATTAATTTGGTAAACCACTTTTTATTGCCAGGAAATAGTTGTTTATGAATTAATTGTTTCTCTTGAATGTATGCTGTAACATATGCTGAAAAAGCACTGACTAGGAAACCAGATGACCTCACTTTGATTACCAGCTCAAGAAATGGGAGAGTTTTGAGTTAGGGGGAAGGTAGTATATGCCAGATGCTGGTTGGCATGTTCTGGGGGGATAATTCCCAGTTAATGGCATTCTGTAGGTTGTATTAAATCTTTACGAATTTCCATTGCAGTCATGTTATCTACCTTGATTATATCTCAGGCAAAAAACTCTATTTTATTTTGTTTTCTCTTCTTCAATTTTTTTTATTTGCAACTATTGAAGGTTGATAGTAACTGTGTCATGCAGTTACTACTGTTTTCTATTTCACCATCAAGACTAGTGGTTTTTTAGTTGAAAACATTCTTGTCTGCATTTTTCATTGTTGTTGTCATTGCTATGATTTAACAGTGCAGGTGAACAGCAGTGTATCACAACAGCTGCCAGAAGTACTGATCTGACATATATATATATATATATATATATATATATATATATATATATATATATATATATATATATATATATATATATATATACACACACACACGTATATATATATATATTTATATATATATATATATATATATATATATATATTGTCCTATCTTTAGTTAAAAAGCCCAACATTGAACCACATTTTATTGTGCTATCGAACTGCAAAATATAAAAAAAAAAATCAAAAACTCTTTTTGGATGGCTCCCTCCACACCAACACTCCATGCTACTGATATATACGAACTCTAAGATCCCTCAGTAGCTAGGAAAGGGTGAATTCAGTATCCCCCTAGTACCACAATTGCCCACTGAGTAATGCCAGCACATTGTGATCATATGACTCTTCAGTCATTTGTGCAGGCATTGCATGAATTTGGTATTCCGAAATTTCTACCAAAAGAAGGTTCCATATCTATCTATAACTTATATCTATATGTTTTCATTCTATCCCTGTTACAAAGGTTTGAAATAACCCTTGTCTGGTGCCTTTAATTTCAAATTCCTAGTGCTGTAGGACCTTGTTACTGGCCTCTACCTCCTGAGGTCTTCCCCTGCACAGCGTAAGGCAGAAAAGAACTTCGCCCTTTTCGAGCGACTACTCTACTTTTGCCCACAACCTGTAAAAACAAAACAGGTCTTCCCCTGCACAGCGTAAGGCAGAAAAGAACTTCGCCCTTTCGAGCGACTACTCTACTTTTGCCCACAACCTGTAAAACAAAACAGGTCTTCCCTGCACAGCGTAAGGCAGAAAAGAACTTCCCTTTTCGAGCGACTACTCTACTTTTGCCCACAACCTGTAAAAACAAAACAGGTCTTCCCCTGCACAGCGTAAGGCAGAAAAGAACTTCGCCCTTTTCGAGCGACTACTCTACTTTTGCCCACAACCTGTAAAAACAAAACAGGTCTTCCCCTGCACAGCGTAAGGCAGAAAAGAACTTCGCCCTTTTCGAGACTACTCTACTTTTTCCCACAACCTGTAAAAACAAAACAGGTCATTATCTGGTCATTTTAGTATAGACTTTAAAGTAAAGTATTATTTAAGGGTCCTCAGCACTATCACAAATCTCCCTAGGCTTACCCAAACAAAAAATCCAAGCTTGTTTGCATATACTCCACTTAAACTACAGAACACACTCTAAAACTAAGGCAAACTGCTATAAAATTGTAAACACAAGCTCCCAAAGCATAGGCATTGAACCTGGTGTTTCTTTAGATGAGATTACTCACCTGCAAGTTAATTATTCAGGAGTTACATCTTGAAACCTGGGCTCTAGTGGCTTAGTGTAAACCCCCCACCCCCATTCTATCCCTGTTACAAAGGTTTGAAATAACCCTTGTCTGGTTTCTTTAATTTCAAATTCCTAGTGCTGTAGAACCTTGTTACTGGCCTCTACCTCCTGAGGTATGTATTAAGCTGCTATTCATTGTTCCTAATAGACTGTTAAATGTATTTAAGTTGAATTGTGTGATTTAATAGTAACTGATGTAACTCTTTTTTGCTACATAGCTACATAATGCAGTATTGAATGGCATGAATATTGTAGCTACTTGTTTCTTTAAAGCTAAGTTGTGTCTCTATAGCTAAATGTGTTTGGTAACCAGACTTTAGTATGACAAGCTCTTTGCAGAGCTGTTCATTAGAGTGAAAATTGAGAGCCTTCTGTATATTTTTTGAGAAGCAGGATATTCAACATTCAACATTCTTTGACTCTCAGTCATAAGGCACTGTTGCAGTAAAATGCTAATGTGTTATAATGATTTATGCTATATGTAAAGATATGTGAAGATTTTACTAACATAGTTTAGGGGTTTCCTCGGGTAGTCTAATGTTGTTTAAGCTAATTGATGTGTGATATATATATATATATATATATATATATATATATATATATATATATATATATATATATATATATATGGGTCTACTTCAGTAGACTGAAATCCAGCTCACTTGGGTCTCAAAACACTAAGACAAGAAACCTGAAACTCCAGAAGACCGACCACTCAGAACACTGACAGACCACTCGCTTGGCCAGCATGTTGATCTTTGCCCCTTACCACCACAGAAGAGTGATCTCCGAGTTGCTATATTTAGTTAGGGGGATGTGAGGGACACAGCTCCCCACATTGGGGAGTGTGGGGGCAAAGTGGGCGGGTTTACTTTGTGTCGGTGTTAGTGTGTTTGCGTGGTTGGGCAAGCAATTACTTACCTGTCATTATCTGTTGATGTTCTGAGCGGTTGGTCTTCTGGAATTTCAGGTTTCTCGTCTCGGTATTTTGAAAGCTGGGTAAGTGAAATTTCTTTCTACTGAAGTAGACCCATGTATATTTATATATATATAAATATATATTTATATATATATATATATATATATATATATATATATATATATATATATATATATATATATATATATAAATATATATATATATATATGTGTGTGTGTGTGTGTGTGTGTGCGAGCGTGTGTGTGTGTGTGTATATATATATATATATATATATATATATATATATATATATATATATGTTGTTATTGTTTTTCTTTCGGCTTTTCCTGGTTAGGGGTCGCCACAGCGGAACTCCAGTCCGCTAATGATTGGCAGTAGATTTTTTACAGGTGCTGAGGTGCCAGCTCGACGCCCAACCTTCAACAAAGGCACGCCCATTCTATGCATGTCTTCCGAATGCCACTCGACCACGGGGATAGCATGCAGACTCCACACAGAAGGTGCTCCAGCCGAGAATCAAATGGGAGAACCACTTGCTGTGAGGCAACAACGCTACTGCTGCACCTCCACGGCATAACTATATATATATATATATATATATATATATATATATATATATATATATACATACATACATACATACATACATACACAGAAATATAGGTATATAGATACATATGTGTATATCTATACATTTGTCCACCTGCTAGTACAAAGACATATCATCATAACCTGGCCCAAAGTCAAAACAGATCTGGCTGTTTGTCTTCCAATCTGTATGTATATTTATCAGCCTTTCTGTTTTATTTTCCACAGTACCTATCTAGTAATGCCTGGTGTTCACTTAAATCTAATGAAATCCTTGTCTCTTAGGTATCACTAGATACAGACAAACACATACTTACATTAATGTATTCTTCTAGACTGTTAAGGAAAGTTACTAGTTCCTAGTTTTACTATTTTGCCACTTGCTGTCTTATTAGATTATTGTCTTACTTTCTTTATTATATGCATGTTTACATTAATTTCCTGCTGTTGTGCTTGCTACATAACCCCCATTTTTTGTCAGAGGCTTCAACACTGGCATTCCACAAATGCATTTACATCTGCCAGTTGTTACCTCTGTTACAGTGTAACTCGTTGTTACTTTTTATTACAGATGGTACATTTCTTAAGAGTCACCCTAGGGGTTGTCTAAGTATCCATATATGTACAGTAATTCTGCTGGCCATCCAGATTGTTTCCATAGTTAGCTTCCTAACTATAGGCACGTTTGTCTGCTGGAAAACATTGATTTAATACCCCTCCTCCTTTATGTATCATTGAGTTCTTTTAACATTTGTTGTCTCTCAAGTTGTACCTATAATATTAATGCTGTTGTTACCATGTTGTAGGCCATGGTGAGGGAACAAAGTCATATGTGTGAGTGGTCTTATGATTATCTGGCTACCTCTAAGCAGTGCAATGCTACTTCACAGTGTAAATCAAAAAGCATACTAATGGTTATGCATGGCTGTCCATTGCTAAACTCCTGGCATGAATCATGTAGGTAGTGTATAATTGGATTGTATAAGAGATGTGTCACTCTATATCCTTTTACATAAAAAAACAGTAATGCCATGATTTAACCAAGGCATTATGCTTTACAGAGGTGTATATTATTCCTGCACATGCTTCTTCTACATAACAATGTTAATAGGCTCATAGGTAGGTAGGTACTAGGCTATTGGCCCTAGGGCCTATATAAGCCTAGCCATAAAGATTCCTTGGCTTAGCCACCCAAAAAATGTATTTTCCTCTCCTCTTGAACTATGAATTCTGCTAAAACCCAAGATCTTCTACAAAATTCTGCATTCAATCAGCTGCTGTTTTTGTAAGCATTAAAATATTAATTTAGTAGAGTAGTAGAACTTACATTAATCTTCATCTCTGAATGCAAACCATTGATATTAGTTGATAAGTAGCATGGAAATAACACATTCTGAATATATTGTCACTGAGAAATTCTTACAAATAGTACACAAACATACATTACAATGTCCTGATTCCAAAATAAAACAAGTCCTAGCATGTTGAAAGCAGGGAGGCTATTACCCTTAGAAGGGATTTCTGTCTTTCTGCATATAGCTTTGCTAACCATTAAAGCAACATAGGTCTGTCATTATAAAGCACCCCCAAAATTTCAAATAAAATAAAGATGCATGGGAGCTGCAGATGACATTAATTAACATTATTAATAAACTGAGCCACAGTAATATGCATTTTCAAAATACTGAATTAGACCTCTGATGAAACTTTTCAATGTGCCTTAGTATTTAATAATTTGGGATACAATGTTAAAGTAATTAGCAAAGGTTTAATGGCCCTAATGCTCACACTTCAGTTTACTGGATGGCGTTATCAGGATTGAGCAGATGGAATTCAAAGCATGCACATTATTATCTCTTTTAAGTATGATTATTTTATTCACATAACATTTTACCAATAGAGTTTGTTGAAGCATTTACAAATATGGAGTGGCAGATTTAGCAGCAAATCTAAACATAGACTATATCATCTGTACGTTAGGATAGAGATACCCATTTCCACACAGTGTGGTCTAACCTGTCAGAAGAAAATTGAATTTTTAATAAAATAATTTTAACAACTGTATAAAATACTTGATTTATTTTTTTTTTACAGAATCATCTCCAAATCCATTTTAATAACTCTGAATATAGGTTCCTTGAATGTCTGTTGATTAAAATGTTGTATTACAATGACAATACAAGTTAATTCTTCTACTATGAAGCCATACTTTTGTGTTCTCTAGCAATCCTAATTACTAAAAATAGAAGATGCAGTTATGCATTTTTAATAATAATACATGATTTATTGTAATGTGCTTTAACACATTGCCAGAGGTTTTTGAGTTAATTAGTACTATCTTGAGCAAAGCAATATGAATTGCGTAACCAGTTCTGAGAACTTATGGAGCACTATATGGCACTTTTGAATCTATCTATCTATCTATCTATCTATCTATCTATCTATCTATCTATACACATAAGTTCATGCCTTATAACTGAAAGAATGTCTGATTGACAGCTGCTTAACTCATTCATGCCAATGAAGCTCAGGAAATTTGCAATGTAAATTCCTATGGGTGGAGCCTAAGCCTTTTGATGGAATCAAATTACATTCTCTCATTTCAAACAAATGTTAATACCTCTGAAAGCATAGAGATTACTAAAGAAGAATACATGACAAACTCTTCACACAAACTATTTTTATAGTGGGAGTATGCTTTAGGTTCCAGGTCTTAAACAAAATTGTATAAGTCACAGTAAACACAGTTACTATTACATTTGTAATATTTTGTAAGCAACTTGCAATATCTCAGAAACCACTCAAGTTACACACATACTGTCAGCAGCATTTTTTCCATCTAGCTGAGAGCTTTCATATGAGGCTAAAGAGTTCTATCTGTTTTACTTGGTTGTTGAGATATTTAGAAAAATGTGAAAATGATATCTATGTAAATTAATATAATAAAAACAACAGTTAATATCTATTTAGCTGCAATAGACAGAAGTTAAATATTAGTATAGTTTGCCATTGTGGAAGGTTTAAGATGAAGTCTTTTAAAACCTTGTACATAGCATGGTTTTGGAATTATTGATGCAAATATGAATAAGAAATATTTGACGCCCAGAGGAGTCAGTAGGAGTTAACTGCAGATGCACCTGAAGCCATCACTCATTAGCATGTATTTGTCCAGACACGTGCAACAACTGCAACGTCCACAAAGCTACCTTACTACATGGACCAACTCAAAGTCCTGTCATTATATCTGGCATCCTACTGACTTATAAAAGACAAAATGAGAAAAGCTCCATTACATTTAAAAACACACTGAATATAAAAGAAATTCAAAAACACAGAACATTACATAAAGTTAACATATTATGCAGTTTCAAACAGTTATAGAATTTTATTGTTATAGCAGTTAGTCAAAAATTTACTACTGAAATAAATCTAGAATTAAACTGATGCAAAGAAATAAAAATGTCTTCTAGTGCACAAAATTGCCCCCAAGCCTATACACATAAATTAATAAGCTCATCAGCTTGCTTGGGTAGCTATAAGAGCAACAGAGGTTAAGAGGAAATTGAATGGGTAAAGGTAGCTGAGGGTAGTGCAATACAGAAGATCAAGTATGTGTGAGGTCATATGGTTAGTGTGTAGAAGGTAGGCATAGAAGCAAAGGGCGTGGAGACTATGCAACCAGGAAATAATGGTATGTGAGAGAGGGTGTTGTTTGCCTTTCGGCTTTTCCCGGTAAGGGGTTGGCACAGCGGAACTCCAGTCCGCTAATGATTGGCAGTATATTTTTTTACGAAATGCCAAGGTGCCAGCTCGACGCTCAACCTTCAACGAAGGCACGCCCATTTGCGCACGCATGTCTTTCGAATGCTACCCAACCATGGAGAGGACATGCAGACTCCACACAGAAGGCACTCCCAAGCCCAGATGAGAATCGAATGGAAGAACCTCTTGCTGTGAGGTAACAACGCTACCGCCGTACTACTGCAGCATCATGGTATGTGAGAGAAGGAGGTACTTAAAAGAGACAAAGTGTGAAAGTTTATAAAGTGTATATGAATTAGACATGGGAGCCAAATGAGAGAGGACATTTTGCCTGATGTGGAGCAGCAGCAGCAGAACCAAGAATTAGATAGGTATACGTTTAATACAAATTTGAATAAGTGGAGGTTGGGTAAAGACATGCTAGAGAGTGAGATAGAGTGCCCCACAGTTTTTTTTTTTTTTTTTTTTTTTGATGTTTGTAGATAACAAGGTGTTTGGGGGTGATTTGGGAGATAATTTTAAAAAATAATGCTGAAGGTTAGACAGGGCTCCAGTTTATGTATTAATTTGTGAGTAAGTAAGGGAGTGTATGTTAGGTATAGGGGTAACTCTATCCAGTTTTAGTGCTTGGAGTGCACAGCAATTATGGCTTTGATGAAGTGTGTTGGCTGCAAATTTATTTTTTATTTTATTTTATTTTACATTTGTTGACCGGGATAGTCCGACTGGATGCATGTCCATTTTCAGTGGAGGCCCGAGGAGAAAAGCTCCAAGGGTAAGCAGATACAGCATTACATAATACCAGCATTACATATTACAAACAGACTATTTACAGAGATTACATAAGTAAGCAAGTTAAACAAGTTCCACATGTTACAGTTAGTCCTGAGCACAAGTCAGGATTAAATTAAATTACACAGTAAACTGGTTAACAGATTTTTACACATTCGAGTTAGCCAGGCCTGATACATTGACATAGCCAGTTAAGTGACAAATGTTGTTTGAGTCTAGGTTTTAAATTGACCTAAGGTGGAAAGTAAGGTAATATCAGCTAGAAGAGAGTTCCAGGATCTACTTACAGAGTTTGCAAAGAGAGAATCACCGGCTGTGTTATTAATTTTGCTAGTCTGAATTAGTAGTTTGTTAGAGGATCGAAGCGGTCTAGGATTGTTATAGGGGGTGATAATATGTTTAAGTGCAGGAGTATTGTCCGGATTATAGAGGATTTTATAGGCCATAATTAGTTGGTTATACTGGATTAGGCTAGGTAGTTCAAGCCAACCAAGCTGATTTAGATTGATGCAATGATGTGTCCTAAAAGGCAGCCCAGTGGCAAACCTGGCAATGTGGTTGTAGCAAATTAAGAATTTGTTAAGGACAGTCTTGTTCAAATTCGAGAGTAGAGGGGATGCATACAGAAGGGTTGAAAGAAGGTGAGAGTGAGATATGGCAATTTTAGCTGGAGGGGTTGACTTCATTGCAGTATTGTTCAAAACTAGTTCTCAGAGAGGCTTGACATTTGTGAGAATTGGTGCTCTATACAGGACTGAAGGCAGAAGACAGGCTTTGGCTAGGGTTAGTTTTGTGGTATTTGTGAGGAAATTCTTAGTTATATAGAGCATACCACATTCTTTAACACTATTCTGGACATGAAAGTCGAATTTAAGGTTATCGTCTATAATCATTCATAACAATTTTACACAGGAGACAAAATCCATTTCCATTTTATTCATAGAATTGATTTTATGTGTAGATTTGTCTTGGATATGGGATTTACGGAAAACAGAAAAGCTTTGTTTTTTGGAATAGGCAGTAGCTGGGCATTTTGGAGCCAGGTTTCAATAGACTTGAAAGCTTCTTGTATAGTTTGATGAAGATGGGATAGGTTGTTATGGGAGCATATAAGAGTGACATCATCAGACTACTGTAGGAGGAAAGCATGTTGAGGAGCACTGTGAAGTTTGTTTGTGAAGGTACTGAACAAGAGAGAGAGAGACAAGAAAAGAACCTTAGGGTACACATGTGGAGATTGATAGGAAGGGAAGTAGGGTACTGTGTCATTCAAGTAGCTGTTGAACCATTTTAAAGTGGGTTATGAAAGACTAAACCCAGGATTCAGCAAACTTCCATGCAGGAATAGCTTATTCCTGCATGGAAGAGACCGTTCCCGTGCAGCACAGCTGTGCTCCATGCATATTCATGAAGGTGCGCTGCCATGCAGTTAAACGGACATGGTTCTATGTACGAGTGCAGGGGGGGTGTCTGAAAGCAGTGCTCCCACAATACACATGCCCCCTGCACACCAGAATTGCTTTTCTGCAATTTAAAATGAGAGAGAATGCTCATAACACCCTCAACCCATCAGGGTAAGAAATCTGGTCAAAGCCATAAGGGGCAACCATCCCACCAAGCAGAAAGCTAATAGAATAACAGGTTCAGCATTAGCATGGATATTCTGATGGGTACAAATAAAAAAACACAACAAATACTTTTTTTAATACATGCAATAATGTTTAAGCATAGCTGCATGGGTGTGCCCATTGCTTAGCTAAGCTTAGTGCAGCTTAAACAGCACAAGACATTAAATAGCAAGAGACATCCAACATAAACAGCACTGCAATAATGTAGTGGTTAGAGTGTATGCTTTTTAACCAGCCATGTCTGGTTCAATCTCCACTACAGCCAATTTACATGTGAAAGCAGTACATACACTTTTTTTTTATAATTAGCTACTAAATAACATATATTTGTTAACCAGGGTACTGTAGTAGGTCCAGACGTGAGGTGGCAGTTTAGTAAAGTTGTGAAACCCCCATATAAACACAAGTTCCCCATACAGTATAGTCACATATGAATAAATGTAATGAAATCACATTGGGGGATGTCAGGGATAGTAAACGAATTTATAATATGTAATGAATGATGAATCAATTCCATACAACAGATAGTCTATAAAATAAAAAATAAGCAATGCTAAGCATTGCCCAGCTCTGCTTGCTAGGTATAAGCATTGTGTAAATATGGCTGCTAAGCAATGAGTAGCCCAACTAAGTGGATTTCCCATTGGTAAGCAGTGCTGAACCTGCCCCTGTAAGCACTGCCAACCTTAGCTAAGCAGGTTCGCCCATAGCTTAGCTTAGTTCAGCATATTCAAAACCATCCAAGCTTGACAAAGGGTGGGAAATTGGCCATATTTAAACACCACAGGTGGGAATACAGCTAATAACTGGTTGCAGCTTCCCACTGCAGGCAGTATGGCAGGTGTTGGTGAGGGCATGCACTTCCGGGTGTAGTGCTGGGGCATACAGGAGTCCAAGGTCATGGAAGGACTCCTGGTAAAAAACCATGATGAGAGACTGATACAGGGTCAGTACCAGGCCTCCCAATATAAAGCAGAAGCCGGGGACCATCTCGCTCATGATCTCACCAGTGCCACTGGTATCCCTCAGACTGGTGAGCAGGACTGGCACCACTATGCTGACTTGATGCAGAGGAAGAGGGAGTTCTTGGATGAGTGGGTCTAAGAGGCAAGGCAGAGGGGTGATGTCCCAACAGTGTGTAAGTATTCATATCAATAACTGTTTACCAAAGTCCAGCCTGTGTATGTGATGGATAGGTATCCCTAAATATTTCTGTATTCCCTTTACAGCTGCAGCTGAGCAGGCTGTGAATCAGGAAGCCATTGCCAGTAAGTTGCAAAGGCTGTGCCGCAAGGCTGGTGAGTAACAATCCTGCTTGTAGTAGTCATACCAAATAAATAGAAAGTAGTAGAAAGTCACCTGGCAGTATAAAAACTGCGTATGGGTTGTACTGAATAAACCAGACAATATGACAGTAATAGTCCCATATAGGGGATATTTAAATAAAACCGTAACTGCCTGGATATAAAGTTCTAAATCCTGGACTGGTTGTGTTTACTCTGGTATTCTATGGCATTTAGTGTTGCATTCTCTGAATAGTAATGCTGTGTTAACCACTGTTACCCACACTGTACTACATAAAAAATATGTTTAGGAATGTCTGTATAAGACTGTTGTAAGTACAAGGTCAGATTGTACAACCAAGAGAAGCTTAGAAAGAAAACACTGAAAGAGCAAGCAGCAGTTTCTAAATAGCTCACTCTGATGAAGTACAAATTGTATTTTTAGCACACACAGCCATGGTTCAAATCCTGGGAGTGGTAGTAAGCTGTATGCATAATCATACCTCTCAACTATACAGATTTTCACAGAATGTCCAGATAATTGGCTCATATTTTTGGCCTGTTCCTCTTTTGCCTTGGCAAATCACTGGGATGCTCTCAGAGTTGTAGAGACTAAATAATGACATACATTTGAGTTTCAAATCTCTAATCCTTCTGAAGATGTATATTAAAACAAATCCTGTTACACTAGCAACTCTCTAAGTTTATAAGAGCAATATTCAAAATATGTCTCTATTTGTACCCCCATGTTGTCAAGCGTTGTCCAGAGTTTGTGCATTAAGAGATTGAGAGGTATGTGTATAATTTTAACTAGGAATCTGGAAATATGTGTAGGAACTCCAAGAGGAAAAAACGCTGAGAGAAGAAGGGAGCCACTTTTGAGATTTTAAGTATTTTTTCTCTGTTTATTTGCTAAGTTTTTCTGCATAGCTGCCTAGCTTGAGCATTTTCTGGCTTGTTAAACTTGATTTCTGTATTAGTAGCTGTATTTAGAGCACAACCAAAAGCTGTTTGCTGAATTTCCTGTTTGCACTTAATTTTAAATCGTTTTTTTCTTAAAACTTGCATATTTTCTGTCCTTGACCTAGCACTCTTGTGTGGGGTCATTTACTGCACTGTTATAACTTGATATTACTTGTGAACCTCTGCTATCTCTGTAAAAACAAAACAAAAAAAAAAATCTTGCTTTTTCCCACTTTTCTGAGAGTTAAAAAGTTCAGTTACAGGCTTGCTGTTCCTGAACTGTTTGAAAGTTTCTGTGAGGCCATTTTGCTTGGGCTGAAGGAGGGTCTCTGTGTTTATCAGTGGCAGTGACTAACATTGAGCAGCTTCCCTGCCCTGGAGAGGTGGTTACTGACTTGAAACTGTAGTTTTATTGGCCACTAGGGGTCATTTCCATAACTCCTTCATCTTCCTCTCTTAAAACCTAGTTGCCTCGTGGTTTGAGCGTCTTTTCAGGCTTGTTGGCTGTTGGTGAAGCACCCTCCAAGAGGAAAAAAACGCTGAGAGAAGAAGGGAGCCACTTTTGAGATTTTAAGTATTTTTTCTCTGTTTATTTGCTAAGTTTTTCTGCATAGCTGCCTAGCTTGAGCATTTTCTGGCTTGTTAAACTTGATTTCTGTATTAGTAGCTGTATTTAGAGCACAACCAAAAGCTGTTTGCTGAATTTCCTGTTTGCACTTAATTTTAAATCGTTTTTTCTTAAAACTTGCATATTTTCTGTCCTTGACCTAGCACTCTTGTGTGGGGTCATTTACTGCACTGTTATAACTTGATATTACTTGTGAACCTCTGCTATCTCTGTAAAAAACAAAACAAAAAAAAAAAATCTTGCTTTTTTCCCACTTTTCTGAGAGTTAAAAAAGTTCAGTTACAGGCTTGCTGTTCCTGAACTGTTTGAAAGTTTCTGTGAGGCCATTTTTGCTTGGGCTGAAGGAGGGTCTCTGTGTTTATCAGTGGCAGTGACTAACATTGAGCAGCTTCCCTGCCCCCCGGAGAGGTGGTTACTGACTTGAAACTGTAGTTTTATTGGCCACTAGGGGTCATTTCCATAACTCCTTCATTTGTCCTCAGAGGAATGGTTTAGGGCAGTGACTTGTGGTTTGTTGGTCAATTTGGGTCATTTCCTGTCTTTTCCAGCCCCCTGCTATAAAGCACGCTTTAGCGCGATTTAGCCCGATTTAGCACGGAGTTGCTACTGTTGCACACTAGGGCAGCGCCGGTTAAGCAGGTTTAAACTATTCGGGCTACCTAAAGTCCACTCTTCAAATTTTCCCTTAAAACTACCTTCCTCGAACTATACTACTGATCTAATCAGCGTATCCTATAATTAAAAAGATCATCTCTACTTGACTCCAAGTAGACTATTCTCTATCTGTTAAACGTAGCACTTGCTCCTACAGTACTTATTACCTTGATATGGCACTCTTGTCATAGATAGTACCCCAAAAGGCAACCCCCATTTCTCGGTCACCCACGTCCCCGGAATCTTTTTAAAGTTTTTTTGTCTATTCCTTCTAGCATGTCGAGGGATCAGTTGCTAGTGTCCTCTCCTGCTCAGCTGGTGAACCTGGGAATATTGAGGCAATGTTACAATTGCCTCATGTACACAGACAACCCTCTCCTCCTCCCACAAAACACAAATACATGCGAGATGCAACTATACGGCCAAACTGGAGGCTGAGCTCTCTCAACATAGGACTGGCAAGACCAGTCAGGAGGAGAAGGTTACCACACACACTATAGACCCAGTCTCACATATTACCATTACAACCTCAAATCATACACATAAACACACAAAGACATACTGGAGGCTCTGATCAAAATCTACCAAAACAGCAGAGGCCACCAAAGCAGACACCCAAACAACCACCACCTCAGAACACAACACCTGCAACACATAGACCTCACAGTCAGAGTGTCAAACAGTCACAGCCCTTAAGGCCAAACACAATGCCAGACACACTAGTCATTGGTGACTCCATAGTCAGACACACTGACGTCCGCTCACCAGACTGAGTAAGGAGAAGGTCACAGTAAGCTGCCTGTCGGGCGCTAGAATCCGCCACATAACGCAAGCACTCAGGTCTCTCAACAGCAGGTACAAATATGATTCAGTCATTGTCCACGCTGGTGTAAACGACCTGAGATGTACCTCCTTGGACTACATGAAAAGAGACATTGAGGAGCTCTCTGATTATGTAGCCCAGACAGGTATGACCCTGACCTTGAGCAGTATCCTACCTTCACCAAGAATGATGCCACAATACAGAGATAAGATGATCAGCTTTAACAATTGGCTTAAACACTGGTGTCATTCAAAGGGGATCCAGTGTCTGTCTGCCTGGGATGACATGCTGGACAAGCCACGCTGCTTCAAGGGACGGCTTGCACCTGTCACCCCTGGGATTCCGGATATTGGCAAAGGCTCTTGCCACCCCATAGTGCCTTTTTAGGCAAGGCTCAAATTCTAAACCTACCACCCTAGAACACAAAAACGCAAAAAAACTAAGGGTAATGCTGCTCAATGCCAGAAGTCTAAATCTCAAAATGCACGCACTCGAGGCCCTTCTCAGTATGGAGAACATCGATGTCTGTGCTGTGACAGAAACCTGGTTCAAGGCTCCTGAGAGCACCCCAGCGCTATCAGGTTTTACCTCATATCATGCGTTCCGGCCCCAAAATCTGGACAATACCAAGAAAGGAGGGGGGGTGTCCATATTCATCAAGGACACCCACACCTCAAGACTGGTGGCAACGCACGATGCATCTGAGACCATCCAGGTGCAATTAACCATAGGCAAGACTGCTCTGCAAATTGTAGCATGTTACAGGTCACCCTCACAAACTCAGGAACCTCACATGGCCTTCCTGAAAACACTAGAGGGGATAAATGTATCACCAAACACCATCATACTAGGTGACTTCAATTACCCTAATATAGACTGGGAACACTACTCAAGCCCAAACACCCTAGCCCAAAAGTTCCTGGAATTCATAAACTCAAATGCCATGGAACAACTAGTCACCATCCCCACAAGAGGAGATAACATACTTGATCTCATCATCACGAACATGGGAGCACAATGTTCAACACCGGAGGTGTACCCCTCACTGGTGAGATCAGACCACAAACTAATCTCGCTGGAGGTCCTCATCCCACCCCACCTGAAATAAAAAAGACCACAGTAAAGAACTTCTCAAAAGCCGACTTCACACTTCTAAAGACTAGTGTGGTCTCCTTTAAGGCCCCCGAGCTGGCGGAAAACAGTACTCAAGCCGCTGAATCACTTACAAATGCCTTCTACCAGCACCTGCAGGACTGCATGGATAAGGCAATCCCAAGCAAAACAAAGACTCTTTGTACCAAAGGCAAGCGTCCAGTCTGGTGGACCCCAGCCATAAACAAACTCTACAACAAAAGGAGGAAGCTACTACAAGATAGAGCAAAATCCTTAAAAGGTAAGACACCCTTGATCACTATAAGTAAAAAACTAAGAGCTCTCATAAAATCATCCAAAGCAAATTTCGAGAAAAATAGCTAAAGACTCAAAAGACAATCATAAGGCCTTCTTTAGCTATGTTAGAAACCTGGGAGGAAACTCCCAGATATGCTCAGAGCTAGTTCAAAATGATGTGAAGATTACTGATCCTACAGACATTGCCAACATACTGGCTGACAGGTTCAGTGCAAACTTCTCCCCTCCCCCCAAAAAGGAGAGATATCTATACCAAACGATTGCAGCCCCCAAACATCTCCAGCGCCCAAGTGAGAACTGCTCTCACCAAAGCAAAAAACACAGCATCCATGGGACCTGATGGTGTCCCCGGCTGTGTGCTCCATGAACTCAATGAGGAATTAAACCCACAGCTAGGACAGCTGTTTAATCAAAGTCTTACCTCTGGATACGCCCAGGAGTGGCGCACTGCAACTGTGGTACCACTTCACAAAGGCGGTGCCTCCACCGACCCTGGAAATTACCGCCCATTAGCTTGACAAGCCTTATCTGCAAAGCCATGGAGAGGATCATAATGGACCTCATAAATAAAGACATAGGGAATTTGCAGACTTTGGATCCAACCCAGTTTGGCTTTGTCAAAGGCAGATCATGCCTTTTAAACTTGGTTGACTTTTTCAAACAGTCACCAAAGCCATTGATGAGGAAAGGCAGTCCATACAGCCTACCTCGATCTGGCTAAGGCCTTCGATACAATACCCCATTCGGGTATCATTGAAAAACTCATCAGCTTAAATGTCAACCCATACATCACAAGATGGGTTGCAAACTGGCTGAGTGACAGAACCCACAGGGTCAGAGCTGCTGGCGCCATGTCAGACTCAAAGCCTGTCACAAGTGGTGTCCCACAGGGCTCAGTCCTGGGCCCACTCTTGTTTGGCATCTACTTTTCCAGTACAAGCAAACACAGGAGGGTTATGGCTGACAAAGTTTGCAGATGACTGCAAACTGGGCCATAGTAGAAAACACATCTGACACAGATATCCTTCAGAAGGGTCTCACAGAAACGGATAACTGGTGCCAGAGCCACGGCCTAAAGTTAAATGCCAAAAATGCATAGTCATACCCTTCGGGAAAAACAAGGTTACCCCTAGCTACCAAATAGGTGGCAATCCACTGAGCACAGAAGAAGTTATCAGGGACCTGGGGACCCAGGTTGATAGTAGTCTGTCATTCGACACCCATGTAGCTAAAGTAGTTAGGAAGACCTTCTACATTGCCCACCTTATCATGAAGGGATTCTCATCTAGATCAAGGGAGGTCATAGTCTCCCTTTACTCATCACTCATCAGACCAATGATTGAGTACAATGCCCCATTCGGAATGTATCTGACCTGACACTTGCAGCAGCTGGAGAGGCCACAAAAGTTCCTCACCAAAAGGATAAAGGGTCTCAAAATCTGTCCTATGCTGCCCGACTGAAAGAACTCCAGCTCTATTCAGTCGCTACGCTTGCTCAGAGGTGACCTTTGCCTAACATACAAGGCCATGTCAAACCCAGATTTGATGAATATGCTTCACCTCAAAAATCTAGATCCATCAGAGCCACAAGGGCGGAGACTTAAACCTTGACACGGCTATTAATAGGACGTGCTGGAGGGATAGATTCATCACCCAAAGACTCCCTATGCTGTGGAACAAAATCCCGGTACATGTGAGGCAGAGCACCTCGCTGGCCTTGTTCAAGAGAAATCTTGACCAATGGATGGGAGATCGCAGATATACCCCAGGGATTACCTCAGTGTCACTGCTCGACAGAGGCACAGCAAAATAATGGGTATAGTTCCCCATACTAAAGGGGTGGCGTAAGCCACAAAACGATGGGCTAGGCTTGTAAATGCCCTCGGGCAGATAGCCTAGTATGAACCTATGAACCTATGAACCTATGAACAGCCAGGTAGTGTTAACAAACATTCCCCCCACATGTCTTTCAGATAAGAAAACTGTAACTGCCTGCCAATAAAGTTTTAAATCCTGGACCGGTTGTATTTACTCTGATATTGTATGGCCTGACATGTAGCATTCACCAAGATCTGATATCAGAATAGTACTGCTGTGTCAAATACTGTTTCTCACACTGTGCTACATAAAAATATGTCTAGGAATGTCTGTATAAGACTGTTGTAATTACAAGGTAAGATTGTACAACCAAGAGAGACTTAGACAGAAAACACTAAAGGAACAGACAGTGGTTTCTAAATAGCTCATTCTGATGAAACAGAAATTGTTGTATTTTTAGCACACATAGCTATGGTTCGAATCCTAGGAGTGGTAGTAAGCTGTATTCATACCTCTCAACTGTACAGATTTTCCCAGAATGTCCAGATATTTGGATCATATTTTTGGCCTGTTCCTTTATTTTTCCTGGAAAATCACTGGGATGATCTCAGGATTGTAGTCACCAAATAATGACATACATTTGAATGTCAGACTTCAAATCTTTCAGAAAACGTATATTAAAACAAATACTGTTACTCTAGCAACTGTCCTAAAGTTTATAAGAGCAATATTCAAAATATGTCTCTATTTGTACCCCCATGTTGTCTAGCTTTGTCCAGATGCTGTGCATTAAGAGATTAAGAGGTATTTGCATAAGTTTAACTAGGAATCTGGGGATATGTGTAGAAACAGTCAGGTAGTGCTAACAAACATTCCTCCACAGGTCTACCAGGTAAGAGAAATAGAACTTAGCTAAAAGACAGTTGACGTATACACTATGTACAAACATACCACTGCTCAAACCAAGGCCATAGTTTATTGTAATAATACCTGTAGAGTAATGATTAGAGCAATGATCATTAAAGTTGTGAGTACTGCAAGGATATACAAGTTGTTAATTGACATCTCCCCCCACCACCACCATATCTGCAACAATACTCTAAACACACAAATCAATGGGTATGTTTACACCACACCTACTGTTGGGACATATGTCCAATTGTTCAACAAATACTGAAATATGTTTCTATTAATGTTCCATGTTGAAATACTATCATTGGTGACCTGTTGCTATCAATGTAACTGGCATGCCATTAAAATGGCCACTGTGGTTCCATATATGCATGTGTTCTGTTTGCTGTGCAACTGTACCAAATCTGTTGTTTTGTGTTAATGGGAATATTTATGCATGCTGTTACAACTAATCCTAGATTATGTTGAATATTACTAAACCACATATGTTCTAAAACTGTAGCACCATAGCATGTTTCGGAAGGCCAGTCCCAGCGGACCCGCCTCTTCCACCTCATCTGGCCATGGACCCAGGCCCTAGCACATCTGGGACTCACCCCGGGACCTCCTCGTCCACTGATCCTGCACCACCTACAGGTGGAACCCACCTCAGGGGATGGGGCTCATCCCCCATGGGAGTGGGCACAGACAGGATCCTGTCACCCAAAGCCATGTCTGGGGTTTGGTGCGTAGTGAGCTCCGAAAGGAGTTTGGAGATCTGCTACTCCAGCTTGAGGGCCACATAGTGCAATTAGAGGGTCAGCCTACCCCTCCTGCCCAGCCCCCAGCCCAGCCACCTTCAGAGCCGTGAAGGTGCTATGGTGACTTCCCATGGGTGGGGACCTCAGTCCCACTGTTTCCATTTGGGATTTCATGGGCTTCGGATTTCCAAACACCCCTCCACGTCCAAGGTGTTTACCTCCCCACATGTGTTATATACCACCCATGTATGCTGTCTTGTCTGTCTTGTCTGTCTTGTCTGTCTTCCTACCCATCCTACCTCTCCAAATATACCTACTATCCTTCCCCAACATCCCACTCTCACCTTAAAAAAAGGGCAATCTGTTCCCCCAAAAAATTTTGCCCCATATATAGCTGTCCATTTCACATGTGTCCACTGGACACATGTAATCTGGTCTAACTGGCTTCACAGCACATTATTGTTGTCCTCACCCCTCTCTCAAGGGTTTGAGTGTCCAAATATACCTCCAAATTCAGTATATATATGCACAGCTGTTGCTGTAGAAGAAATGGACAGCTATGGACCTTCCCTACACCTGTCCTACACATGCCTAGCTACTTTCCCTATTGTCTTTCCCTCTTTCTGCCCCCTTTTTCACCACTTTCCTATCACCCCTTTTTTCTTTTCTTCTAAAGAAATTAACATGGGGGTAAGTGGCAGTAGCTATTTTAAGCAGTAGTAAGCATGATTAAGCCTGCTTGTGTGGTGCTAAGGAATGCCTACACAGATTAAGCATTTTTAAGGTTAACTGTCTGTAAGCATATTTAACTGGAAGTTAACATTGCTTAGCACTGTGCAAACCCACTTACAACTGCTTAAAAGTGCCCTAATCACTCTGTATCCAACAGCCCTTGTTCTGCCCAGCAACAAAATAAGCAGCCCTACCCAATATTGAACCCAAGACTCTGTACACCATAGTCAGAGCAATGCACCACTACTCCATCAGAGCTGTAATATCGAATGTTTTTTTTTTTAATATATCATTCAACACAGGTATATAATATTATGGAACAAACTATGTGGAATCAGCATGTTTATAATATATAAATAAACAAATATAGATGTGTATGGTGACAGATGCATATGAAAAGTGTATGCATCAGATATATGTAGCTGTACATATGAAATTACACATATAGGTTCATAGGTAGGTACTAGGTTATTGGCCATAGGGCCTATATAAGCCTAGCCAAAAAGTACCCTGGTTTTCGCCATGCAAGAAATTAATTTTCCTGTGCTCCTGTCGAGCAGAGCCACAGAGGTGAGCCCCGGAGTGAATTTCCTATTTCCCATCCAGTCATCAAAATTTTTCTTGAAGAGATAGGTAGTTTGTTCAAGAATATGGGAATTCTCTGGGACAGGAACTTTCCATACTCTGGAAAAAACTACCTATCTATATCAAACAAAGTTTCTCATTAGCACTCTTCAAGAAAAATCTTGATGACTGGAGGGGAAATAGAAAATTCACCCCGGGGATCACCTCTGTGGCTCTGCTCAACAGGAGCACAGGAAAATAATTTTCTTGGGTGGCAAAAGCCAGGGTATGTACATATATATCATAAAATAATATAATGTGTAGATATCAAACAAGAAATATACTGATATATCAATAGTCATATATATAAAAAACATATATATATATATATATATATATATATATATATACACAAGGATAAATATATATTAACATAATATACACATATATATATATATATATATATATATATATATATATATATATATATGGATCTACTTCAGTAGATCGAACGTTTACTAGTACGAACCACATATGGCCGAGACCATGGGCAGGATTCACGAAACCTCCGTGTAAGAGTTAATATGTCTTACACGGAGGCTGCAGTCTAATGGTATGACGTCAGCATGCCATGCATATTCATGAGGGCATGCTGAATCATACCCTAGGCTAACACGGTCAGTGTAGGAAAGTAGGGGGCGTGTCCGAATGCCAAATTCTGCAAAGGGACACACCCCCCAGAAGAGTCAGAGTCCTGAAAGTAAACTCCCACGAGCGAGTCCGCGGAAATGTCAAGGAACACAACACCACACATGCCCCCACAGACTATAAACCCAACTGTAATGTAAAACGTAAACATAACAGTTTAATTTTTTTTTTTTTAATTTACAAAATGTTTGCCTGTAGTTGCGCTCATTTGCGTGGGTATGCCCTCCGCTCAGCCATAGTTAGCAGACAGTGAAAAGCATATAAGATCTAAATATGCAAATTAAGCCAAGCAGCAATAGCATAGCGGTAGAGACATTGGCCAAAGAGGAGGTAGTCACGGTTCGAGCACCCACAACATCATTCTCTATTTTTAGTTAAATAAGCATGAAACAATCCCCTGACATATATATATATATATATATATATATATATATATATATATATATATATATATATAAAACTATAATTTAAGTAAAATGTAATGAAATGGGCCATGTATTTTTGAATAAATCTGACACAATAAAATATAAAAGAAAGATTATGTGCCCATAGCTGAGCAAGGCTTCAAGAAGCCTAATATGAGTGCCCATAGGTAAGCAGCGCTGTAACAAGCTTAATATGACTGCCCTCAGGTGAGCAGCGGTTTAACAGGTGTAATATGAGTGCCCGAATTTGAGCAGCACTTTAACACACTTACAATGAGTGCCCGTAGTTGAGCAATGCTTCACACAGCGTAATATGAGTGCTCATAGCCAAATAATGCATTACCCAGTGTAAGCCGTTGGCACAGAACTGCGCACTGCGCCAACCAGCTTACCAGTGGGCAATGTTGAGCAACCTGTATCAAAGCCGCTTTTACACCGACACACCTCCTAGCCAAACAATGCCCAGGCTCGAACCCAGGATACTGTGCACCAGAGTCAAAGTACTGAACCACTAAGCCATGACAGTTGTACTGAGAAATGCAGTATTAGCATATATATAGGAATGAATGGAAATATAAGCATGACAAAGCAGGTTTTTTTAAGCTGATAAATATCCAAAATGGCCAATCACAGATAAGTGCGGGAAAACAGGCATATATAAGCCCCATAGGCGGGAATACACAGCATAACTGATTGTGGTACCCATTTGCAGTCACGATGGCAGGTGCAGGAGAGGGAAGTCACTTTAGAACACAGAAGTGGGGTGTTGAGGAGTCAAAATATATGGTTTGGCTCCTAGTCCATGATCATGAGGCACAACTCATGCAGGGCCAGGTTCACTGGGGTGCATACAAGGCAGAGGCATGGAACCGGTTGGCACATGATCTCACCAGTGCCATAGGCATTGCAAGGACTGGTGAACAGGTCCGTCACTACCATGCGGACTTGAAGAGACGTAAGCAGGACCAACTGAACCGTTGGATCCAGGAGGCCCGGCAAATGCCCAACGCCCCACTACTGAGTAAGTATCCATGTAATTAAGTATGTAAGAAATTATCCTAGCCTATAGTATGGAGATGTATGTTCCAATATTACATCATTTATATTACAGCTGCAGGTGTCCATTCCATGAATCAGTGAGCCTATGCTGATAGGCTGGTGAGGTTTCGCCACCAGGCAGGTTAGTAATTATTTTGCTGGAATTGTTATAGAATATAAGTGAGACAGCTTGTAAAACAGCTCAGTGTTGTTACATATTAATAAAGTTCAAATATGCCTAGAAGAAAGATTCTGCTAGTACTGTAAGATTAGATAAGTGATGCAGCCTGTAATCCAGAAATAAACATTAAACTAGTCTCAAATAGAGAGTTTCCACCTGTATTGTAATACCAGATAACTGCTTCAGCCTGAAAATGAGTGGTAATCAATCAACAAAGGATAGACATGTGTAAAATACATCCCTTTTAAAATCTGCCATATGAAATAAGTGAGTCAGTTGGAAAGGATTGTTGTAACCCAGTAAGAAATGTTAATAATGCCTAGAATTAAGTACCATCCGGAAATGTAAAAATAAAACAAGTGAGAGTGTGAGAAAGAGGGTATGAATCGACCAAGAAAGCTGTAATAAGTCTGGAATAAAGTTATACTGCAGTGAGTACATAATGAAATGAATGAGACAGCCACAACCAAAGAGTGAAATGTGTGTAATAAAGTACTGAACCTGGAATGTGTCTGTCCCACAATTTGGATATGTTGCTGTACCCTTGAAATATGGAGATAGTATGGTTGTATGAAATACTGAACATCCACAGTTGTCTATAGCCATATAAATCAAATGTAGCAGGATGCTGTACCTGAACACAGCCAGATATGAACATGTATGAATAAAAATGGAATGTATATTAATGTAGCAGTAACATTCCCATCACCAACATTCCTATGGTTACATATAGGAAACTGTACTAATACATGTAGGGGATATATATCTGCACCTACTAGGAATGTACAGCATATGTATAAGTAGTTTAAGTTGTTAATGTAATATTTTGTCACCCTACCCTATTTTCACAAATGATGCCATTCCGCACCAAACTGGGTATTTGTATACACAATTAATTCCCACAGACATTTGTACTGTTGGTTCATACATATCTGCATGTACGTTGATGCATGTGCCCTGTTCACATATCCAAACCTGATGGCCTGTTGCCACCAATTAATTCTGCATGCTGTTGGAATGTGTACTGTTGTTCTAAATATGCATGTGTTATGCTTGCTGTTCAATGTTCGGAATTCATGGGTGTTTGGTTAATGGGAATACTGATGCATGCTGTTACAACTAATTTTGAATGGTGTTGTTTGTTACTAACCCAAACTGTCATAAAATACTGCTAAACATAGGACAACAGGGAAGGCGGGTTCCACCGGACCCACCTCTCCCACCTCAGCTCCAGTGCCCAGGCTGGAACCTCCTCCGGTGGGCCCTGTGCCACCTTCAGGTGGAAGCGCTGCAGGGGATGGGGCTCGTCCTCCCTCTGCAAGCGTGGCTGGAGGAGAACGTCCACTCACCCTTCATAGTGTCCGATCTGTGGTGGGTAATGAGATCAGGCGTTCTGTGCTTGACCCCCTATGCCAGCTTGAGGCGATGGTGGCGCAACTCACGGGTGTGCCTGCCCATCCTATACAGCTCCCAGCACAGATCCATCCTGGGCAGTGAAGGCACAGTGGTAACTGCCCATGGGTGGGGATCTCAGTTCCACTGTTGCCATCTGTGGGCTCATGGGCTCGCGATATTCAAACATCCGTCCCCGTCAATTGTGTCCCCCCCCACATGTGTCATACTCCGCCCCTGTATGCATCTTGTTTGTCTTGTCTGTTAACCTCCCCAACCTACCTCCCCAAATATACCTACTTCCTGTACCTCACATTCCACTCTCACCTGAAAGAAAAATAAAAAAAGGGTACTCTGTTCCCACAAAAAAATTACGCCCCATACATAGCTGCCCATTTTGCAGACATGTCTGCTAGACATGTCAACTGATAATTAAAATTGGCTGTACACCATATTTTGTTGTCCTCACCCCTCTCTCAGGGGTGGAAGGTTTCAAATTTCACACCAAATTACATACATATGCACAGCTGCTGCTGATAAAGAAATGGGCAGCTATGGGCCTTCCCTACACCTTCCTGCAAATCCCGAGCTTGTTTTCCTACTTTCCTACCCTCTTTGTGCCCCCTTTTTCACCACTTTCCTATCTCCCCATTTTCTTTTCTTTAAAAGAAATTAGCGCGGGTGTTAGCGAGAGTAAGCACTTTTAAGCAGTAGTCAGTGGGTGTGCGCTTGTGTGCGCTTAGCTAAGCGAGTGTGCGCATGCGTGAGCATCGCGCAAACCAGTGAAACCCACTTACAACTGCTTAAAAGTGCCTTAGTCACTCTGTATGACAAGGCCTGTAGTCTGCTCATCAGCAAAATAAAATACTGCTGTCAATCTCGAACCCCGGAAACACTAGTCTGCATGAATTACCACTGAGCCACGTCAGATATACAAGAACATGGTGCTGAAAGAAATATATCATGAAATACAAGGAGTGAATGTAAAGGGAATATAGGAAGGCCAGTACACAAAGCTTGTTCCCTGTATGTTTAGTGACAATTCTTGTGGAATTGCATTACGAGTGTGATAACAGAAACAGCCATGCTAGTAGGTAATAATGTTACATTAGCACCTTACAAACCACACACAGTATCAGAGCAGGATAAACACCACCATATTTGAATAGGTATGAGGCCAGACATCCCAACTGTGACTGATTTACAGGGATGTCCTTGATTTGTCAAAAAAATTTTACCTGTGCCCCACTGACTCCATGAGAAATGTACTAACAGTAGGCAGAAAGGTGGGGAATCCCACGTAATGTTCATCATAAATAAGTTAAAGTAGACACTACTTGCATGTCAGAAATTGTAGTAATACATATGCTCAAAACACACACACAGTCCTCACAGTCACAACTGCAGAATATCTGAAATATATCACGGGTGTATCCCACTGATATGTACCTTTCCCTGAGGCTGCTCAAATATATACCTGAGAGTATCTGAGGCCTGCAAGTGACAGAAACACACTGGCATATCAGCCTGTCTGCTGTTACACACTCTGCAAATAGCTGTAGAATTACTTCCACAAGCACACCCTCATGTAGGAGTACAACACAGAAATATCAAAGGATGTAGCTATCTAACAAACTAAGGACAGTATAGCAGTTTACCAGCACTGCATGTGCCTGATATTCATAACTATTAGTACAAAATACAAGGCCCTACTACTGCTCAGCAGCAAAATAAGATACCCTTGTAAGTGTCAAACCCCAGACCTTGGTCTCACCAGACTGCATGTAGTGCCACCAAACCACAGCAAACATATAAGAATTTACTGCTGAAAGAAATATATCATGCATTATAAGGAGTGAATGTAAATGGAAAATAGGAAAGCCATAGTAACACATTCCAGTAAAGAGAAATATCAGGCCTTCAAGGAGTGACTGTAAAAGGAAAATAGTGAAGCCATAGCTACACATTGCAAGAGCTACAGTTGTTTACCAGTTAATCCACAAGTCCCACAGGAAAGTACATACTCCCATGTAAACAGTGTTAGCATTAGCAGGTGTGAGTTAACATACACACTGAGAAGAATGAACTGGAAGAAGCAACAGTCAGGTTTCAGTACAACATACATTTCAGTGGCTACAACACAGCCTTCGATATGAGAGATATACCAACCTTCTGACTGACACAACAGTGTCCACAGCAAACCAACATGGTCCCCATCTTGCAAAACTGAAAGGCCTACGCCTACCTAACCTAACATTTTATAGCAGTGTCCTGAAATCACAGTGAGAACTGCAATTTCCACACAGCAGGCTGCATGCAATTAGTAAATGCTGCCACCAAATGGTGCAGAGGCCATCACATGCACATGTGCAGATACCTACAAAAGCAGTCTGTACTGCCAGTCCACACATGCAATAATTTCATTGCAGCAACTGGAGGGAGAGAGAGAGTGAGAGAGAGAGATAGACAGACAGAGACAGAGGCAGAGACCCCAAAAAAAAAAAAAAAAAAAAAAAAAGCAAGCCAGCAAGCAAGCCAGCCAGCCATCCAGGCAGCCCACCAGCCAGCCATCCAGGCAGCCAGCCAGCCAGCCAGCCAGCCAAACGAAAAAAGCTGTTAGAGACAAAGGTAATGTAAACTACATAATCTAATAATCTACATACTGTGAACCCTCCATATGTGTCAGCAGTCTGTATCTATATGTATATGAAGATGTGCATAGGGCAAGGGACATAATGCAACCGTTAGCGAAGGCTGGACATACATATGTAGTTGAAGGTTGCTATGTGCACATATCAATGTAGGTTGTAGTGTGTGGCATTGAAAACAGCATGCAGTGCAGGTATATGTCATGTGGTGGTGAACTTCTGTGGGACAGAGCCAGTGAGGCCTGCTACAGCTATACAGCCTGAGGACAGCATAATGCATTCTGCACAACACTTTGCAATATCATTACAGAATGGTATGTCTCACAACTGTTACAGAAGTGACATCCCCACCATGAAAGGTGGGCTTTCTATGTGCCAAGATGTGCATGTAGTTGTACAGCAATGGATGTTTATAAGTATGTGTGTGTATGTGTATATATATATATATATATATATATATATATATATATATATATATATATATATATATATATATATATATATATATATATATATATATATATATATATATATATATACACACATAGAGAGGTATGTATAGATAGATAGACATATATAGATAGATAGATAGATAGATAGATAGATAGAATATGTATATACATATATATGTAATAGACACATACATATATAGATATGTATAGATACATACACATATACAGATAGATATGAATGTCTATAGATATGTATGTATATGAATATATCTATCTATCTCTATCTCTATCTCTATATATATATATATATATATATATAAAGAGAGAGAGAGAGAGAGTGAGAGAGGGACATGGGGGCAGATGAATTGCAACAGCTGACTGGTGACCAAGGCATGGACTGAACACCAGTGTGGATACAGGAGTACCATGCCCCATTCCAAAACACTTTAACCACTAACTACCACATAGGTGGTTGCCTGCCTACTACTGGAGGTGTCAGAAGCGAACATGGGAAACAAGTGTACAATAGCCTCCCCTTTGATATCCACAAATATGCCATACCCTGGACTAAACCACCCAGCATTAACAAACAAGGCTCCTCATTAGTAGATGTCAGACATACCCCTGATGAATGTTATGGAGATAGGTAATATGCCGTGTGAGTCACCTCTGTGTAACTGTTTGACAGGAGCAAGTACAATCACATTACATGTGTCCCAAGGGGCAGGGTAGCATAAGGCTATGCTGCCGTAGGCCCAGGGCCAATAGCATAGTACCTACCTATGACACAATGCACACACACACATGTACTCAGTGCAATACCAACTATGTGAGGTGGAATGAGTGTGACACTAACTGTGTGCAAGGTCTGTAATGGTGTGATTGCTCAGCGTGACCTTGTGTCTGTCATGGTAGTCTGTGTCCTTGGTGTGAGGCCAGAGAAAGATGTGTCAGTTATTGGGATACTAACATACTAGATTGCCATATGTTGTGCAGTAGTTCCCTGTGTACGACTGCAGTGTAGATAGGGGTATGGCAGCAAAGACTAGGGTGGATTACCAGTGAAACTGTAGATGTGCATTGCATGCATTGCATGGGATGACAATATTCTCCATCCAGTAGCTTGATACATAACCCCAGTGTGAGGTTGTGCAGTGTACCTCAAACAGTGTGCCGAATGCTGGTGTATACTAGTTTGTTGTATGGAGTGTGGCAGGCACTGTCACACAGTTGTAGGCTGAGCACTGATATGTAGTAATGTACATGTGTATCCCCTGATAGACAGACAGATGCTATATATGGCAGTTCAGTGATATCTGTACAGTAGAGTATTACGTGTGTCATATGACTTGCTGACATATTTATCTTTTCCTTCCAGGGAGATGGTGCATCACCGCAACCCGTGTTATTCAGCTGCAGAGGATGAGGAGATACACCAGAGCCTGGTGCGGGATTTCAATACACTGTTTTCCAGGACCAGCCAGAACCAGCAGGAGAGGGCTGCACTGTGGCAAGACCTTGTCCGTTGGGTAAATGACATAGGCATGCATAACCGGACATATGAGCAGGTACGCCATCACTGCAGTGATTTAATTAGAAATGTCCGTCAGCGTGCGTCTGATATCCACAGACAACAGCTTGCCACAGGTGGTAGGGTACCTATCCACCCCCCTCACCAGAGTGGAGGAGCTACTCCTAAGTGTTGTGGCTCCAGGCCAACAACAACATCCACAGATGTGTGTCATGATGGAGGCCGGAGCCACCCAGCATGTGGACATGGAGTGTGCAGGTAACATGCCATATCTGTAGTTGACTGTTCTCTGCACTGGTAGTTTATGCATGTGTGAGATATGTACTGTGTGTGTAGCTTTTATCCTGCCTATTCTTGTGCAAGATTGATATTCTGAATATCATCACTACACCTGTGAAAGCCAACTGTTGTACTACTGTACTGTAGCATACTCACAGTATCAATAGCACAGTTGTAGCCACTGACAATAACTCTCTTATTTGTGCAGGTCCCTCTGGAGTAACAGAATGCAGCCAATCCATGCTGGTGAGTGTGTAATAACAATACTATTAATAGTAATAATAATATTAATACTAATAATACCCTCAAACAGTATTGTGTATGTGTTGGATTGCAGGTGTGTGTGTTTGTATCTGCTGTACTGAGCAGTGTGCATGTGTGCATGTGTGCATGTGTGCATGTGTGCCTTTGTGCATGTGTGCATGAGTGCATGTGTGCATGTGTGCATGTGTGCATGTGTGCCCATTTGCATGTGTGTATGTGTGCATGTGTGCATGTGTGCATGTGTGCCCATGTGCATGTGTGCATGTGTGCCCATGTGCCTGTGTGCATGTGTGCATGTGTACATGTGTGCCCATGTGCATGCATGTGTGCCCGTGTGCATGTGTGCCCATGTGCATGTGTGCATGTGTGCCTGTGTGCATGTGTACATGTGTGCCCATGTGCATGCATGTGTGCCTGTGTGCATATGTGCCCATGTGCATGTGTGCATGTGTGCCTGTGTGCCCGTGTGCATGTGTGCATGTGTGCATGTGTACCCGTGTGCATGTGTGCCCGTGTGCATGTGTGCCCGTGTGCATGTGTGGTAACATTGTGTACACATTGTAAACTGTGTTTCCTGTCTTCCTCTCACAGGTTCTGCTGTTGCTCTGTTGGCGTGTAGCAGGGAACCTGAAGCCACTGCTGGTGATAGTGATAATGATGATACATGTGTAATGGCACAGGGAGGTGTGACAGGGTCTGTTGTTGGTCAGCCAATCGACAGTACACAGCAGTCAACCCCATCAATGCGCACAGTCATCCTGCCGATACATCCATTGTCACCAATGTCCTTAGCTGAGGGACAGCATACAGTGGGCATTGACCAGGGTAATGTGGTATCAGTGGCACATGCATCCCCTCACAGCAGCCATGGCCAGAGTCCTGACATGGTACCACACAGGCAGATGTCCAGGGGTTCTTGTGGGAGCATCCGTGGTCATACTGCCCCTGTCAGACATGCCCACAGAGGTCTTTCAACCTCAGCTATATTCCAGGCTGTAATGCAGGCACAGGCACGTATGAAATGGTACACCAGACAGGGTCTGAGGGAGCTTAGATCACATCGCACTGCTATGAATGACACTATGCGTGATGTTGTGGCTGCCATCCGTACTGTCGGCGAGGTCATTGATAGACGTTGGGGGGACACATTAGATCTGTTCCACAACTGCATGTCCATGAGCCAGGGCAATGCAGGATGTTTGTGGCATCGACGTGGATGTATGCCAGCAACATCAGCAGCTGGCAGTCGTCGTGGATGACAACAAACCCGCAGCCACTCCCTTAGTGCCAGTACCAGCCCCAGCAATGCTAGGTCTGTGCTGTCATCAGACCATCCTAGAAGACCACGTGCACGTGGCTCTGGACAGTCCCAGCAGGGACATGTGTCCAGTCAGCAACCCACTGCTTCTGATGACAGTACCCAGTCTGGCTTAGTACCTGATACTGTCCGTAGCATGCCTGCCAGGCACAGGTACCATGTCTGTGGCCAGAGACAGTGATCTGTATGACCTGGCAGGTACATTCTGTGGCTGCCCACAAACACTCGTATATGGCAGCCATGTGGTGGATCTGTGTGCATGCATACACACATGCATAATGCTAACACCTAGGGCTAACACATACACACGCACTCACACACCGCATCAACATTGCCCCATTTTGTACTGTTGTCCCTCACTAACACACACACACATACATGTCAATTGGATGTGTCAATGGCAGACTCTGGCAAACCAAGTACACACCCTGTGCATATGATGAAACTGTGCCACCTCCTGCAATCTGTAACATTGATGCAGGAACAGGATAGCATGGTGCTGATGCACAGGGTGACTACATAGCACTGTTGTAATATCATCATGTTGTTAACAGTACAGTGTAATGATATCATTGTGGGTATATCCCAGCATGCCTGATGCATTAACACTATGATTGTCATTGTAGTGTTTTATACACCAGTGTTAATTCCAAAAGTGTAATGTCTGCACATGTGCCACATGGCAGTTGTGTGTACCTATGCCTGCATGTGTTGTGGACTGGACAGTACATGTGTGATGTTTGCAGCACACAGTTGCAGGTGTACATTTGTGAACAAGGTGGAGTTGCATTCTCTGCATGTAGATGCGTAGTGCACACATAGCAAGGGTGACATGCACCATGTGACACAGTAGTCATACATTGTAGTTCATATTGGTCGCCACTTTGTGTTGTACTACACAAATGTCTCACCTGGGGTCACATGTATGTATGACATGGTTTGACAGTATGCTGTGGGTCATATGGTTTACCAATGTCAATGGTTTGCATTCTGGTGATAAGGCTCAAAACACAAACCCACCTACATAGGTATCACAAGGGATGAGAAACTAGAAGTAATGATACTCAATGCCAGACATCTAAACCGCAAGATGCATGCAGTCCAAACTCTACTCAGCATGGAGAATGTTGATATCTGTGCAGTAACAGAAACCTGGTTCAAGGCTCCCAAGAGCACCCTAGCACTACCAGGTTACACCTCATACCATGCTTTACAGCCCGAAAACATGGAACTAACTATGAAAAGGGGTGAGTATCAATAATTGTCAAGGATACCCACACCCCCAGGTTGGTGCCACAGCATGAAGCATCACAGACTATCCACGTGCAACTAACAGTGGGTAAAACTGCCTTCCAGTTCATAGCCTGCTACAGACCACCCTACTAAACCCAGGAACCCCACTTGGCCTACTTAAGAACACATGATTATATGAAGGTCTCTCCAAACAACATTATATTGGGCACCTTCATCTACCCACACATACACTGGTATCATTACTGTAGCTCCAACACCCTAGGCCAGAGGTTCCTGGAATTCATAAACTCAAATGCTATGGAACAACTTGTTACCACTCCCACAAGAGGGGATAACATACTGCACCTGATCATCACCATCATGGGGACTCTATGCTCCAGTCCAGAAGTGTATCCCTCACTGGTAAGATCAGACCATAGAGTAATCTAACTGTATATTCACATAACAACCCCAGCCCCTGCCCAGAAAACCACAGTGAAAAAGTTGTCTAAAGCAAATTCCACACATCTCAAAATCGAGACAGAGGTGGAATCCTTCAAAGCCCCCGGGCCTGTGGAAAATACAGCCCACACTGCTGAATCCTTTATAAACGCATTCTATGAACACCTTCAGGAATGCACAGATCATGCAATTCCAAATATAACCAAGACCCAATCCTCCAAAGACAGGCATCCTTTCTGGTGGACCCCAGCCACATAACAGAAAACAATAGAAGGAGGTAGCTACTACATGATTGAGCAATATCCCACAAAGGGAAGGCATCTCTGATCAGTATTTGGAACAAAATACAGGCACTCATAAAATTGTCTAAGGCCAGCTTCAGGAGAATAATTGCAAAAGACACTAAGGATAATCACAAGGCTTTCTTTAGTTATGTTAGGAATCTGGGTGGGAATTCCCAGATATGCTCAGAAGTAGTCCTAAATGAGAAAGAATACACGTAAGCCACATACATTGCCAACATCATTGCTGACAGGTTCAGCACAAACGTCTCACTTCTGTGTCACTGTTACACAGAGGCAGAGTATACCAACCTGGAAAAAGGTCATAGCAAAATTCATTTAAAATGGGTGTCAAAAGCCAAACACAGTCTGGCTAGGCTTATAACTGCCCTAGGGCAGATATCCTAGTATGAACCTATGAACCTATTACATGATGTATCCTCAACTGATACACAGATGTAGGAAACCCAGTGTCAGTGATATCCCTGCAGTACTATACTATACCATGTAGCCATTCTTACTGAGCCCCACACATCCCTGGGAAGAATACTGTTTGCCATATAGCAGTCTCACGTACATGCCAACATACTAGGGATATGTTTATCCCCGACTGGAAATGCATACAGTGGCCTACAATGCATTCTGCACATGACACACATGACCACCACAAGGGTATCATACAGACAGATACCTGTTGTCCAAGCCATGCTCTATTACTGTAACACAACTGTAACTTTGTCATCGGCATGTACTTAACATAGTATTCCAATAGTACCATGTAGGTGGCAGCACCCATCATGTAGAACGGGTAATGGTGTGTACATATGGACAAGTGTTTTCTTGTCTATCCTGTGATATTCACATTTCCAAAGGTATTGTGCAGTCCCTTGGTGTATCGCCTAAGCAAGAAGGTGTCTTTATGCATATCAGCAACAGTTGCCATACACCTACACTGGATGTCCATTACTCACAGACTTTGCTGTGTTATAACATGCGTGACATATACTCCAGACATGAACCCTCACCCACATTAATATATCACAGCTTTCATGACTGTGTGTCACCCAGTTGGCCTAGGACACAGATCACTGCAGTAGCCTGCATTGTCATCAACATACATGTATGGCGTACGGTCTGGGAATCTGCAGCACATGCTGGCAAAGGTAACACCTGTATTCATATGAGGCAGGCTTCATACATAGGAACTATTGCAGGTCGCAGGTACATATCTGTATGTGGCACACACATACCTGATGTGTGCATTGAAATTACTGCTATAATTATATGTCATACAATAATAAAAGCAAAACCCACCACACATTGACAAACTGTGTGACAAACACACATATGGCTTTTGTAGGATTCAAACCCCTACCTAACTATGTTATGGCACTTGAGAAAGACACATTAGCACAGCACGCTATTCGCATTACTGGGTGGTTCCTCTTCTCCTGCTTTACTTATAGGGTGTTGACATCATCAGTCTTTACAAAGAGGAATGTACATCATGTAGTGTGTTATTCCAGTTGTCAAAAGGGACATTTCTTTCAAAGAGAATTGCACACATGCACACCCCAATTGAGCATTTGCAGGATTCAAACTCCTACCTAATTATGTTATGACACTTGAGATAGACGCATTAGCGCAGTGCACTATTCACATTACTGGGTGGTTTCCATTCTCCTGCTGTACTTATAGGGTGCTGACATCATCAGTCTTTACAAAGAGGAATGTACATCGTGTAGTGTGCTATTCCAGTTGTCAAAAGGGACATTTATTTCAAAGAGAATTGTGCACATGCACACACCTTTCCCCCCCAACACACACTGAGCGTTTGCAGGATTCAAACCCCTACCTATGTCATAACACTTGAAAGAGACACATTAGCAGAGCGCGCTATTCAGATTACTGGATGGCTTTTTTTTTCTCCTGCAGTATTTATAGGGTGCTGACATCAGTTTTTACAAAGAGGTATGTACATCTATTACTATCCCTCAGTATGGGGGATAACAATATATATGCATTAACAGACGCCTAGTTCAGGGTCACATATGCACATCAGCACTGCCTGGTTATGTTTTATACCATGCTTCATGAACACAGGACTTGTAACACACAACACAGCCAGGGGGTGTATCCATATACATCACAGATACACACACCTCTGGGTTGTTACCACTGCACTAAGCATGACAGGCCATACATATACAACTACCATTGTGCAAAACTGCCTTTTGGTTTGGTGTGTAGTTCAGACCACCCCCTCCCCATATCCAGGAACCACACTTGGCTTCCCTGGGAACAGTGTAGGATATGAAGGTGTTCACATACGCCATTACAGTGGTTAACTTCAGGTACAGGAATATTGACTGGGGGAACTACTCAGGCCTCAACAACATCACCCTACAGCCACTACAATTTGTGAATCCATGTGCTATGGCAGAACCAGTCACCACAGCCACAAGGGGGAATACATATCGGATCTGATCATCACCAACATGGGGACTCTATGTTCCACACCAGAGGTAGACCACCATTGTTAAGATCTGACCATAACCAACTTTCCCTGGACATCCATATCCCATCCCCACCCCCCAGGCAAGGAAATCACTGCTAACAAAGTATTTCTCAAAAGCAGACTTTGCACTTGTGAAGACTGGGGTGGAATACTTCAAAGGCCTTGTGCTGGAGGATTATACAGCCCAATCTGCAGAATCCTTTACAAATGCATTCTATGAGCACCTGCAGGTTTTCATTGATCATGCTATCCCAAATAAAACCAAGACTCCTCCACAACAGGAGACCTGTCTGGTTGACACCAGCCATATATAAGCTGTACAACAGAAGGAGGGAGCTAATACATAACAGAACAATATCCCACAGAGGGAGGACATCTCTGAACAGTATTGGCAAGACAATTCAATCCCTCAAAATCATCACTTGCAAGTTTTGACAGTGAAATTGCCCAGACACTACAGATAAGGCTCTCCTCAATCTGGAATTGAATCCCAATTAATGTTAGACATAGCCTCTCACCAACCCTCTTCCAGCAAACTCCAGCCACATGGATGTGACATTGCAAATTCAACCCCTGGGATCTCCACTGTGTCCCTGCTTGATGGAGGCACAGCAAACTAGCCTTAAACATGTCTTCTGTGACCTGCTTTACAGAGGCACAGTAGGCTACTGTACTGGGGAGGCAGGTGCCAAATACACTCTGGCTAGGCTTATGTATTCCCTAGGGCAAACAGTCCAGTATTGACCTCTGCACCCATATGTTTATGTTTGGGATGCACAATATTTGTTGCTGATAAACTGTTTGCAGGTCTTTATTGCCATAGCTTTCCCTGTTACTATGAACAACTTGTGTATCTGTGGAAGATGTTTGATCATGACAGGGTTCCAGTATATTACTTATGTCTCTGTTGTCATTTAACTGTGTGCACTGGGCAGATTGCTGTATTGTGGGAGGTTCCTGGCTTAACACATACAAATGCCAGATATGTGTGGCCGACTGCTATACTGAGACATGGCCTAAGTGTGTGAGCATGCCCAGTTCAGGCTTTCCATGGTTTGTTGCCTGACATATGTCTCATTTATCAAAGTGTGTGAGCATGCCCAGTGTGACCTTTCCATATGTTGAGATCTGAGGTCCACTACATTTGTGGTTGTGTGTGAACTTGAACAATATTTGACATTTATAGTGTGTGTGTTGGAAGTCATGTTGTGTTCTTACTGCCCAACTGCTTTGTGTCTGAACCCAACATGGATTATGCTGCGCCTGCAAGGTTTCCATGGGACAGTTTGCATACACTTGTCAATATTCTTTCATACTGACCAAGCACTGCAATATTGTCATAGTGTAGTGGTTCAGTCCTTTCACTCTGGTGCACAATATCCTGGGTTTGAGTCCCATCACTGCTTTAAATATTCATACTGAGCACACCAGACTAAGGTATGACCATGTTGCATTTTGTTCAGCTATGGCCTACTTAAACCAGGCTTGTCCAACATTACTGGTGTATTCCGCAACTTGTGTGGACATTGACAAACACTAGGCTATGTGCCTTAGGGCATTTCTAATCTTAGTCAGAGTGTGTTTGTCCTTCAACACACATTTTAACTGGAGTTTGCCATGACATTTTTCAAGGTTAGTATACTGTGCCTCTGTCTAACTGTGACATAAAAGTGATACCCAGGGTAAACCTACAATCTCCCATCCACTCATCAAGATTCCTCTTGAAGAGAGTCAATGAGGAACTCTCTGGCTAACCTGGACTGTGAATTTACTCAAGAGTGGAGGGAGCTTCTGGGTTATGGCTCAATCACTACAGCATGTCCTATTTATTTCAGTGCTGAGGTTCAGGTCTCTCATGTGCATAGCTCAATGGGATTCAGATTTTACAAGGTGCAGGATTCCAGGTTGGACATGGCTTTATACATCAGGCACAGATCGCCTCTGGGCAGGCAGTATGCCACTGTGTGGAGCTGCAATTTGTTTAATCAGGCAGCACATAGCATCTGTTAGAGCCCTGTGATCCTCCTGGTGAGGTACTTTTGGGGTCTTTCCAGTTGCTGGAGGTGTCTGCTAAGGTACATCCCACAAGGGGCATTGTACTCCATTGTGAGCCTGATGAAGGATGACTGAAGAGGCACGATGACCTCCCCTGATCTAGATGTGAATACCTTCATGATTAGGTGGGTATATGAAATGTTTTTATAACCACTACGGCCACATGGTTATCAAATGCGAGATATCTATCAACTTGTGTCCCCAGGTCTCATTACTTCTTCTGTACTTAATGGGTTACCACCTATGTGGTAATTGGTGGGCACTTATGTTTTTCCAAAGGGGATGACTATACACTTTTTTGAGTTTAGCTTGATGACATGGCTGTGGCACCAATTGTCTGTTTCTATGAGGCCCTTTTGTAGGATGCTTGTGTCAGCTGGAGGGTCAGATATGGCGCCCAGTTTGTAGTCATCTGCAAACTTGTTCAGACACAGTCCTTCCATGTTGGCCTGTATCTCCGAGAAATATATACCAAACAAGGGGGGGTCCCAGGACCAAGCCTTGTGGGATGCCAGTTGTAGCTGGTTTGGACTCTGACATGGCTCCAGCATTTCTGACCATGTCAGTTCTGTCCTTGAGCCAGTTTGCAACCTGTCTAGTGACATAGGGGTTTATATTTAAGCTGGTGAGCTTATCTATAATAACCAAGTGGGGTATTGTATGGAAGGCTTTTGCAAGGTCCTGGTAGGCTGTGTGGACCACCTTCCCCTCATCAATGGCCTTGGTGACTGTTTCAAATGACTCAACCAGGTTTAAGGGGCAGGATCTGCCCTTAAGAAAGCCACACTGGGTAGGGTCCAGTGTCTGTAGGTCCCCAATATCTTTATTTCTGAGGTCCATGATGATCCTTTCCATAGCTTTGCAGACCAAGCTAGTCTGGATTCTGGGGTGATAGTTTGCAGTATCCATTCAGGCACCACCTTTGTGGAGAGGGACCACTGTTGATGTACACTGCTCTTTGGGTACATACCCTGTGGTAAGGCTGAGAGTGATCAGTAGTTTTATTTGGCGTTCAATTCTTCTTGGACTTCATGTTGGACGCAGCCCGGGACACCATCTGGTCCCATTGATGCTGTGTGTTTTGCTTTGGAGACGCTGGCTGTTACCTGAGCATCTGCGATGTCAGGGGGCCAGCACTCTGCTAGGATAGATCTTTGGCCTTTTGATGGTGGTGGGGAGTTTGCACTGAACCTGTCAGGTCGGATGTTGGCAATGTCTGTGAGTTTGGTGTATTGTTTGTTTTTTTGGACTAATTCTGAGCATATCTGAGAATTCCCACCCAGGTCCCTACCATCAGTAAAGAAAGCCTTGTAATTATCCTTAGTGTCCTGTACAATTTTTATCTCGTAGCTGGCCTTAGAGGATTTTATGTGTGGCCATAGTTTTTTATCTTAATACTGATCAGTGATGTCTTCCCTTTTTGGGTTTTGCTCTATCATGTAGTAGCTTCCTCCTTCTCTTGCATGGTTTGTTAATGGCTGGGGTCCACCAGAGAGGATGCCTGCCTTTGAAGGATTAGGACTTGGTTTTATTTGGGATTGCATAATCCATGCATTCCTGAAGGTGTTCATAGAATGCATTTATAAAGGGTTCTGAGGTCTGGGCCATATTTTCCACAGGCACAAGGGCTTTAATGGATTCCACCTCAGTTTGAAGGAGTGCATAATTTGCTTTACACATGTTTTTCACTGTGGTTTTCTGGCCAGGGACTGGGGTCAGGATGTGAATATCCAGTGAGATTACTCTATGGTCTGATCTTACCAGTGAGGGATACACTTCTCGTCTTGGCCATAGAGTCACCATGTTGGTGATTATCAGGTCCAGTATGTTTACCCCTCTTGTGGGAGTGGTGGCAAGTTGTTCCATAGCATTTCGGTTTATGAATTCTAGGAACCTTTGGCCTAGGGTGTTGGAGCTAGAATAATGCTCCCAGTCTATGTTTGGGTAGTTGCAGTTGCCCAATATAATGTTGTTTGGAGAGACCTTCATATTTTCATGTGTTTTCAAGTAGGCCAAGTGGGGTTCCTGGATTTAGGAGGGTGGTCTGTAGCAGGCTACGAACTGGGAGGCAGTTTTAGCCACTGTTACTTGCACGTGGATAGTCTGTGCTGCTTCATGCTGTGGCATCAATGTGGGGGTGTGGGTATCCTTGACAATTATTGATACTCACCCGCCTTTTGTAGTTTGTTCCATGTTTTGGGGCTGTAAAGCATGGTATGAGGTGTAACCTGGTAGTGCTAGGGTGCTCTTGGGAGCCTTGAACCAGGTTTCTGTTACTGCACAGATATCAACATTCTCCATGCTGAGGAGAGTTTGGACTGCATGCATCTTGCAGTTTAGATTTCTGGCATTGGGTAGCATTACTTCTTGTTTCGTATCCCTTGTGATACCTATGGAGGTGGGTTTGTGTTTTGAGCCTTACCTATTCAAGGCACTATGGGGATGACAACAGCCTTTGCCAGTATCCAAAAGGCCAGGGGTGATAGGTGCAAGCCATCCCTAGTGGAGCATCGTGTCTTGCTCAGCATGTCATCCCAGGCTGACAGGCATTGGATATCCTTTGACTAACAACAATACTTAAGCCAATTGTTGTAATTGATCATCTTGTCTTCATATTGTGGCATCATGCTTGGTGAGGGTAGGATGTTACTCAGGGTCATCAACTTTGCATATACTACATGGTGTTACATTGCTTAACACATGGCAATCATGCCTCAGGTGGTGCTGCAGGGCTGCCTATGTTGGATGCACATACTTCTCCCTGTACATGTTTGAAAGCAGGTTGTGTCAACTTAGGCATCCCTTTTACTATACGTGTGAGTCAGTGAGAGGTATAATTTCCAGGGTTCCTATTGAGCCAGTGTATGTGCTATGCATTGCCTCTTTGCCAAGGCCAAGGCATACTGGGCATGCCTCCTTCTGCCTACTGGGTCAGGCTCAGGTTGTTCCTCCTCCGAGTCACGCTCTGCCTATGATGGCCTTGGCAATGGTGGGGGGCTGTTTGGGCCGGGCTTATGCTAGTCCTGCTGCAGCTGTTTTCACAGAATCATATTATGTAGCATAGCACATACCATGACAATTTGGTTACATGTAGTTGGTGAGTACTGCAAGGCTCCACCAGATGTGTCCAGGCACCGGAACCATGACTTGAGCAGCCCAAACACATGCTCTATTACATTATGTGTTTGTGCGTGTGTCTCATTATGGCGTTCCTGTTCAGGTGTGTGTGCGTTTCTGATGGGTGTCATCAGCCACGGCTCCAGTGCATAGCCAGCATCCCCCAGTAGGTGACCATGTGGGATGTCCCCATTGGCAAATGTCTGGTACAGCTGCATCAGATGCCAGATATGGGAATCATAGTAGCTTCCAGGGCAGCCAGCACACACATTCATTATTATGCCCTGGGCATCGCACACAACCTGGCAGTTGATGGAGGGGAAGCCCTTGCGGTTAATGTAGGCCCTACCCCGCTCACCGGCTGGTGCTTTGATGCATATATGCGTGCAGTCTATTGCACCCACTACCTCAGGGTATTCCGCTATTTGCTGGAAGAGACACATATTGCTGGCCAATACCTCACGGGAATTGGGGAAATATACATGATCACCGACATGTGCTGACATGGCATCCAGGAACTGGTGCAGTACCTTGGATGCTGATGCCTGTGATATCCCCATCATATCACCAGTTGGTCTCTGGAAGGTACCTATTGCTAGTATTCTTAGGCCAACACATACCTTGGTTTCCACTGGGATGGGTTCCCCTCTGTTGGTTCTGTGTGTGAGGCATGGCCTGCACAGCTCAACCATTTGCTGCAGGAGGTCTCTGTCCACTCTATAGCGCTCCACTATCTCCAGCTCATGTAACCCCTGGTAGGTGACCCTGGGCCTGTACACTCTTCTCCGTCTCCTCACTGTGGGTTGTCCGGCAGCATTTGCATTGTCACCACCCTCAGCATGTTGCATATGTCGCCTTATAACAGCTATGGCAGCCCCTAGCATTTTTTGTCTGAGTGAAGCTTTTTCAGTTTTCACTTCTAATAGCTTACTCCAGTGTTGCAGTGTCTCTTGAGAGACACATACTGCACTGCTGTTTACAGAGCTTTCAGTGCTGGGCCGGGCCACTGTTCTGCCTGTGTAACTGCCTGATTCTGATTGTTTTCACCTGCTAGCTCTGCTAGTATTCCCTGGTAGATTCCTACAATTTGTTGTGCTTCCTTTTCCTGTCTGTTTCCTCAGGGGGGAGTGACGCGCATACAAGGGCAAACACGCACACAGCAGCTAACAAGCGTGCACACATGCTTAGATGGACTACAACTTGCTTATTTGGGTTAAAACACATGCACACGTCTTTAAACAGGCTTCTACATGCTTACTCCGGCTTAAATGTGCGCACTCACGTTTACACGTGCACACTCCATCTTACTCGGGCTTCCCAGTGCGCACACATGCGCATGCACGCTCAGCAAGAAACTTTGGTGTTATCCACAGTGTACACCTTCCATTTCATGGTTTTCCCTTGTCTACCTGTTGAAACACCTCTTTCCATGATGTCTAACTGACAGCTTTCACATGCCACTCTGCTCCAATGAGCTTCGCTTCTTTCATACATACCCCCCTGTGAAGTCACCTATCTCCTACTCTGTTACTCCCCTTATCTTACTCCTACACTCCAGGGAATGTACTCATTTGCTATGTAAAAGTGCGATTCTGTATCCTAACACTCATTAACATAGGATTGCCTACTAATGCTTAGTTACATGTCGTACACTGAGCTTCCCCCCTTAGCAACCCCTACTCGGTGGCCATGTTGTTTTCAGCCTGCTATTCCCTTACATTGTAAATTGATGGTTTTCATAAAACCCACATTTGTGGGTTTTAAATTTTTATTTTTCTGTTTTTTTTGCAGTGCAGCCCGTTTGCGCGGTGCTGCGCTATGTTTAAACATCGGCAATCGCCGAAAAAATAACATTTTTATTTTAATTTTGCATGTGGGTACGTTGCCAGTGGCCACATATTTGGCCATTGGCATGCTTCCTGGAACATATGCAACCTTTATTTGGAGCTGACAAGGCTCCTTTGTGCTATTTGCAGAACGGTACTCAGTTGTCAACTGAGTACATTTCTGCAGCTAACACGGCTCCTACACGGACAGGTTTGTGCTTCCTGGATCGCAAATTTACCTCATTTGCATGCCTTTCGGCTGCAAGTGAGGTAATTTGCATATCCAAACCCTGTCCGTGTAAGAGCCATTTTAGGAGCTCTCTTACACGCCCTTACAGGTTGTTCGTGAATCGCTCGTCGGACATGATGGTTGCATGGAGACTTACTCTACTCTTAGACTCCTTGCAAGCCATCGTGAATCCGGCCCCATATGTTCGAACTTGTAAAAGTTTGAACACTGACGTAAAACCACATAAAACCAAAAAACACAAAACTAAATGTCTATAGCATGGGAGCTATGCCCCTCTGCACCCCCCACACCCCCCTTACTTTAGTATACCAACTCCTAGATCGCACTGCATTGCAGAAATGGGAAATCTTCCCTTTCCGCTCTGTATGGAGATATCCATTCATATGTGGTTTGAACTTATAAATGTTCGATCTACTGAAGGGGACCCATATATATATATATATATATATATATATATATATATATATATATATATATATACATATACATAAATATACATATACAGAGATATCTATACAGACATACATACATATACAGATATAGATATATATGCATATATGCACACACACACACACACACACACATATCTATATATATATATATATATATATATATATATACACACACACACACACACACACACACACACACACACACACATACATGAAATTTTATATATATATATATATATATATATATATATATATATATGTGTGTGTGTGTGTGTGTGTGTGTGTGTGTGTGTGTGTGTGTGTGTGTGTGTGTGTGTGTGTGTGTGTGTGTGTGTGTGTGTGTGTGTGTGTGTGTGTGTGCATGACATGTACTGCAGTTATACCCAGCACCATACCTCCCCACCCCTAATTGCAAGAGATCTGGACAAAGGCAAAATGGGGGGGGGGAGCAATGGACCAACACCAGGGACACAATGTCCATCCTGCAGGTATAAATGTAGAATGTCACTACAGGAACAAGGTGTGTGTCAGCATACATGTTCAGAAGGATGTCAATTATGAAACTGTAATGTATGTCATCATATACTGACAGACATCCCCACATGATCACAGTGATTCACCACAGGAAGGAATAAAATGATAATGTCCAACAGACCATAAATATGGGCAACAAACATGGACAGTCTGGAACAATCTGGCCGGTGACAGATATGCTCAGAACAGCTTAGTGCAAGAAAGCATAACCAAGTCTGGCAAAGGGGGGGGGGCATGAAAATGTGGACATATCTGACATACTGGTGTAGATGAGCTGACACATGTCATGCAGTAACACCCTCCTGTCTGTTCCAACATCTACTGAGTTGAATATCACAAGTCAAAACCCCAGTGACTTCCCAGGAGTTAGTCATGCTAATCTTCACATCCCCCCACTGATGTGTCAGACATACACAATGCTTATGTGGGCCAGGCAACACTACACATCTGCCAAATATTTGGACATAACATCACATTAGGAAAAATACACTAAGCTGCTAGTCATGTCACCAAGCAATATCCAAACTACAGGCAGACTGACACAACAAAAAAGCAATCTTGGTATGGGGGAATATACATGTAATTGCAAATACACCAGGCACTCCAAGGATGTAACAACACTGAGAAACACTGAGACACCACTCTGAAAACGCATACAGTATAAGGAGTGTGTGAACCAAACTGTCAGCATGTTTGATACTCACACACTACCCCTACATATAATGGCCCAATACCCAGTGTAGTATGATGCCTGACTGTATTATTGGGCATGTCACAGTCTTACCCTCCAAAAATGTAACACTTGATAGAGCACCAGAAACTGGATCCGCATGCAAAGGCAGCTAGAAAAAGAACCATAACACTTACACCCCCCCCCCAAGAAATAACATATTCACAATACACTGCTACATAATCCTGACAGTCTAGCAACAATAGCCAGAAATACAAAGACTTCCCAACTGTACACATTCCCAAAGAATGTCCAGGCCTTGTCATCAAATGTTTGGATAAGGATATTTTCAAAGGGATCGGGGCCGGTTCTTTTAGTGGGGTATATGCTTCCGATTCGGTGAATCTCAATGTTTTAGATGTCAGTTGTATTGAGACTTTTCCAAACAACAGTGGAGACCAATTGAATAAGCAAGTTCCAGATATTGAGTTACCAATATCTGTTTACACCAACAGTATTTTGAATAATGGTGACATTCATGAAAACGGGACTACAGATTTTTAATGACACTTTCGATAGCTTGTTGAATTTAAGCACGTATTCTATGTTGTTTGAAATTGCTAATAATGTGTTTTTAGACAATGCAGATGCAGGACATGATTTAGTTGATGCCCACACAAATGATGGTAATGGTAATACAAGTGATAATTTCCCCTTTACGGAGGGGAATGTCACTATGGAGGTTAACGGACTTGAGGACATCTATTATAGTACCCGTTGTGTGGATGATGGAAACAGTCCACTTTTGGGCTCAATTGAGTACGCTAACAGCATTGGTTTAGTTTCAAGTTCAGGTGATATGGTTTTGGAAAATTATTTAACTGATAAGTTAGAGATTAATACTTTGAGTCAACCAGTTATACTGGAAAACGAAAAACATGATTTTAAATTATATAATTATTCTAATTATGTTTTCAATTCTGGGCATGTACATATGTTTTCTAAGGGCTTCACCTTTGTCCCATGCAGAAAAGGCAATTTGGTAGACACCCTCATTGATTTAAAGTTATTCACATGTAAAATTAACTTAGGGGTGTTGTTCAATGACAGTGGAACATACAATCAACAAAAAACATTGTCTAAACCTAGTAAATTTAATCCACCGATGCACCCCATGATAGGCATTTTTGAAAGAGCTTGCAAATTAGATATTAGGGAACATTTCAAACAAACCACTAAGCACAGCCACCTGAACTTAACACCTGATGAATACAGGCTCTTAAAAGAACTGAGTGAACACAAAAATACACGTATCATGAAGCCTGACAAAGGAAGTGGTGTAGTAATTGTAGACACTAATGATTATGTCAGTATCATGATGGCTATGCTTTTGGATGAAAATTATTCAGAGACTAGCATTAATGAAATTAATATTGCTCATCAAAAATTGGACCTTATGTTAGAGGATATGTTATTACAGGGTGAAATCACAGAAGTGGAATTTGATTTTATGAGTAACCCTCACCCTGTTGTTAGTGGTATTTTTGGTATACCAAAGATTCATAAATGGTTGGATAATGTAAAATTTAGACCTATAGTTGATGGCAAGAGAAGTAAAACATGTTTCTTCAGTCAATACTTAGATTATAAAATGAAACAAGGGTTGAATGAGTTTTCATACATCACTAAAAACTCTTGGAATTTTTTAGAAAAGCTAAAAACCCTTAAAATCAATAATAACACCTTTTTTGTCACCATCAACATTTGTAATTTATTCACAGTTATCCCTCATGACATAGGTTTACCATGGTTAGAACAACAGTTGGGTAAATCCGGAAAATTTGAACAGGATGATATTAATGTTTGTGTGAAACTTATGGAGGCAGTGTTAAATAATAATTTCTTGTTTTTCGAGGGGCATTTTTTTAAACAGATCACGGGGGTGGCAATGGGGGCCGCTTGTGCCCCCATTTACGCCAACTATGCCATGTCCTATTGGGAACAAACTTATGTTTTTCACAGTGAATTTACAAAATATATTAAACTTTATACCCGATACCTGGACGATATTTTTATCATCTGGGAAGGAGAAAGATTGGTATTCGAGGCATTTATCAAATACATTAACAACACAGTTTGGTTCTTAAAGTTCACACATGAACTTAACGATGACACCATCTCCTATTTGGACGTGAGGTTAAATATAGATCCACAAGGTAGGTTAAAATCTAATATTTATAGAAAACCCACCTTTTCAAATTCCTATCTGCATTTTAATAGCTGGCATCCTAGACAGCAAAAAAGAGCCATTGTCAAAGGACAAATGGTTTGAGCAGCCAGGATGCTGAGTGACCATCAGGAATTTGAGGAGGAATTACTCTTCATGATGGGAATGTTCTTGAATAGAGGATATTCCAAGGACTTGTGTGGGGAATTGTTTAATGAGATTAAAAATAAAAGACAAATGGGAACTTATAAACCTATTCTTAGTTTTGATAACTTAGACAGTAATGAGATTATTCGCACTACACAACATAATTTGAACAATTCTCAGCTATCTTTTATCACCACCTACAATATGGATGCCCAATGGATTAGATGGATGACAAATACAAATTGGGAAATATTAAGACTGGATAAAAATGTGTGGGCAAATACTGATAGACGTCCAAATTGTATTTATAAGAAGGATTTATCTTTGAAAAATATATTTGAGAGATCTTCCCATGTAGAAGAATTATCCAACAACAGGAGATCGGGTAACTTTAAATGTGGAAGATGTTCCACATGTCAATATATTTTAACCACAGGTGAAACATTCACTGTCAGTAATCATTATATAACTATTCAGGGGCATTTTGACTGTTTTGCTAAAAATGTGGTCTACATGGCCAAATGCCAGGATTGTTCTGTTTTCTATATAGGGAAAACTAGTCGACACCTTAGAGAGAGAATTAGAGAGCATAATTTAGACATAAGGCATTTAAAATCCACTAATGCTTTAGCAAAACACATCATTGGCAATAGTGGTCATAGTTTTAAATTTTGTGTATTGTATTGTGATGCACAGGGTAGGACATTAGACACACATTTAGATATTTGTGAGTTGAGATGGCAAATTAAATTGGATGCACAGAACTACCCTGGCATCAATGATTATATTACCATCAAGCCTTTGCTCAAGCTGAAGCATATATTGGGCAAAAGGTAAAAAGTTAATGATTTTTTGCATATATATATATATATATATATATATATATATATATATATATATATATATATATTATTTATTTATTATTTTTTGGTTAGTATTAATGATATATATATATATATATATATATATATATATATATATATATACCTTTTTACATGTTTTTATTATTTTGCCTTCCTAATAATGTGTATAAATTTAGTGTTTTAAAACATTGTATCTGGGTTTTTAAATGTTCTTTTAAATGGAGATTTTAATTTCTTTATTGAATAATTAGAGGGTGGAGTTGTTTTATATATAAATTCAGGACACTTGATTATTTGTTATTCTGAAGAAGTCCAAGGTGGGATGAAACCTAGGTCAATTCGCTCATTGTTTTGTATTGCTGTTGGTTAATAAATCTCGTTCTGCTGTTGGAGCTCCGTTTTCATCTTATTTTGGTTCTGTTGGTGTGTTTTGGTTCCTGGTTTTATCATATATAAGGCCTCTTACACATAAAATGTCTTGCATTCTGATACTTAACTGGGATGATATTACGAATTACGTCACTAAGTAATGATATACCATATCTCTATGCCTCTGACTGTATGATATATGGACAAAGTTTGACATTCTCATGGACAGAGGCCTAAACACAGGTCCAGGATGGAGATATTGCTGTTATAAACTGAGAAAGTAGCTGGTGTAACAGGGCTTATTGTAACATAGCTGTTCTGAGCAATATGAAGTCAGAAACAAACATGGATGTTATCATTTACTGACTGCTATCCTACAAAGCATGCTACTGACCTTCCAAATTCAATAACTGTGTGAGTAACACACCGATAATAACAATATACACTCTAGGCAGTCTGAGCTATGTCAACCGCATAATACTCTCAAGACTGAAAATCATGCAGAGCAGCCATATCCACACAAACCCTGTTAAACCAGCAGTACATCAGTTGTACAACAAAGATACTCACAGTCTGTCTCTGTGTCCAGAACAATTGTCCCTGATGAGTTGGGCTGTCTTCAAAGTCTCTGTCATACGTTGTTAGTAGAACAACCCTTTGTGATGCTTTGTGTAACACATATGCATGAAAACCTCATCAGAGACAAAGAAAGGGCTAATGCCTGGATAAGGTACACCGTTATCGGACTGTGTTTCTAAGCTATTGGCTACAGGAATAATACCACAGCTATTCCACATGGAATTAGCAAGTGTGAAACTCCAATTTGTGCACAGGCCATCAGCTGATCCTGACCAGTACCTACAAAAGGCAAGCTGCTACCTCTGTAAAACAGATGTACAACCTACATCCCAGAGAGAGAGCCAAGAGAAAAAGAGGAAAAAAAAAAAAACAACAACAAACAAACAACCCGAAGCAACAAAAAGGGGAGACAAAAAAAGAAATCTGTACAACAGGATACCATCATACATCAACAGATAAAAAAACAGGTATGTAAAACAAGTATGCATGTAATGGACAGCAGTGGGGGTATGTAGTAATGGGAAATAGGAAGTTTAATATATATGTCCTAACAAGACTTGCTGCATGGACATATTGCTGAGCAGAACCTATATCCATACCATCTCTGTCTGTCTGCAGTGACATGGAATACAGCTCAGGCCCTGGATGTCACACATATATCCAGATATGAATTGTGAATACAACTATGTTATGCATGTTTGTCACAGAAATGTCATGGAGTTATACAGGGTAGTTGCATAGTGGAATAATGTCACAGCTGTGTGTGTTGGACTGCATGTGATATACCGAGCTCATACCATTCAACTATCCATTGTTATGCACACTGACCATATTTGTGCCTCATATTTGTAGTCATTTACTCAAATACTTGTGTCATGTCTTGCAAATAATTGGCAACCTGCAAAAAATGACATTACAACATCTCCCTCCCTTTTATTTCACCATTGCTGTTTGGGGTCCCCACAGCAGATCATCTCCACCCATGGCGCCCAGCCCTCTGCATCTTGCCCTCACACACCATACACCTGCATGTCTGCCATCACCACATGCATACGCCTTTTGCAGGCTGTCTGCTGTCCCTGTAACCTGGCAACCTCATCTGTTGCAAGATATGCTAAGCATACTCCCTCAGCACATGTCCAAACCAAGCATGCCACTGTCTGGCATTGTCCCCAAGCCATCTAACCTGGGCTGACCCACTAGCACACGTCCCCATTCCTATCCCCCTTGTCACACACTGTGCAGATGTGAACATCCTACATGCTGCTGTGTCCCACCCTGAATTCTGCCTGTCTTTACAATCCTACTGTCTGCAACCAATATAATGTAGCCAGTCACACTACCCTCCTGTAGACTTTCCATATCAGTCTTAATGGTACTTGTCTGTCACAGATAACTCCTGACTCCCCTCCCCACCACACACAATCTGCCTGTACTGTCTTGTACACCTCTCCCACACACTACCCATGGCTCTGAGCTGGTGTTCCCAAGTAGTTAAACCTACCCACCTTCCAAACTGTATGCCCTGCATTGTCACCATTCCTCTATCCCCCCACCCCATTCACACACATGTATTCTTACTTAGTCCTGCTGACCATCATTCCTCCTCACTCTACAACATACCTCCACCTCCCCAGGGTCTCTCCAGCCTGTCCCCTAATCTCACTACAGACCACAATGTTATCTGCAAACTGCACAGTAAACAAGGGCCCTTGTCTGATTATGTCTGTCAACCTGTCCCTCACCACTGCAAATGTGAAAGGACACACAGCTGACCCCTGATGTAGTCCCACCTCCACCTTAGATCCACCTGCCATGTCAAAACCAGAAATCACTGCTGTCACACTAGCCTCCTACATATCCTGTAGGTGTCTGACAGACTCCTCTGGCACCCCTGACATCCACATACAATACCACAACTACTCTCCAGGCAGCATGTCATATGCTCTCTGTAGGTGCACATAGACACAATGCAGCTGTATCTCAGCTTCAGTGCAGAGCTCCATCAACACTTGTGGATCAACGTTTGCATATGTACCACTCTTACCTGGCATGAAGGCATACTGCAGTTTATCAGTCATCACCATGTTCTCAACCTAGCTGCCACCACCCTTTACCATTACTCATCCTGTGACTGATCAATGTTATCCCTCACTTGTTACTACAGCTCTGCAGGCCACCCTTGTTCAGATAAGCAATACCCATACACATTTGCCAAAATCTCACACATCCTCTCACTTGCCAGGATTACAGTAAACAATCTAGTTAAAAATACCACTGCCATGTCTCAGAAACACCTCCAGGCATAGACAGGTATGTCACCTGGAACAACAGCCTTTCCACTGTTAAACCCCCTCATAGCTATCCTTACATTCTTCTTGATCCTTGCACCTCCTGATTATCCATACCCACCTCAGCCAACCTTCTGTCCCTCCCCCATTTTCTTCACGGAACAGGCCATCAAAGTGATGTTTCCATATGTTCTAAACACACTCCTAACTTGTATGTTTCACCCATATTCCTTTATCACCCCTTTGTGCTGCACATCCTTCCTAGTTATGTGCCTCTGTGTAGCCAATAGCTACAGGCCCTATACACCATCCATGCTGTCCAACATTACATACAACCCCAGACTCCACATCTGTATGTCAGACTCCCCATCCATAGCCGTGTCCAACACTCTCTTTGTCATGCACCCCATCTCTTTATACTCATGTTCTCTACACCTGTCTGTCAATCCCACTTCTCCTTTGCCAACACCTTTCTCTGCGTACTCCCCTGTACTTTCCACCACCACGTGTGTAGGAGCAGTCACCATCTGGGCAGCATGTCAACCTGTGTCTGATTGAGCATAGTAGGTCACAGGTGCATTAATGTAATGCTGAGTATGAGTACAAATTGGACACATCAACTGAGGGCAATTGGAAGGCCATCCCACCATATGTCTGTGATCTCACAGGCAACTATCCAACCCACCCTGTAATGGAGATCAACCACAGTACATACACACACACCATAGCTAAAGCCAACCTGCTTCAAACATGTTTAGGACAAAAATCACCCCCCCTGGCTCAACATCAGTATAGAAGGATATGCACACCACATGTGCCCCTATCTTCACCATTAATCAGGTGAAAACTGCCTACTTACACAGAATGCTATGCATATCCATACAATTCTGCTATGTACTGGAGTATTATTTGATGTAATGCTGTGGCTACTGATACTCATTAGTAGTGAGCTGTCTCTGTAAAGAACTATGGACAATATCTGATGTCCTGTGATGTGTTTTTCCCTGTTTACATCTTTCAGGCATAATGCAGAGGCTTCCAGTTTATGATGTTCAGGAGACAGCAGCCATAACTGAGGCCATCCTGAAACACTACCACATCCTCTTCAGTTGGGGTCACCAACAGCAGAGGGAGAGGACAGCCCTCTGGGAAGACATCACACAGAGAGTGAACACCTTGGAGAGCCATGGCCGCACATACAAACAAGTCAGGCACAGATCAACTGACTTGATTTGGAGTGCATGGCAATGGGCTGCTGAGGTCGTGAGGGACCATTCCGCTACTGGTGGGGAGCCAGCCAGAGATGCCCCATTTACAGCAATGGAAGAGCTCCTTGCCAATCTTGGGGTGGCCCACAGAAAACAACAATTACAACATGTAGCTGTTGTGGAGGTGAGTGCCACCCAGGAAACCAGCGAGGAGCATCCAGGTAAGGCAAAAGTCCACATTAGTGTACTGAGGTTACATTTCAACTGTGTAGCAATAGTCTTTAGATGCAGATGTCATTGCAAAAAAGAGCACTGGGTGGGGTTTAGTAATGCACACATGTGCCCATTTCAGGTGAAGAATAGCAAATAGTGTAATATCATAGTGTAGACTGTACCTGTGCATACATGTAGCATTGCTCCGGGACCGATGGCTATTATGAAGCTGCTAACAATACCTCTCCCTCACATTACCTAGGTACCTCTCATCAACATGAGGCACAGCAGCCTGAGGCTGGTAAGTATGAAATCTTCCTGTTGTGGCATACCAGTACCTCAGGCATTTTAAGGTCATGCATGTGGCCATGCACCGAACTGTTACAGTCAGCAAATTGCACGTATCTGCAAGATCACCTATGGTGGGGTTCACTGCATGATATCACAGGGGCCTATTTGCATGAGATGTCAAATATCAGTAGCATAACTCACAAACCTATTATTGCAGGACATCTGGATAATTATTGCTAAAATGTGGGGACAGAGTGCCAATAGTAGGGACATGTTGTATACAGTACTATGAGCCAGTGCATATAAAAGGTGTACACACATGTTAGAATGTCAGGTATGTGTGAGATATAACAATGTGAGCCCAATACACAACACCAAAGCCATGCAACCTGTCATGTGACCTATAATCTATACAATGCAAATGTGAAACATACAACTCTGTTAGGGGAACATGTATGTGGAGTGGAAACAGTCCAAGAAGCTAGATGCATATGTGTGGACAGGAGGAAGCTCATACGGGGGTATATCAGTGTGTGATACTACCACAGCAGTTTATCAGATTGGGCACACACCTGCCATCAAGCATGGACTCCTGCAGTACTTGCATATAACAACCATCTCACATACCAGGATTATCCCAATGCAGACTCACAGTTGCCTGCTACAGCAAAAGTCATGGTTCGCATACAGCCTAACATGCTGCAAAGGGATTAAACGCTATGGATACATACACACAGCATTGCATATGCCATGGAGCACAGTGCAGATAGTCATCAAAAGATGTAGAATATATGGTACAACAGTGACAGTTTGAAGAAGTGGACATCCCTACACATATGTTGGGAAAATCATCCCAGAAATGTCCATCGAAACTGCCAGGAGCCATACAGCAACAGTGGAGGGGTATCAGACATCTCTGGCAAGTACTGGGTGTGTACTACATGTGACAACAGTCTTCCATGGACTCCACATGTCTTGGGTATTGGGTGTGTTTCAACAATGGCAGCTGTTCCTTACAACACACAACAGCCAGTTCTGGGTAACGTCTGGACAACAATACATCAACTTTTCAAAACGCATGTGTGGAAATGTGTGAAGGTGTTATGAGACCAGGGTTGAACTGTCTTTGTGTACAATTTGGTCATGTTAGTTTGGCACAGTAACAGCACTGCACAACAGCAGAACAGCACTACCCACACAGTGAAGCAGGGTGATGGCAGTGTCCTGCTTTGGGTTTGCTGTCCACCAGCTTGAACTGGGGCTGTAGCCAATTCAGATTGTATTATGACCACTTCCAAACACCAGTCTCTTGTGGCTAGGATCTGTCTGGTGTCTGCCACATAGCTGTGGATGGGGAGGTATCCCAACATTGCACACAACAATGGGTCACACTACATCCAAATGAACAAAAAAAATGGATTCACAAGAACACAATCTACAGTCTGCTGTGGCCAAGCAATAGGCCACACCTACATACAAAACACAGTCTATGTGTTGACCTGACAAGTGCTGTCCACAAGGGATGGCCTTGCAATTGGAGGTTTGGAGTTGTTTGTCAAGGGAGAGTTTGCAAAGATTGCCATGTTGAGATGTGCCATGCTGAGAAACACCACTCCAAAAGGACTGACAGCTGTACTGAGAGCAGCATGTGCTTTACCAAAGTACTGGTTTACGGGTGTGTACCTTCTGCAAGCCAGCTCTTGTAATACTAACATGTATGATATGCCAACCCTACCTGATGTGTATGTTTCTCATTCGGAATGCACAGGTTACATGCCATACGAAATGGTGGAAATCTCATGGCAATATTCATCTGGTCTCATGTGATATGTCACAAAACCCTTGCATGTTAAGAGGGGTGTGTACACTTACTATATCCACTGTCAGTTTGTGAAGTTGTTTGAGGAAATGCCCTTGTTTTCACATACATGTATTGCAGGTTATGACAACTGGAAATCACAGTATGACATTAAAAGTAGGGTCACCAATCCACAGGTCAAACCAGTAATGTACCAGACCAACATAGGAGGTATGTGCAGTAGACAGGGAGCATGACCCACATATCGAAATAGTTGTGAAAACTCTGTACAGTTTGTAGTTACGTTCCCTAGCTTTTGCCACAGTGCTATACAAATGAACAGCACTGATGTCTTCATGGGTGTAGTGTGTTCTAGGAGAAGGCTCATCACCTACTAAAGACACTCACACATCCTAGTGGTGTAAAGTAGTAATAAAACTAAGTTGAAAGGTATGCACTGCATGATGTTGAGGGCCTGTCTAGAGTGTATCTGTTGTGGTCTGAGTGTGTGTCATGACTGTCACCCTCTGCCAAATGTGAGGTCTGTGTAATGCCTGTGGGAAACCTTGTGTGTGTGTGTGTGTGTGTGTGTGTGTGTGTGTGTGTGTGTGTGTGTGTGTGTGTGTGTGTGTGTGTGTGTGTGTGTGTGTGAGTGTGTGTGTGAGAGTGTGTGAGAGTGTGTGTATATGATAGTAAACTTTATAATGATGTTAGTAATGTGCATATCTTGTCTTTTCCTCACAGGTGGGCATGGTGGTCCCAGTCCCTCCTGCTATACAGGTGATGTAAGCTTGTTTGGCAACTCTGACCATGATGACAACCATAGTGGGGCAGAGGTGGGGTTGCCATGGGCTGTAGCTGTGTCACCAGTTGGCATTCCACCTTTGTCAATCCCTTCCCCATACATGGTCACAATGCCCACACATTTCCCATCACCAGTGGCCACAAGTGAAGGACAGCTGGGTGCAGGCACAGGACATGCAAGTGTGGAGACTATGGCAAGTGAGCAGCCAGCCACTAGCCATAGCCAGACTGCTGGTGAGGTCACACACAGGAAGACGGGCAGAAGTGGTCGAAGGAGGAATGCTGCCTGTCCAGCCCATGTAGCAAGTGCCAATGTGGCAGTTACCAGGCGCATGTTTCAGGCTGTAATGGATGTGCAGTCACGTAATGAATGGAACACCAGGCAACTGCACAGGGTTGTGGCAGACCATCTCCCTGGTGCTCATGGCTGTCTCTAGGACCTTGTTGCAGCCAGGCGTGAGGGCAATGAGATAGATGGTTGGGTGAGATCGGGGCACTCATCAGCCATGGAATATCTGTGCTTGAACGTTTTTCAGGGGAGAGGTGGCAGCCACATGGACATAGTTCAGCACCACAATCAGCTGGTGCTCTACGTGGCCTTCCATCATTACGCTGCCATAGTGACAGTGACACCGGTAGTACTGAGGGTGGTGTGCTTTCCATGCCATGATGTAGCAGGCCATGGGCATGTGGTTCTGGTCAGTCCCAACAAGGTTGTGGTTCCAGCAGACATCAGTCAACATCGGGGGTAGTACTGCTTTGGGCCTTGGGCCTGGTGGTACCAGACAGACCCATGGCAGGTCCAGTTCCCATGTCAGTGGCCGGAGATGGTGAACTGTACACCCTGCCATGCATGGCCCACAGCTGCCCACAAAACATCAGTGTAGAGCAGCCACATGGTGTGACTCTGTGCAGGCAGACACACAACCATATCACAATCAGGAAAGAGGTCACCTCCACACACATGCACGAAACATGCATAGGCCATATCATTCCCACACCTCAAACACACACCCATAATGTCAACTGAATGGCACAGTCTAGGCTTCTGGCAAAGCCACACAACACCATGTGCATATGATGAAACCTGTGCCAGATTCCTGCCATCCACACTATTGATGCAGGGACATGCAACTATGGGTCTGATGCACAGGGTGACCATACTGAATTTTAGCTATGTAATGTGTAAGGTGCTGTCATCTGGCATGGATAAGGGGTACACCTCAGAGTGTGTGTACAGTTTTGGCCATTGTGCATTATTGCTATTAGTAATGCTGAGTGAATGTGTTCTCACAGTCAGTATTCTGTTTGTGTCATAGGTGTCTGTGTGTCATCAGGAAGTGGGTCTGCAGGAAGTCCAAGGGTGTGGCAGTGTGATAACACATCAGTCATGTCATGGGCTAGGTAGAGTTCTATCCACTCAGATTTCCAAGGTCTGTGTAACAGTGAATGCATATGCTTCACAGCTTATAGTGCCGAGTCTTATATATAGGTATGTGGTGATTGACATATTCGGTTATTCAGTAGAGAACGGTCATTGTAGTGGATTGAAAAGACCTACATTTGGTGATAACCACACCCCCAGGGGATATTGCATTGACCAAACACACAGAGATTGCTACTGACACACAGACACACACGCACACAGACACACACGCACACACACACACACACACACACACACACACACACACACACACACACACACACACACACACACACACACACACACACACACACACACACACACACACACACACACACACACACACACACACACACACTTGCCAGTACTGGGATCCATAGGTACATAGAGTCATATGTGTGATTGGTGTGAATAGCCTTGAAGGCTGTACAACTGCTTATAAGTGCCTTAATCACTTTATATCCAAAAGTACTTGTTCACCCAGCAACAAAACAATCATCCCTTGCATGGCTTGAACCCAGGAACATGAACACCATGGCAAACGCAATTTACCCCAAAGCCATATGAGCTTTAGCTATGGCTGATGTTTATTCAAACATATCATGCAGCACAGTCATTAAACAGTGGGGAAATGTATAGTTTATTTATTTATTTATTTTATTTATTTGCAGTTGGTTTACCAGGATAGTCCATTGGGCCAAGAAGAACCCGTTTTCAATGGAGTCCTGCGGAGAAAAGCTCCAAAAAATACAAAGTTACACACGTTTACATTTACATTTGAATTGAAGAGTTACAATAAAATTATAGCTCACAGCAGGTAGACATACTTATAATGACATTATAGGTCACAGTGGGTAGTAATACTAAGTAAAATCAATTCAATATAAGATACATTTGGATATGAAGTTAAAAGAAAAACATCATGCTGCACTAGTTACCAAAAGAAGTAATGCCAACTAGGCCAGAGAGTGAATTAGAGGAAATGGAATTCTGTAGGGTGGAAGCAGGAGCATTCCCATTGAGATGTTAGATGTGAGTGTAATGATTTTTTAAAGGCAGAGGGATTTGTGGTGGTACGGATGGATGGTGGAAGGGACTTCAATAGACAAGCAAGTGCAAAGGACAAGAGATGTTTACCAGGGGGACGTTTGGGTTTATATAGTTCAATTAGGTTATGGTTGCTAGATCTTAAGATCCTTTCTGGGAGGTGCATTTTAAAGGTTGAGGAAAGGGAGGGACAGAGGGAGTTGTTGAAAATAAGTTTGTGTGCCTGAGAAAGCTGGATATAGGAGAGATGGTTAGGGAGTTCTAGCCACTGAAGTTTTTGAAGGGATACACAGTGATGTGAAGATGACTTGTGGCCAGTAGCAAATGTGGCAATTTTGTTATAGCAGGAGGAGAGTTTTGCCTTAAGAGAAGATTGTAAATTGGATAAGAGTGGGGCACCATAGAGAAGAGAAAGGATGAGAAATGTGGTACAGAGAGTCAGCTTGGTAGGGGTGGTTAGGAAGTGAATATGGCGGTAGAGCATGCCTAGTTTCTGGTGGGGTTTTTTATGTTAATCTGCAAGTGGGAGTTGAATTTAAGCTGATCTTCAATGTAAACACCTAATAGTTTAGTCTCAGATACCAGCTTGAGAGGTGTATTGTCCTGACTGGTGATAGAGAATGTATTTTTGTCTAATGTGAGGGATTTAGAGGGGGTAAATACCATTAGTTTAGTTTTTGAGGCATTGAGGGCTAGGTGGTTGTCTAACATCCATTTTTCATTGATTGTGAAAGCATCTTGGGTTAGTTTCAGGAGTGTAGGGATGGAGGTGGCAGTACAGATAATAGTTGACTCATCAGCGTATTGGATAAGTTTTGTATTGGGGATTGAGTAGTGGAAATCATTTATGAAAATATTAAAGAGAAGGGGACCTAGTATGGATCCCTGGGGAACACCAGTGGGGGTGTTTAGGAATTAAGAGGTGGCATTATTCCATTTAACTGATTGTTGTCTATTGGAGAGGTAGCTAGTGAACCAATTGAGAGAGGAGAGAGACAGGTTTAGGTTGGAAAGTTTTGCAAGGAGAAGGTTGTGAGAGATGGTATTGAAAGCTTTAGAGAGATCGAGAAGGAGAGTAGACACTATGTCTCCTGAGTCCCAGGCTTTGTTCACAGTTTCAGGAAAGGAAAGAAGGGCAGTCATGGTGCTATGATTGGGTCTAAATCCATGTTGTGTGGGACTTAGTAAGTTACTATCTATAAGATATGGAAGGAGTTGGAGATGAACACATTTTTTTAGGAGTTTAGAGATGGGTGATAGGATGGCAATAGGACAGAAGTTTGTTATATTATTGTTATAGCCACTTTTGTGCAAGGGTATGATAAAAGCTTTTTGCCAGAGTTGGGGTACATAGCCTTCTTGAATACTGTGATTAATGAGAATACTGATGGGGAAGGCAGTAGCTTCAGCTGCTACGCTGAAAAAGTAAGAGGGAATATTATCAGGGGTAGTGGAGCATGATTTTAGTTTCTGAAGAAGGTTTTTTATGGTAGATATAGGTATGGGTTTTAAAGAGAAAGGTAGGGATTGAGAGGATGGGGCTGAAGGGAATAGCATGGGAGGATGAACAGATGTGGCGGATGTTGTGTTATTAGAGAAAGATGAGGTTAGTTTGGCTATTGAGTTGATAAAAAATGAATTGAATTGGGTGGCCAGGTCCATGGCTGATGCATTAGGGTCTGGGCTGGGTGTATCTTTCTTGCCTGGATTAAAGGGAGTAGAGATACCTTTCCAAAATTTTTGTGGGGTAGTTATATTGCTTTGCTGCGAAGGGTTTTGTATTTGTTAAGGGTGGATGGAGTCTTATTTTTGTGGTAGTGCACCCAGGCTTTATCTCTAAGGTGCATGGTAGCTAGAGTATTTTTAGTTAGCCAAGGTGCAGTTTTGTTTTTTATTCTTTTAGATTTGATATATTGTTTGAGCAAGAGACCAGATGGAAGGGGAGTAAGGCTAGGTGTATCGGAGGTGGGTTCAAATTGTTTTACCATGGTGTGGATGGCAGGAGAAATGGCATGGGAGTTATTCTGAAGGAACAGTATTCTAAGAGTGTTTTGGAGGTGAAAAGAGTGTCGGATAGAGTGATGCTTATGAAGCTAAAAATTGATGGTGTAATTATCAATGTTGTTAGTGCATATGCTCCATAAGTTGGGTGTGCAATGGATGAGAAAGAAAAATTTTGGAGTGAATTGGATGAAGTGGTGATGACTGTACCCAATGGTGAGAGGCTGGTGATTGGAGCAGATTTCAATGGGCATGTTGGTGAAGGGAACAGAGGGGATGAGGAAGTGATGGGTAGGTATGGTGTTAAACAAAGGAATGCAGAAGGTCAGATGGTAGTGGATTTTGTGAAAAGGATGGACATGGCTGTGGTGAATACATATTTTAACAAGAGGGAGGAGCATAGGGTGACACACAAGCATGGAGGAAGATGCACACAGGTGGATTATATCTTATGTAGGAGGGCCAGTTTGAAGGAGATTGGAGACTGCAAAGTGGTGACCGGGGAAAGTGTAGTTAGGCAGCATAGGATGGTGGTTTGTTGGAAGACGTTGGTGATCAAGAAGAGGAGGAGGAGTGTGAGGGCAGCACCAAGGATCAAATGGTGAAAATTGAAAAAGGGTAATTGTGAGGTGGAGTTCAGGGATGAGTTAAGACAGGCACTGTGTGGCAGTGAAGAGTTACCAAATAGCTGGGTAACTACAGCAGAGCTAGTAAGGGAGACAGCTAGAAAGGTGCTTGGAATGACATCTGGACAGAGGAAGGATGACAAGGAGGCATGGTGGTGGAATGAGGAAGTACAGGAGAGTATACAGAGAAAGAGGATGGCAAAGAAGAAATGGGATTGTCAGAGAGATGAAGAAAGTAGACAGGAGTATAACGAGATGAGGTGCATGGCAAAGGGAGAGATGGTGAAGGCTAAGGATAAGGCATATGAAGAGTTGTATGAAAGGTTGGACACTAAGGAGGGAGAAAAGGACCTGTATCGATTGGCTAGACAGAGGGACCGAGCTAGGAAAGATGTGCAGCAGATAAAGGTGATAAAGGATAATGAGGGAAACATACTCACAAGCAAGGAGAGTGTGTTGAGGAGATGGAAAGAGTACTTTGAGGGGTTGATGAATGAAGAGAATGAGAGGGAGAGAAGGTTGGATGATGTAGGGGATAGTGAATCATGAAGTAATATGGATTAGCAAGGAGGAAGTAAGGATAGCTAGGAAGAGGGTGAAGAATGGAAAGGCTG
>NC_056732.1:273066232-273271232 GCF_019279795.1 Protopterus annectens
CCTCCAGACAAAGAAGACATCATCAATGTAACATCTGTACATTATGGTGTTGTTGAAACCGGGAAGCGTTTCAACTTTTTCCATTTCCCAGGCACTGAGGACTAAGTTCACATAAGCTGGGGCCATCTTAGACCCCATGGCTACTCTTTTCTGCTGATAGTAAATTTTCCCATTGAACTGAAAGAAGTTATTCTTTAACACTGCTTCTATAAACCTGTATACAGTATTAATCTTAGTCACACTCAGGTTAGAGTGCCTGCTTAAGTATTGTCTAGTAAGGGTCAGTCCTCTGGTGTGGGGGATGTTCATGTAGAGTGCTTCTACATCCAAGGTGAACAAAAAATATTCCCCTCCTTCCAGTCTAAGTTTGGAGATATCACTCAGAAATGCCCGAGTCCTTAGTGTAATATTTGCTGCTTTGAACAATCGGGTTGAGGATATGGTCGATATACTGAGATATTTTTTCAGTTTTTGTCCTCCAATTTGAGACCAAATGGTGGAAAGATGGATCGTCAGGATTTTTCTGTACCTTGGGGATTCTGAAAAATTTCCCAAGGGTAGGTTTTGTGACCAGCATAAAATCCTTTTCATCCTGTGTGATCTCATCTTTTAGGTACAGTTTTAATAGGAGGTTGTCAATTTGTTTAAAGTGTTGTTGAACCTGCTTGATGCTGATTTTTTTTGTAGAACTGGTCATCAGTAAGCGATCTCTCAAGCATTTGAATGTACCTTTCCTGCTCATCACTACTGGTCTGAGATCCCTTGTCTGCCTTCATGATCTGGAGGGATTTGTCTTGGCTGAGTTCTATCCAGGCTTGTCTTTCTTCTCTGTTGAGGTTATGCCATTTTGTGGAGGGCTTATCAGAAAGGAGTTTCCTGTTATCCCTCTTGCAGATTCTTGCAAATAGGCCCAATGTATTGGAGAGGGCCGAAGTATACAAGCTTCTTGTAATAAGGGGCCTGTCGTCATCATCCAAGCTTTCTTCATCATCCTCATCATGCTGTTGTATGTCTATTTTCAATTGTAATTTCCTCAGGTAGCACTTGAGGTCCAGGATAACGTCTGCCATGTTGGCTCTCTGTGCCGGGATGTAAGAAAAGCCTTTCCTCAGTACCTCATGGTGGCTTTCCGTAAATACTCATGTGGTCAGGTTGAAAATGTCACCCACACAAGATGAAGGTCTTGGGTTGATGTTGTCTGGGGCTAGGTTCTGGAAACAGGGCAAGTGGTTGGGGGGGTGGTTAGTCACAGCAAAATCACCACTGCTTCCTGTTCCCTCTCCATCTGCCCCTGTGATTGTTGTTCCCCCCTTCTCCCCTCATTATTGTCGTTATTGTGAACCCAGTTGCTTTCATAGCCTCCAGGTCTGAACCTGGTGTAAGTCCTGGTTCTGGTAGTGAGTCCGGCTGGAAGTAGAAAACTATTGTTATCAAGTGCATTAATATTGGACCTGTCACTTGGATGTGGGGTCTGGTAGTCCCCTCCTTGGTTGGTTGTAAATTCTGGTGCAATCTGGTTTGTACTGTTGTTGCCGCTGTGGTCCCATTCACTGGTGTCCATTCTGTTCCTTGCCAGCTGGTTTTGGAGCAGTGTTTGTGGACTCAGCTGGTTTTGGAGTGGCGTGTGTGGGCTCCTATGTGTGGTTGTGGAGTCGATCTCTACAAGTGGACTTAGTGCTAGAAGGGATCCATCCACTTGGGATGCATTGAGTCCATTATTTAATCCTTAGGATTCTGTTGTTGGCATTGAGTTGCTTGTGGCATATTCCCCTTGCCCCCTCCATGTGTTTCTGGAGAGTGTTGACTTAATTGGGTATGCATTACCCTCCTTGTACTGTTTCATGTCCCTGAGTAATTTGCTTTTTTTGCATTCAATTAATGTTGCCACATGTCTTGTAATCCTGTGCGGTACATTATCCCACATTTCTGAGTATTCGTTAAATGAGGGGCCTTGCTGGATGCGAGTTTGGAGTTCATCTATTTGAGTCTTGTAGGTGGCCATACCCTCAGTGTGGCTTTGGATAAGGGCTTTGATGGCTGCTAGACCAGAGTCATTATATATTTTAACCAGTTCTTTATATAACTGAGAGTCTGGAGAGGTCCTCTTAGGGAATCTGTTACATCTAAGACCCTGTGGAACTATAATTAGCTCCAAACATCTCTCCAAATAGAAGTTATCATGTTCTAGGCTTTTGTTGCTTTTGATCAGTCTCTCAAACCTAGTAATTAGAGACCTAGTATTCTGTGAGATCCTCTTGTTTTGTGGGTAATACATTTGTGCTCCAGCAACTTGGTAAGAGTGACAGAAGGGGTTAGTTTCTGTCTGAGTAAGCAAAAGACCCAGAGCATGGGTGGCCCGTTCTTCCTTCCTGGTTCCGGTATTACTTGTTGTGGTCATGGGTTCGGTGTGGTCCAAGGGTTCAGTATGGACCAGGGAAGTCCTTCCATTTGTCGGTGTTGAAAGGTTGTTGCTCAGGTTCAAGAAGAGATCCTGTGCCATCCTAATCCCTTCAGATAATTTCATAAGAACAACATGTTACTAGATCCATCTGTGTCCTGTTCATGGTTGCTTCTGTCATCGGCTAGCTACTGGAGCCCAAGGTAGGTGGTATGTTCCCTGCCATTTTGTCATGTGGAATAAAAGACTTAACAACTGGTAAAAAACCCCACTAAAAATGAAGATAGATTTCGCTAACTAAGAAAGAACTTTGTGACACAAAAGCATTCAAAAAGAATTAAAAGGAAAACACCAGCAACTCTTGTATTATTTAGCACTTTCGTCTTCTTTAATATCAAGACTTCTTCAGAATGACATGTTTAATTCATACAAGCAACCATTTTAACATTGTTTAAATACATTACTTCAAGTAATTTATTTAAATTAAAACAGCAGTTCTTATCCAATAATAATGTAACAGCAATAGTCTTGCAAGGTGCTGTGTGCATCTTCATTATCATTAAAAAGGTAGATCAATTAACCAGGAGGGGGTGCCATGCGAATCCTGTATTTTCATGTGCGTACCGGGGTCATGTGAAACATGTATACCTGGAACAGAAGCTTGGAAAGAAGCCTGATGTATTGTGTGAAAAGTGGGGTCGTGTGCAAAAAAAAACAAAAAAACAAAAAAAACTTTAATATCTTTATAAGACCCAGTCAGATCGCATTTCTATACTTTCAGATACTATATGGCATACTTCTGATGAAATCAAGTTAACTTACATTTCAATACTTTCAATCTCTATACCACCTTAAGGTCCCTCTGATGTGTAGGCTTTCATTAAGACCTGGGCTGACATCTGCTCTAAGTTCCATCTGCCATTTTAGCTCCCGGACTTGCAAGAGCGTGTCCTTGAGGGAGAGAAAGGCTTAACGACTGTACTTGGGGCAGCCCCGAACTTCTGCTTCAAAGGAACCTCTTCCCTAAGTTGTTTGAGAAAAAAAAATGCCCATCCCCGCAGGAAGGGATAGCAACAGACGCTGGGATGTATGACTGTGGCAAATGTGTGGCCTGTGTTTTTGTACGAAAGGGCAACGACATCTCTTCCTTGCACTGCATTAGAACTGTCCGATTTAATGATCACTTTGACTGCAACTCTAAAAATGTGGTTTACTGCGCTATTTGTGTACACTGTGAAAGTTTTTATATAGGCAAGACCAACAGAAAGCTAAGTGACTGCATAAAGGAACACACCACAGAAATCTGCAAGCAGGACAGTTTGAATGCATTAGCTAAACATAGCACACTGCCTGAACTTCACAGGCTTTAAGTTTACAGTATTAGAAAGAATAGCTGAGTTCATAGGAGATGTGGACACGCTCTTGCAAGTCCGGGAGCTAAAATGGCAGATCGAACTTACAGCAGATGTCAGCCCAGGTCTTAATGAAAGCCTAAACATCAAATGTGCCTTAAAATGGTATAGAGATTTAAAGTATTGAAATGTGAGTTAACTTGATTTCATCAGAAGTATGTCATGTAGAATCTGAAAGTATAGAAATGCGATCTGACTGGGTCTTATAAAGATATTAAAGGTTTGATTTTATTTTTTTTTTTGCACATGACCCCACTTTGCACATGATACCTCAGGCTTCTTTCCAAGTTTCTGTTCCAGGTATACGTGTTGCACATGCTCCAAGTTTCTGTTCCAGGTATACGTGTTGCACATGACCCCGGTATGCACACGACACCACAGGATTCACATGGCACCCCTCCTGTTTAACTGATTATACCTTCTTAATGATAATGAAGATGCACACAGCACCTTGCAAGACTACTGTTGTTACATTATTATTAGATAGGAACTGTTGTGTTAATTTAAATAAACTACTGGAAGCAATGTATTTAAACAATGTAAAAATGGTTGCTTGTATTAATGAAACATGTCATTCTGAAGAAGTCTTGATATTAAAGAAGACGAAGGTGTTGAATAATACAAGAGTTGCTGGTGTTTTCCTTTTAATTCTTTTTGAATGCTTTTGTGTCTCAAAGTTCGTTCTTAGAAATGTATCTTCATTTTTAGTGTGTTTTTTTTACTATATATATATATATATATATATATATATATATATATATATATAATATATATATATATATATATATATATATATATATATATATATATATATATATATATATATATATATATATATATATATATATATATATATATATATATATATATATATATATATCTATATATATATATATATATATATATATATATATATATACATATATATATATATATATACAAATATATATATATATATATATATATATATATATATATGTAGATATATATATATACACATAACATACGTATATATACACTCTAACTCCGAGCTGTTTGGCTGTTGTGCGACCTGCGCCTGGTACTGGATTTTAACACAAATAGTATCACTAAGTGGACCCCACAAAACTACACCTCCACCTCAGCCCTCCAGGAAGACCTGAACCTCTGGCTAGTGAAAACTACTCTCAAAACCTGGTTTAGCCTTCCAACAAACTGTGGAATAGTATCACTAAGTGGACCCCACAAAACTACACCTCCACCTCAGCCCTCCAGGAAGACCTGAACCTCTGGCTAGTGAAAAACTACTCTCAAAACCTGGTTTAGCCTTCCAACAAACTGTGGAATAGTATCACTAAGTGGACCCCACAAAACTACACCTCCACCTCAGCCCTCCAGGAAGACCTGAACCTCTGGCTAGTGAAAACCTACTCTCAAAACCTGGTTTAGCCTTCCAACAAACTGTGGAATAGTATCACTAAGTGGACCCCACAAAACTACACCTCCACCTCAGCCCTCCAGGAAGACCTGAACCTCTGGCTAGTGAAAAACTACTCTCAAAACCTGGTTTAGCCTTCCAACAAACTGTGGAAGTATGTCTTTGATAAAGGTTTAAATACAAACTTTAACCAGTGTACCCTACTCCAGCTACCTGCCCAGGACTGCCAGCAGCCAATATCACGGTCCCTATCACCTTTCCAACCTAGACCCTCTTCCATCAGTCTCCTCTCACCATTTTATATACCTTCTCTTTTAGCTGTACTCCTACTGCTTGATTTCTACCACATTTACCCCATTCCCACCTGAATAACTCTGGTAATTCTCCCTCTGGCCACTAGGTGGCATACTTACTACTATCTGGTTTTCTCCTCTTGTCTTCTTTCCTAACTCCCCAAATCGTTCTTTTCCTTTATGTCTACCCTCTATACTTTCTTTTCCATCCTGGTCCTGCCCATCAACCCACTGTTTAACTCCTTTAACCCATATTTTACATCACCATAGCTTTACCTTAACTTATTCTTTTCTACACTTATACTTAGGCTACTTTTTATAAGGTTACACTACATATACATACAGACCTAGTTCAAACCTACCTGCTGCTTCCACACTTCACTGATTGTTTCTTGTCTGTACCACACAAAATTAATTTCTTGTGTCTGTTTTCCTTTAGACGCTATACCCCACCTTTTTTTCCCCTTTCCCTCCTCCACACACTTATCTTACCTCTGCTCACAACACTACACCCCTCCCACTTTTCTAGTCAACCCCTCTCTGTTTTTCAGGTACTCTCCTTTACCCTTATTTCCGCCTTTAGACCTGTACCTGTGCTCCTCCTTCATAACCCTCCCCAAACTCCCCACCCAACCCTATAAATATATCCCTGGGCGCCATCTTTTCTCTAACTCCGAGCTGTTTGGCTGTTGTGCGACCTGCGCCTTATACTGGATTTTAACCCAAAGTAAGTTGTTATACAGCATAATGTTTTAGCGGTTCATTACTGTCTATATGTTTTTTTTAGACTTAGTTAATGATGATTATTATCGCTGTGTAATTATTACTGTGCTTTTGAACCTGCCTATATACTCGTGTTTGCGAGTTTGAATGTAGATATCTTACTGTTTGAACTTGTCTGTCAGCGTTGCTATATTATTCTGGTCCTCTTGCAATGACTTATTAAGTGTTCCTAACTTGTCGCTAGACCACTTGCAACTACTTACTGATACTGAAAGTAGTGTCGGAACATGTTTGATAGAGTCGCTAACCGAATACTGTAAAACTTGTAGCTGTTTATAGTGGAAACGTTGATTATTGTAATATACATGACAGCGTCGCCAACTTGTTATTGAGCCTTTTGTAACTGCTCATTGCTTTACCTGGTAAGCATAACGCGATCCCTTAGTTGGCGCCTTTTTAACTACCGACGATATTTTGGTAAACTGTGTTATTGTATACCTGGTATGCATAGCGCTATCCCTTAGTTGGCCTTTTTAGCGGTTGATGATCTTTAGGTAGACTGTATTACTGAATATACATTGTAAAGCATTCTACATCTTTTCTGTCCATATATGAAGTGTTTAGAACGTTTTTTAGCGCCGCTAACCCTGTATTCAACAACTTGTAGCTGTTTATTGTGGAAAAGTTGACTATTGTAATACACATGAGCCGCTTAACTTGTTACTTAGTCTCTTGTAACTGCTCATTGCTTTACCTGGTAGGCACAGCGCTATCCCTTAGTTGGCGCCTTTTCAGCTGCTGACGATATTTAGGTAAACTGTGTTTCTGAATACCTGGTATGCATAACGATATCCCTTAGTCTGCCTCTTTAGCTGCTGACGATATTTAGGTAGCCTGTTTTACTGAATATACATTGCAAAGCATTCTAATTCTTTTCAGTCCATATATGTTTAATAGCCTGGTTTAACTGTGTGAATATATGTTTAATAGCATGGTTTAACTGTGTGAATATACTTTTATAGGTGTTTAAGCTCAGCCCCCTTCCTGCTTTACTTGAGTCTAGGCACATATTTGTAACATTTGTCCATAACCACGCTGGCTCATACTTATGGTGTAATAATCTCATTGTGAATGCATATTCATACTACTGCTATAACACTCTTAATACTAGGTATATTACTGTTTAGTATTGTTTTATTTGATTAAGCTGATACTGTTTCTGCTAGCAAATATTATACTACATTTTTGTCTTACTATCTTCCTCTTTCTTCGCTTGCTATTACAGTAGTATCACTAAGTGGACCCCACAAAACTACACCTCCACCTCAGCCCTCCAGGAAGACCTGAACCTCTGGCTAGTGAAAACTACTCTCAAAACCTGGTTTAGCCTTCCAACAAACTGTGGAAGTATGTCTGATAAAGGTTTAAATACAAACTTTAACCAGTGTACCCTACTCCAGCTACCTGCCCAGGACTGCCAGCAGCCAATATCACGGTCCCTATCACCTTTCCAACCTAGACCCTCTTCCATCAGTCTCCTCTCACCATTTTATATACCTTCTCTCTCTTTTAGCTGTACTCCTACTGCTTGATTTCTACCACATTTACCCCATTCCCACCTGAATAACTCTGGTACCACTAGGTGGCATACTTACTACTATCTGGTTTTCTCCCTCTTGTCTTCTTTCCTAACTCCCCCAAATCGTTCTTTTCCTTTTATGTCTACCCTCTATACTTTCTTTTCCATCCTGGTCCTGCCCATCAACCCACTGTTTAACTCCTTTAACCCATATTTTTACATCACCATAGCTTTACCTTAACTTATTCTTTTCTACACTTATACTTAGGCTACTTTTTATAAGGTTACACTACATATACATACAGACCTAGTTCAAACCTACCTGCTGCTTCCACACTTCACTGATTGTTTCTTGTCTGTACCACACAAAATTAATTTCTTGTGTCTTCCCGCTCCGGCTCACTCGCCCTCCCTGCCCCCAAATCCCACCCGCCTAGCACCTCTACATTTATCCCCCACAAAGACACACCCCTCTTACTACACAACCAATCACACAGTAGACCCACCCACCCTCTTACTTCACAACCAATCACTATCTAGTCCCATCTAACCCACTTTTACCATCTTCAAATTGTTTCCCTCTAAGACACACCCCTCATTTATCACAATCAATCATAGTATACACTTCATCTACACCCCCTTCTATATAGCTGTTTCCTTTCCCAATCCCTGACCAACCTTTCCCTTACTAAATTTCTAACATCCCTGCACAGGCCTTCTTAACATGCCTAATTATACTCAATATCTCCTTTTAATAACTCTCCTTACTACTCTAACCTCTACCTATCTTTTAACCTTCTATGAACTACCCCTACCTCTTACTCTTATAATCCCAAACAGACATACCCAAACATCTCCATCAGCCTTATCTAAAAACTATCTCAATACCATCCACACAACCTCCTTTCTTCAACCTAAATACCACCGCCTTTCTCACATAAAATACCTTATCTACCACCTTAAAAAAATTCCTTACTACTACTGTAAACCCCCTCAACTCTTCAACACTACAATATCTTGCTCATTAATAGATGGAGATATTCACCCAAACCCTGGTCCAAACCCTCCCCAATTCCCTCTAAATGCCACCCACTTAATAGAAATAGTACACCATCTACTAAACCCCAAAACACTATCTATTGCCCAACTAAACATACAAAGCATTTGTAATAAAATAGCACAAATTCATGCCCTACTAGAAGTTCAACAATTTGATATTCTCTGTCTAACAGAAACATGGCTTAAACCTACAATTAATGACAATGAAATTATTCCTCCAGGCTACAACATCCTAAGACAGGACCGCTTAAACAAAAAAGGTGGTGGGGTTGCTATTCTCTATAGAACAGGACTGCAGATTAGTAGAACAAATCATAACCTCTCACTTGACTCTACTATTGAAATAATTATTACAAAACTGCAACTCAACCAACAAAAAACATTAAATATTGCCTGTACCTATCTTCCCCCAGGAAAGAATCCAGCCATATTAGAAGACCTTCTACACTGGCTCTCACTAAATCACCCTCAAGAGACAATACTCTTAGGGGATTTTAACATTGACTGGAACTTATGTAAACAGACTAATCCATCTACCCTTATCAACCTGCATGGTTTCTCTCAAATAATCAACCTCCCAACTAGAATAAATAAACTTAATAACAAAGAAAGTATACTTGACTGGATTTTAACAAATAGTCCTCAGCAAAATATACAACAGGACTCTCCCAGATGACCTCAGTGATCACTCCCTCACTTATATTATTAGGCAAAACAACACTACTGTCCCTATTCAAGTCAGATCATTCCGTAGTAAGAAATACTTTGACCTCAACCAGTTTCAAAATGAACTCATGCAAGTAAACTGGACACCTCTTAAATCTCTCCCAATAGACGAAGCAGTTAGTCACTTTAATAATACTTTTCTCACTATCCTGGAACACCATGCCCCAATGCGCTCTATGCATGTCAAATCTAAAACAGCCCAATGGCTCTCAAATAACACTAAGAAACTTATCTTAAATAGGAACAAGGTCTGGGCTAAATGGCGAACTACAAAAGCCTAACTGATAATGTCACTTTTAGACAACAGAGAAATATGACAAAGAAAGCCATCATACAAGATAAAAAGAATTTTTATACCCAGCTTCAGCAATCTTCACCCCACCAACCACATAAATTTTGGTCCTTTATCAATAAACTATTATCCCCGGGTAAAGTTGCCACACCAAACCCTTCTGGCTCTGACCCCAACTCCCCCTTACAAACAGCCAATGCCTTCAACACTTTCTTCACTTCAGCCATACTAAACCTAGCTAATCAACAAAATCCTGATACCTCCAAACTATTTACACCTAGCTCTATCCCCCCCCCCATTTCACCTTCAACCCATTCCTACCTCTCAAATACTGTCCTTACTTTATAAACTAAAACCTACAACCACCTGTGCTGACCAATTACCAGCTGAATACCTCCAACTAGGTGCAAATGCCTTAGCATACCCCATCTCTATACTCATTAATAGGACAATAAAAGAAAGTACAATTCCATCAGTCTGGAAAATCTCTTATATTATCCCTCTTTTTAAAGGAGGTGACTCTACTGAGTATTCTAACTACCAATTGCACTACTATCTCCACTTGGAAAAATAATGGAGAAGTGTGTCCACAAACAGTTACTAAATCACCTACTAGACCACAAACTCCTGGCTAATTGCCAACATGGGTTTCGACCATACCATAGTACTAGTACAGCCTTACTATCCTTCATTGACTCAATTAACAAAACCGTAACAATAATACTCCTTCTTCAGCATTCTTCGTAGACCTGTCCAAAGCCTTTGACATGGTAAATCACCAGCTTCTTCTCCATCGTTTAAAATCTTTTGTCTAGATAATCTTGCCTTATGCTGGTTCACATCTTACCTAGACAACCGCAAACAAGCAGTTCTATGGGACAACCAACTCTCTGATCTCCTCCCCACCACTATAGGAGTCCCTCAGGGCTCTATTTTAGGCCCACTCTTATTTTCCATTTTCATTAATGAACTTTATCTAGCTACTCCACAATCAACTTGTATTCAATATGCAGATGATACTACCATCATTTGTGCAGCCTCTACACAGTCAGAACTTCACTCTCTTACACAAAAAACCTTCTCAACTATAGAACAATGGTTCTCTAATCATTGCCTTCTCCTTAACCCCAAGAAAACCAAACTCTTGCTTTTTTCACCCACCCATTTGTCTACCTCTATCCATTTTACGCTAATATCTGACAATGGAACCATTATCTCTCCTGACCAAACAACAAAACTCTTGGGTATCACTATTGACAATCAATTAAAATTTGACAATCATATTAATCTTACAATAAAATTGACCAACAGAAAACTAGGCTCTCTCTATAGAATCAAATCTTTTCTTACTCCTGAAGCCAAAACTACCATAGCCAGAACTCACTTAATCTCAACCCTTTTATATGCTTCCTCCATATACACAAATCTCTCTAAACATAATCTTAGCAAACTTACCTCTTCATATAATAATATTGCCAGATTTGCAACTGCCTCTCCATATAGAACTCATCATTGTTTAAATCTCAAAAGCTTGGCTGGATGGAACTACCACACCTCATACAATACTATCAACTCACTATTGCCCATAATGCCCTACATCACCCTGAAAACACCCCAATACTCTCCACCCTCATAACACCCTATAACAATCTGAGGCATCTACGCTCCACCAACAAAATACTGGTCCAAACATCCCGATCCAAAAACTCAGCAGGTGACTCCACATTTTCCAACTCAGTTGGCAAAATATGGAACAAGTTACCACAGGAACTTACATCCCTAACATCACTCTCCCAATTTCAAACTAAACTAAAATCCTTCCTAAATATGCATTGGCTATGCTCTTGTCATAACCCAGGTTAGCTCTCTCTTTTTTGCATCATTATCCAACTCCTTAACACCCATTCTCTTTCTTCTCTTCTCCATACTTTTGAAGTATTTAATATTCTTATCCTTTCTTTCTCTTCTCCATCCAAGGTTTTGATTTTACTCAAAAGTGAATACAACGTGTTTTAAAGTAATTAGATCTGTTTTTCTGTGTATTTTTGTAGATTATGTATATCTTGACATTTTTTAGTAGTTTGTAGTGGAGCTTTTCTCCCCGGGCCTCTACTGAAAATGGACATATATCCAGTTGGACTAGCCCGGTAAACAAATGTAAAATAAAATAAAATAAATAAAATATATATATATATATATATATATATATATATATATATATACAAACACATACACAGACACAGACACACACACACACACACACACACACACACACACACACACACACACACACACACACACACACACACACACACACACACATATATATATATATATATATATATATATATATAGAGAGAGAGAGAGAGAGAGAGAGATACATCCACGTGTATATCCATAGATTCATATATATATATATATATATATATATATATATATATATATATATATATATATATATCTATAAAGGTGAATACATACATACATATATAAATATACGTATATGTATACATAAATATACAGAAATATATGTCAGCTGCAAACACATGCAGTCTGAGGGTCATGCTGCTGCACACTAGGCATCTACTTCTGAAAATGCACTCACTGAATGTATTCCTTAAAATGGGGAACTATGACATCTGTACTGTAACAGTGACCTGGTTAAAGGCAGCAGGAAGCACCCATGCACTACCATCTCTTGGCTGCAGAACTGTGACTGAAGCTCCAAAGGTGGTGATGTTTCCATAGTCATTAAGGAGGCACACACTTCCAGAGTGCTGACCAACTTAAGCATTACAGATCATGCAGACATAGTTAACATTGGCTAGGGCGGTGGTTCAGGTCGTAGCCTGCTATAGGTCCCCAAACATGACCCAACACTCACACTCCATGTCCCTAAACACCCTGGAGGATAATATTGCCCAACCTAACACTGACATACTGGTTGACTTTAACTACCCCACCATTAACTGGGAAAGCTACTCATGTACCAATGCACATGCCCATCATATCGACTTGGTCCTTCCTAACATGGGCGACTGTTGCTCGACACCAATAGTCAACTTCCCCTTGTTATATCTGAACACAAAATAATCACCTTTGAAATCCATGGCCCTCCCATGCCCCCCTGCACAGGTAACCACCATGAAAAGCCTTTCCAATGCTGAATATGGCTTCATGATAACTGAGGTGGCTAACCTCATGGCAGCCATGCAAATGGAGACTAGGTGCATGACAGCTAAATCAAACAACAATGCACTATGAACATGTGTGTAAATGCATGGGTACTGCCATACCCACTACATCTGGGACCTCATCTCCAATAATGGGAAGCTGATCTAGTGGTCCCCTGCCATGCATACACTGTACAACAGAAAGAGAGAAATGATATGGAATAACGTGAAGTTCCAAGACTGGAAATCAACTCTTATAAGCCTCAACTGAAGGTTGAGATCCCTCAACAAATACTACAAAGTTAGCTGTGAGAACAGAATTGGAGCACATAGTGAAGACAACCACAAGGTCTCATACAGTTATGTTAAGAATCTTCATGACAATAGCAAGATTTGTTCTAAGCTACTAGACAATGGAACCTCCCAGACTGAGCCAACAAATACTGCAAATATATTGACTGGCATCGTGAGTGCAAACATTACCCCTCACTCCCCCCAAAGGACCAATCCCAATACCAGTACACTGCCAGGCACCCAGTATTACTGCAGCACAGGATAAAACACCACTGTCCAAGGCCAAGAATACAGCTTCTATGGGACCCAAGAATATCCCTAACTGTGTTCTACATGGACTACAGAGTGACCTAGCACCTTATCTGTGTGCCCTGTTCAAGCACAGCCTCACCTCAGGCTTTGTCCCTACTCAATTGTACACTGCTACTGTCACACTTCTCCATAACCAAGGTGTAACTACAGACCCTGGGAAATACCACCCCAACTCCCTGAGAATCTGTTATGCGAAGCTATGGAATGCATCATCATGCACCTAAATAACAGGGATATGGGAATCTGCAGACTCAGGATCCTACAGCATTTACTTTGTGAAGGGTAGGTCATACCTGCTCATTCCACCTGGTCAACTACTTGGTGTCAGTCACCTGAGCTGTGGATGAAGACAAGGTGACACATACATACAGTTGACATTGATCTGTCCAAAGCCTTTGATAACATTCCATACTCACTAACTAGGTGGAAACAGAGGCACAAACACAGGGGTAGATTGGACATACTGCTGTCATACATTGAGACAGTTGCAGATGTCACTGGGTTTGTTGTAACATCCTTTATGAGGAATATGACGTCGGTAATACCCATAGATGTGAGTATTTACTGACTGCATTCCCAGAGTCCACAGCTGATTTACCAAGGACACCAATGGTTTGGTGAACACACAAAACATAACAGGCAGGCATGCGGCCAGTCTGTGAACAGCGTGCCAGTGGAGAGGTATGTCAGAGACATATCACTGTGAGTCATGATGTCACTCACTACATGCGTGTCCACACAAGCCCTGTCAATCTATCAGTCCACCATATGTATAACAGCACTGATGACATAGAGTCTGTTCACAAATGCGGGGATATGTCCCCCATGTTGGTTGGCTGTCTCTACATGTCCGGTCCTGTGATGTATTGCCACCCATTGTATGTGAATCTGTAGACCACCGCCTCTGTAATGTCCACCACACAGGCAGGGAAATGGGGCAAGGCCCACGTTAAGGAATGTCCCATATATCGGAACTAGCAGCAGTGCCCAGGCCCACAGCACACTACAATGTGGGCACCTACATAATGGTATAGTCATAGCAATTCCTGACATCTGCACATCTGTACAGAGGACAGACAGTAAGTAGATAGCCAACAGGTTATGCATTAGGATGAATGTTTTGCAAGATACACGTCTGAAACTGAAAGGTATGCCATTACTACATGACAACTGTCCTCAATGACATGCCTAAAAAACATAGTAGTCTACAGTTAATATCAACATATCAGATCAATATCCAACAGGAGATACATATAAACATACAGCTCAAACACCAAGAACAAGATACTCAGTACTCAGAGTCCAACTTTGCATGCAGGGATGTATGGTTCCAGTACTACTATCTTTAATCTACTCTTACTTGAAGAAGCACTGCTAGAAGTACTAACGTAATGATACAATATGTGTTAAACTATTTCTGTCAACCAGTGCACAGTAGCTGGTGTAATATGCAAGTGTGACTGCATATAACCTGGGATACTACCCATGTATGAAACAAATCCAAAGAGAAAATATTGTGGTACTACCCATGTATACCTAGGTGTCCCATACAGTATACTCACACCCCTTGCAACTGTAATGACAGCGCATAGAAACATGTTATGTACAGGAAATGAAATATACCTATTAAAGATGTCATTACTCTGTTATTTTATCAGACTGGAATGCAATCACTGGTTACCAGGGCTGAGCTATGCTTAGCAGGTGTAAGCATTGCTTAAATGTAAATTCTAAGCAGATTTGCGCACTGGTAAGCAAAGCCTACATGATGTAAGTGCCTATTCATTTAACCATATTTTAGCAGCAGTTAGCTTCACGCAAACCTGCTTAAAGCCACTATAAAGTGCCTTAATCACCCTGTCTCTATCAGTCCTTGCTTTTTCCAACAACAAAATAAATAGTCCATGTAGGTGTTGAGCCCAGGACCCTGTGCACTATAGTCATAGCACTTCACTACTAAGTCATCTGAAATGCAAGGACGGCTGTTGGTTTTTCAAATATATCATTCAGTATACATACTGAATAATACTGAACAACTGTTTGACTACTACAATTGTTTAGTACCTGTAAGTGAAACTAGTGTTGAATCAGTCATGTTCTTATATGTAAATATACACGTTTGAAATTAATATGGTGGGATACATCTGAGAAGGTATATACAACACTCATGTTTACACATAAAAGGATATATATATATATATATATATACACATATATATATATATATATATATATATATATATATATATATATATATATGTATATATGTATATATATATATATATATATATATATATATATATATATATATATATATATATATATATATATATACATACACACACACACACACACACACACACACACACACACACACACACACACACACACACACACACACACACACATATATATATGTATATATTTCCATCTCTCTCTCTCTATATATATATATATACATATATATATATATATATATATATATATATATATATATATATATATATATATACATATATATATATATATATATATATATATATATATATATATATATAAACATATGCCCATGACATTTAGTGGAATCATACCTCAGCACCATAACTCTCAACCTCTTAGTGCAAGAGAATGTAATGTATGTATTGCAGTTATAAATGTAGAATGTTGCTACAGTGACAGGAGTTGTGTCAACATACATGTTGTGAAGGAAGGCTCTTCTGAAACTGACATGTACATCACCAGTTACTGACAGACATCATAAAATCATCATAGTGAAGTACCACACAACTCACAGTAATGATCATGTGGAATACAAAAGAAATATGAGCAATAAACATGGACAGTCTGAAACAATCTGGTTAGTCAGGAGGTATACACAGAACTCCTTAGTGCAAGAAATGTGGAACAAGCCTGACAAAGGGGATGTTTAAAGCGATGAAAATGGGGATATATCACACATACTGAACTAGATAATCTCACACAGTTGATACATTCACACCCTCCTGTCTGTCCTAACACATATTAGCTGGAGGAGCAGAGGTCCCAAACCACATACTTCCCACTAGTTAGTCACATACATCTTCACAACAGCCCACTGCTTTGTCAGAAATACACAACACATATGGTGGCCAGGCAACAGTACATCTGACAAATATCTGGACATAACATCACACTAGGGTTAATACACTGAGCTGCTAGGCATGTCACCAAGCACTGTCTACTCTACAGGCAGACTGCCACAACCCTAACCCAATTTACCTATGGGGGAATACACATGTAATTGCAAATATAGCAGGCACTACAGGTCTGTAATACCCACAACCAATCTCAGCCCAGTTATGGACACATAATGGTAAGCCTAAGTAATAGTACAGTATATGGACTGTGTGAACAACAGTCATCATTATGTTTGCCACTCACACACTAATCCTACATATACTGGCCCAATTCATAGTGTAGTCTGATGCCTGACTGTGGTAATGGACATGTCTCAGTCTGGCCCTACAAACATATAGGCTGATAGGATATCAGAAACTGGAGCAGCATGCATCTTTGGATAGAACAGGACCAAGAACACTGACATCTACCCCAGTTTGTACACAGGCCAAATAACATAATCACAATACATGGCTACATAATGCAGACACTCTGTCAACAAACACCAGAAGTACACAGACCTCACTACTGTACAGACTACAACAGAATGTCTAGGTTGTGTCCTCAAATATTAGGCCTCCTATACATTACATGTCTGGCAGTCTGATATATCACTGGCTTGATGTCTGGAATTATGTCAGTAAATAATGGTGTATTGTACATATCCACCTCTTACTGCATGACATATGAACAAAGGGTGACAGACTTGGGGGCAGAGGCACAAACACAGGGCCAACATTGACATATTGCAGTTATAAACTGAGAACATTCCTGGTGTAACAGGGTTTGTTGTGACATATCTCTTCTGAGGGATATGAAGTCAGTAACACACATGGATGTTATCATTTACTGACTACAATCATCAGAGTATGCTACTGCATTTATAAAGACAGAAAATGTGTGAGTAGCACACCAAATCTAAGACTCCAAACTCTGGCCAGTCTGCAGATAGCCCTACAGGTGACAGTTTTCTCAATTGCATAAGACTGTCATGCCAGACTTTAAATCATGGAACAGCCATATCCACACAAACCCTGTTAAACCAACATTACTTCAAATGTAGAACAGCAGTACTAACATTCTGTCCCCATGTCTGGAACATCCCCCTCAAGTTTGTTGGCCTGTATCCACAGTGTTTGTTGTAAGAGGTATGTCCAACTACCCTCTGTGATGCTGTTTGTCACACACCCAAATGAAGTCCTGCTCACAGTGAAGGAGAAGGGCCAACACCTACTTGCAGTACTTACTTATAGGAGTGTGTTTCCATGCAATTGGCTATAGGAATGATACCACAGCTGTTCCATATGCAATTAGCAAGTGAAGGACCCCGGTTCATGAGCATTACCTACAAATGTCAAGCTTTTGCCTATGCAAAACAGATGCATTTTTCCACATCTACCAGAGAGAGAGAGACAGACAGAGGGGAAGAAAGAAAGGATAAGAGAAACAGCCAAGCATGTTTGTGTATGATCCATGGGTGGATAGAGATCTCTGGGTATTATAATGATTGCCTATATATACATTTATGGCTGTGGATTGTCTACAACAACCTCTATGGTGTTTGACAACTGCTGGCCTTGTAATGTGACATTGGAACATATGGATCCTCAATATGAAAATGTAGCAAAACTCACACTGCAATGGATCCTGTTATTACTCAAACACACCAACACCCACACAGGATACTGCTAACATACACACACACACACACACATTTGCTAGTGCTGTGTTTCAAAACCCTACCTAGCTATGTATTGGTACTACAGTGTCATGCAGTTATTGCGGGTGCCACAGAGCTTATATGTTGATAAGCTGCCCAAAGGTATCTTTGAAGGTGAGTGACATCAGCTGCAGTGCTAAAGAAGGTGAGAGGGAAGTGTAGGAAGTGTGAATGACCACAAAATCAAGTGTCAATAAAGATACGCACACATTATCAGTTGCCAAGACCAGTATTAGAACTCCTACCTAACTAGTTTGTTGCACTTTGGTATTCTGCAGTTATCACAAGTGCCACGGAGCTTATATATTGAAAAATTGTCCAAAGGTATCTTTGAAGGTGAGTGACATCAGCTGCAGTGCAAAAGGAGGGGAGAGGGAAGTGTAGAAAGTGTGAATGACCACAAAATTTGATGTTAACAAAGACACACATATTATCACAGTCACCAGGACCAGGATTAAAACTCCTACCTAACTAGTTTGCTACACTACAGTATTATGCAGTTATCATAAGCACCATGAAGCTTATAGGGCTGAGATTTTGGCAAAGGGTTATTTCAAGGTGACTGACATCAGCAGGTGTGCTAAAGTATGGCAACGGCAGGTGTAGTGAGTGAGAATTGTATCAAAATCATTCATCTCCACACACACAGTTGTTAGGACCAGGATTAAAACTCCTACCTAACTAGTTTGCTACACTACAGTATTATGCAGTTATTGCAAGTGCCATGGAGCCTATACGTTAAAGAGATGTCCAAAGGTATCTTTGAAGGTGAGTGACATCAGCTGAAATGCTAAATGAGGGGTGAGTTAAGTGTAGGAAGTGTGAATGACTACAAAATCAGGTGTCAGCAAAGACACACATACTCTCACACACATTACCACATTTGCCAGGACCAAGATTAGAACTTCTATTTAACTAGTTTGTTACACTACAGTATTACACAGTTATTGCAAGCACCACAGAGCTTATAGGGCTGGGATTTGGCAAAAGGCTTATTTCAAGGGGACTGACATCAGCAGGCATGCTAAAGTAAGGCAATAGCAGGTGTAGTGAGTGTGAATGGCCTCAAAACCATTCATCGCCACACACACACACACACACACACACACACACACACACACACACACACACACACACACACACATTATCACAGTTGCCAGGACCAGGATTAAAACTCCCACCTAACTAGCTTGCTTTAGTACAGTATTACACAGTTATCACAAACACCACAGAGCTTATAGGGCTAATATTTGGCTGATGTTTATTTCAAGGTGACTGACAACAGCAGGAGTGCTAACATGGACAATGAGAAGTGCAGTGTGTGGGAATGGGCCATAAATCATTCCTCTGGAAACACACACACACACACACACACACACACACACACACACACACACACACACACACACACACACACACACACACAACTTTACATTTGACAGGACTGAGTATACAAATGCTACATGAATACTGATTTGTACTATCATGTTACACAGTTATCATAAGTACCACAGACACTATAGGGCTGAGGGCTACCAAAAGGAATGTGTTCAGTGATTGACATCAGCAAATTATGTGATATCAGCCAATTGGATGTGTAGTGGGTGGGACAGGCCTCATAATGGAATTCTCTCTGTCACTGTCTGTCTCTCTCTCTCTCTCTCTTCCCCACACCTCTGTGTGCGTATTTTTGACATATTTTAGTGTGTTGGCCTTGGATATGTGTGAATATTCCTATCCAATGTGTGTGTGAAGCATAAATGGTGTACAATTTGGTGTGTGCACACAGACATCTGCGAATGACAGATATGTATAGTCCACTGTGTTGTCAGACCTGGGCTTCATTTCTGTAAGTGTAGGAGCATGCCCAGTATGACCTTCTGTATTGAGTGTGTGAATCCATTCCAGGTAGGATTTTACTCCAGTCCAAGGTTTGGTGTTTTACACATACAGCTAACAACTTGTTTCTGCAGGATACCTGTAGATAGGTTGACACTATGGAGTCAGAATGAGCGACAGGTAGGGGGATACTGTAACTATTGCTGTCTGTGCTGCTTATGTTACATGGTTGGTGTTAGCAGAGATATTCAGACATATATACTGTTTTACACTGTAATGTATTATGTCATCAGCTACTGACAGATATAATTATTTGCTCACAGTTATCTACTGAGAAATACAAGATGAATGAAGCTGAGTCCAGTATGGTGGTCCACAGCCTACACATTCTTGCACACTCCTGCCATTCTGGAGGTGTAGCTACAGACACTTGTTGATGGGTCTGTGTAAATGGTCCAGCACCTTGATACTATGATGTCTGAGGATCCCCTTCTTGTACATATATCGACTTAATACAATGGCCATATCCTGCTGTGGCCATACCTCTCAGCTGTACAAATTCACCCAGGTTACCCAGAGGCAGGGCTCATATATCTGGTCAGTTCCCCTTCACATTGTGATTTTCAAGGAGGTTTGCAACCACCCATTACTGGGTTTGCAGGCAGGGGTAGTATGGGTACACATCAGAGTTTCAGACTTCACACACTCCATGACGTCCATGTGTCTACACCCCCCACTCTGTTATTCTATCCTCTTCCTAATAATGCAAGCGATATCTGAGAAGTATCCCTATAGTTGACCTTTCATCCCAGCAGTATTTATGGATTGGTCCACAGTTCATGCAGTGGGACATGGGGGCATGCTACTGGGATTTGTCAACATGGCCTTGCATTTGTGTTCTGTTGACTGGGTTAGGTTGTTAGTTGTGATCTCATGAGATACTATGCATTGGCACTAGGGGTGAGGCACAAGCCTTTGACAGAGGACTGTAGGTCATTTGACAGTGATGCAGGCCATCTGTAGCAGGCCACTGCATTCTGTCACTCCTACATTCACAAGCTGCGAGACAGTGGATTCCCCTTGGGTGACAGGGTAAGTGTGCAAGGAGTTAATGGCAATAGTTTCTGTCCATATTGATCCATTGGTCTGGATGCAGGCAGGGTGCTGCTTACAGCTAGGGACACACCTGCATAGGACAGCTCTTCAGCATGGTGTATTCTGTGGGTATTCTCATACAGAAGTGGGGTCATACTGTACTCATTCCAAACAGCAAGGATATGACCTCTGATAAACCTGTGGCTGATGGTGGAGTGAGCTGAGTGCATGTGTGATATGGAAGCTACTTGCAGCTGACTCACAGATATACTTGGGACATTCCCCTTATGTTGCCATGTACAGGGACATAGACAGTCTCTCATTACTTCATACATGTGCCTATTGTGGTCTGCCAGTGATTACCCAGACTACATCAGTATTCCATACTACATGGAAAACTAATGTGCTGCTAACCTGTCTGTACAATTCCGATGTTTTGTGCAGCTGACAGTTAAATTTTATGCACTCTGTCTAGGGTACTTCCACCTGTGTACTATGTGTATGTCTGGGCCCACATTCATGGCATGTCCATCTTTCAGACAGTGACTGATATTGATATCTGGACAGTGAGTATGGATGACTGCTGACATGGGTATTGCTGAGAAGCATTGTGTTTGGCACTGCAGTTGTCGGAAGATGGCCCTGTCAACCACAGTAATGCCCATAGGCCACCGAGACACAACCCTCCATGCCTGCATGCTGACCACTTCCAGACAATATTGAGCACACAATAACCTAATATACAGACCCCTGCATACTGTACACATGTAACAATCTATCCTGTAGATTGGGCCAGCTCAGTTAATCTGTGATCCACTGATACTACTCCTAACACTTACATGTTACTGCATTTCTACATAGAATTGTGGGGGGGGGGGCACATCTGACAACTTTAAACTGTTCTGTGACTCTACTGGTATGTCAGGTACTCTGTTGGCTTCCACATCATATTGTGTATTCTGACCTATCATGCAGACTGGATGCATATCAGTGGAGTACAAATCTTAGGTTTTATTGACCTACATTTCAGTTTCAGACTTCTTACCCTTCAGAACTAACATACACTTGCCAAACCTGTTGCAGTCTGTCTGTGTAGGTCTGGGGGGGGGGGTGTTCACCATTGCCATCAGTTGGAGGCCTTAGTACAGCCTTTCTTTATGGTCATCTACACCTGTCCTGCTGGCTGAGCCTGGTGGTGGGTATGTGAGTCTCACTTACATGCATGTGTGTGTTCTATGGACACACCTTTGGGCTACCACATGTACTGCAGTTGGATTTGTCACCTCGTCTAGTACTGCCTAGTGTGTTGACACCAGTATTTGGTAGGGATTTCATGCTGCCAATATAGGTGTCCAGTATCTGCTGCCATCCCATTCAGCCACCTGATTCCCTTGCAATGTTTGCATCCATACCATAGCTACAACTATCAGAACATACTACTCCATTCATTACTTGGTAGGAAGAGTGACTTACCTTGTGGCTGGGGCAGTATTGAGGATGGTGCTGGAGGGCTGTCTATGTTGGATGCACATAGTACACTCCCTATACATGGTAAAGCACAGGTAGTGTCATGTTTGGCATCCCTTTTACTGTATGTGTGAGTCAGAGAGAGGTGTCTTTCCTTAGGTCCCTACCATATCAGTGTATGTGTTATGCATTGCCTCTTTGCCAAGGCCTGGGCATACTGGGCACAAATCCTTCTGCCTACATGGGCAGGCTCGGGTGGTTCCTCCTCAGAGTCTCTCTGTGTCTGCGTTGGCCTTGGCAATGGTGGGGGGCTTTGTGGCCTTGTCCTGTGCTGTTTCTGCTGCAGCTGTCTCCACAGGATCATATTGTGTAGCATGGCACATACTATGAACATATGTGTGCATGTAGTTGGAGAGTACTGCGAGACTCCACTGGATATGTCCAGGCAGTGGAACTGTGACTTGATGATCCCAAACACATGCTCTGTTATGATTCTGGTTTGGGTGTGTGCCTCATTATGGAGTTCTTGTTCAGGTGTGTGTGCATTTCTGAGGGGTGTCATCAACCATGGCTCCAGTGCATAGCCAGCATCTCTCACTAGGTGGCCATATGGGATGTCCCCACTGGCAGATAACTGGTACACCTGTGTCATATACCAGATGTGGGAGTCGTGATAGCTTCCAGGGCTGCCAGAACACACATTCAAGATAATTCCCTGGGCATCGCACACAACATGGCAGTTGATGGAGGGAAAGCCCTTGCAGTTTATGTAGACTCAACTCCACTCACCAGGTGTTGCTTTGATGTGTATGTGTGTGCAGTCTATAGCACCCACTACCTCAGGGTATTCTGCTATTTGGTGGAAGAGACACATACTACTGGTCAACGTCTCATGGGTGATGGGGAAATATATGTGCTCACTGGCATGTGCTGACATGGCATCCAGGAACTGGTGGAGTACCCTGGATGCTGATGCCTGTGAGATCCCCATGATATCCCCAGTTGCCCTTTGAAAGGTACCTGTGGCTAGTATTGTTAAGGCTACACATACCTTGGTATCCACTGGGATGGGTTCCCCTCTGTTGGTTCTGTGTGTGAGGCGGGGCTGGCACAGCTCAACAATTTGCTGTAGAATGTCCCTGTCCGCCCCATAGCACTCCACTATCTCCAGCTCATGCTGGCCTTGGTAGGTTACCCTAGGTCTGTACACTCTTTTGCTCCTCCTCACTGTGGGATGGTCATCAACATTCACATCCTCACCATCCACAGCCTCTTACACATATTGAGGTACGAGAATGACAGCAGCCCCTATCATTTTGTTAGTTTTGTCAGGTAAAATTTCCCTGTCTGTGTACACTGGTGGTGTAGAGTTTGTGGGGAAAAAACAGAGTGAAAGGGGTTTGCATAGTTTACAGTGTTGTGCTGGGCTGGGCTGCTGCCTGTGTAATTGGCTGATTCTGATACATTTCACCTCCCAGCTATGCAAGTTCTCCTTGCTTGCCTTCCTACTTCTGTTTTCCCCTTCCATTGCCTTCCCGTTTAAGCCCCGAGGCACGCTGTGCATACCCAGTGCTCGCATGTAAACTGAGCTGCCATTTCCCGTTTTTTTTTTTCTTTTTTTGTTTAAAACCCGATGCATGGCACGCACAGCCATTTAAGCAGGGAAAATAGTGCTTAGCAATGTGAGACACACCCCATCCTTAGCTCTGCTTAGCTAAGACCAAACATGGGCCACAGGGCTCCAATAAGTTTACACCAAACATGACACACCTCCTACTGAAGTCATCCTCTTGTCCTGCCAACATGGTTCCCTATTCCTGCTCTTGCACAATTAGGTGCAGGCTTCCAGTAGGTTGAAATCTGTGATTCAGTATAAGTCCCTTCATTTGCATACCCCAGTGTGCATGTCCATAGTTGCAATTCACAAGCAAGCACTTTCGCCTTGGCAACCAGTGCTCCGTTGTCTTGTTTACATTCTGCCTGCCATTGACTATAATGACAGAATACATATTTCTGTTAAATGGCAGTTTTTCACTTTTTTTTTTTTTTTTTTTTTTTTATTTTCAGCACCCCCGTGTTTGTGAGGGGTCTATATTATAACATCGAATTCTACAAAGATAGAATGTTATAATATCGACCCCATAATGTTGAATGCTGAAAACAGCGAAGGTGGAGGACACTGAATTCTTTCCCAGGGAAAGAATTCGGTGGGCCATTGCTGTGGCTTCACAGTTTTCAGCGATCGATATGTTGGAACATTACAGTTCGGGTTGAGGTAAGTGTGGGATTGTGTGTAGGTTAGGGTTAGGGGGCAGGTTAGGTGAGTTAGGGTTAGGGCATGGGTCAGGTAAGTGTGCGGTTGTGTGTAGGTTAGGGTTAGGGGGTGGGTTAGGTGAGTTAGGGTTAGGGCACGGGTGAGGTGAGTGTGTGATAGTAACGGACCTTAGGGTTAGGGTTGGGTTAAAGTAAGTGGATAGCTAGTAGTGTATGTAAAGTTTAGTTTAGGTTTAGGTGTAGGATTTTAAGTGTATGTGTGTGGATTGCTGTTTTTTGGGTGTGTTTGTGTTGTGTGTATGTTTCTCGGAATAGCAAATGTTTTCCCTGGGAAAAAAATTTGCTATTCTGACTGTTCGATGTTTTCAGATTTCGCTGTTTAGGGTTCGATATTATAACATGCAATCTTTATAGAATTCGATGTTATAATACAGACCCATTTGTGAGCCATTGCCCTGGGCTTAAACGTTCGAGATCGGACAAAAAAATAAAAGTTTTATTTTTACAAAAATTATGTTGCCTTTAATGCCAATGGCCTTATATTTGGCCATTGGCTTGTCTGTTCTACATAATACATGCTTTTCACGAGCTGTCATGCCTCCATTTTGACAGATGCAAAAATGTATTCGGCTACTAGCCGAATACATTTTTGCACTGACACTGTTCCTATACAGAATCTGTTCAGCTTGCTGGATCGCAAAATCACCTCATTTGCATGGTTTTCACCAGCAAATGAGGTGATTTGCATACTGAATGGAATTCCATGCAGGAATGTTTAGGGCTGCTCGTGCACGTGAAAACAGCCCTATCCTGGATCGTACAGTGGCCATATTGCATGCAGGAGCAGCTATACTGTTCCTGCATGGAATTTGGCCGTTCATGAATCTGGCCATAAGTCATTTGTATTACAAATTGACCATGTGATACTGTGCCAAAGGCTTTATGCATGTCTAGGAATAAGGAGGAGACAAACTGACTTTTATCTATGACTATGTTGATTGTACCACGAAGGATAAGAATACAGTTGTGGTGCTACAAGCAGGGGTGAAGCCCGTGTTGAGTGGGGGACAATAGTTGATCCTGCAGAATGTATTGAACTAGTAGTGTATGTACACATTTTCCAGTATTTTGCCTGGGGGGTATAGGACAGGATAGCAATGTGCCTAAAGTTGGGAAATTAATAAGGATACATTCCTGGGCTTCTAGCTGTGAACAAGGGAAGGAGGAAAATAAATTGTAATATTTTAGAAAGGCAGTGGCTTTTGTTCCTGGTATAATGATATAGAATAACAAATGTATAAGGTTAGCTATCAGCCTAATGCAAGAATCCTCCACTTGCACTTCTAATTACAAACTATACAAGCTATACAGACCAAAAATATTAACCAAAATGGCAGAAATAGCAAAAACATCATTTATATGGCACATGAAGTATAGAAATAGTCATGTAGTATGAAATATAATGCTATCATTTAGCTTTCAGCTTAAACATTCCACTTAACAAAGTATTATTTTTGCCGGGGCAGTGATGGTGAGTAAAATCATATTGGTACACAAGGGTGAAATCAAAGTGAATAGTTACAGTGCAATGTAACTTGCAGTATAAAGCTGTAGGTTAGATTTGTTCCTCTTTAAGCAAACTTAGAATTATGTATGTTTTCCAATTATGATGATCAATTTTTAATGATCTTCAAGCAGTCAAGTAAACAAGGTGATTATTAGGTCATTGAAGTGTCAGGGAATTTTTGAAACCGGTTCCATATTCATAAAGAAGATTGCTTTATATGGCATATTGTAAATCCACACCTGAGGATGGGATGCACAGAGCTGCACAATTAGACTTTGCCACCTCCTCATCTGCCCTAGTAACCCATATGTTCCCCTGTCCTGACTGGGAATAATCTGCTATTGGTGAGGTTGCAATATGTTGGTTCAGACATTCTCTGTAGTATGTGCCTACACCTCCTTTGTTGACTGATAATCTTACTTGGTGGGTATATGTACTGCATACCCACAGAGCAATACTTTTGTGCATGCTTGTCCTGCAGGGACTCGTGCTCATCAGCCCTCTACATGTATCTGTATTTCTGAGTCTTTCTAAAGATGATGCTTCTCAACCAGGACCAAGCCAATTAATCATCAAGACCAGAGTAGCTAACAAAAGGTCATCCTTTCCCACTTTGTCCAATTCCTCCAGCAGCATTAGAGTTAAAGAATAATTATGTTTACAAGGACTGCTATACCTAATTGAAAGAGGCATTGTGGGGAACTGATATATGGAGAAACACAAACAGAAGGCAGCAGATCTGAGAGGCAATTTCTTGAAGGTTGACATCCCACAGAGACCCAGACAATGTTGTTCTGGAAGTAGGACAGTGGAGGGTACTACTGAGGAGCTGTGTGGGTCTACCAGTGACTCTGCTAAGATTAGAAAACTGCTTAAGTTTAGAAAAGAAGCAAAGAGTGAAGGTTTGGACTGGACATATATTTCATTCCTTCACATATGATCAGTATCTCAGAGTATTTGGAGAAATGATGATGTGTGTGCCTCAGAGAGACAAAGCCCTGACTGTGAAGAGATGATGTGGGATCATTTAGCAAATGAGGAAGTAGAACCAATTGTGTGAATATAGGAGTCAGTGCTTGATCCTGGGATAAGTTTGATAGCCTGAATCACTGTGTGAATGACACTCAGTGGCTGTGAGTATTTCAGCATGCAAAGATGGGCTGAGAAGTATTTGTCTCCAATATGTATATCATACAGCCATGTGACTAATCAGAAGTCATTAAATATATACTGTGGGATCATGCAGATGGCAGACTACTGCTGTGACATCAGAAACTAGTTCAGAATGAACTCCAGTATATATGGTTGCCTGAATGATGGCTCTCTGGTCAGCATCTACTGAAGTGGACATTGCAATGTCCAAATGAAGGGCCTGATTTCCAGTAGAATGGAGCATAAATGGATGGCATAAACAGAGAAGAAAAAAGACTATTGAAAAAAAAGCACAAATTAGGACATATCTACAATAAAATAGACAAGATTAAAACAAAATCCAGAAAATTAAGAGTGATTAAGAAAGACAGAAAGAAAGAAAATATATGACAGATAGCTACACCCAGCCAGAGACTTTATTCAAGACTTAGAGAAGTGTGGAAAGTCCTGAACTGTGAGTAACACACTTTTTATCGAAAAGGTAAAAAAAAAAAAAAAAATGTGATTTCAATTCTACTTAAATATTTAAGTTGTACTTATACAGACCTGTGTGGTGATACTTTTTGGACTTTTTTGTCTTTTTTCATGTTTTAATAAAAAAGTTAGATGCTTACATTTTTTACTTTATTCTGAGGCCTTAGTATTGCAGCATCATTTGCAGTTGTGGGAAGATTGTGTTTATACATAACTGTAGTTATACCTCCTTAAGTAGAATTATTTGTAAAAACTAGCTTTTGTAGTTTGAATACTGTTTGGGGCTTTAGTTTTGTAGTTCGTTTGCAGGTGTGGCAGAAGTGTGAACTACTGTCATATTTGAGCCTCATTTAGTCATTTATTACTGCCTCCTTTTTGTCCATAAACATTGTCACTGGTAAATTTCTACATAGTCCAGTGCCTTCGACAGTGGTAGAATTGCAGTACTGAGAGAATTGTGCATTCTGCTCCAGGATTGATGCTTCAGTGATTTTACAGTTGTTTGTATTCTAGATGTGCCACTAAAGTTGTATATTCTTACCATTTACCTGCTTGAATTTGCATTCTGGTGCCTTCCTGTTCCCTTGTTCTTTGAGCCTGCCTCACTCCCTAATGAAACATTAAGCTATGGTATCTGAAATTATAATCTACCTGGGGTCATTGGCCTCTAATTCAGAGTTATAGGGCTAGACCCCAACTATTGGCTTTATTTGGTTAGCTTTTGTAGCTTGAATTTTTTTCCTCAATGCTCCTACCCTTTCCTGTTGTAGATTTAACCAGCCCTCCCACCTTCTTCCTGTTGTAGTTTTAAAAGGCTGCTTCTCTGGCCTCCACCCGTTATGGTAATTTAATTTCCAAAGTCCTACCTTCCTGTACTTAATTGGTATTTTTTGTTGTGTAAGCTATTTAAGTACTCTTCTCACCCATTATTTTCAATAGATTCATAATAGAGTGCCCACCCAGCATACCGGTATTGTTCTTGAGTAAATCTCCTTTACTACGTATTGTGTCATGCTCATTTTCACAAAACTCCCAAGTGCTTGGTTTCCTTGCCGCATTATGAGAGGTCCTGAATTAATCCTGTTCTCTTCTTGATAAATAAGACATTACTTTTATCATTTTGAACTTCAGTTAATTGTTCTACAGTACAGCTGCTTTATTTTTGCTTTACATGTTGATTCTGCACTTTAAATTATTTTAAATGACCATAACATTTGAAATTGCCTTGTTCATGTGATTTCTTTAATTTGTTTTGTGGTAACATTATAGTTTAAAACAATCTTTTTGTGTTTTAACATTAAGATGACAGGGATAATCCATCTAGTGGCACCAAATGGTGGCCTTGTCTAGATGAGTTGAGAAGCACATAAGAAAGCTATAAGCCTAGTTGTTTTATTGGCTAGAGGACTTAGACGAGAGTTTCCTTTGTTTTAAGAGTCTATATTAATTAAAAACATGTGTACACCACTGCCCATCATGCAGCAGTGGTTACTAGAGCCCTATATGATACAGACACCTAGAATACAAATGTTCCCTATAAGCCAACCTTTGAAACTGTATCAGTAAATTGGTAAGTGTAGCGCAACTACTTTGTGCATTGAGCAGCACAAAATGGCTAGTTTGCATGATGGAGTATTGTCACTTGAATTTAGTATTATATAGCTTAGTCTAGTCTCTGTCCCCTAAACCACCCATAGTAAGCCTCTATTAAATGGTCTTGCACCACACTCTTGTAGCTAACCCAGTAAAGGACCTGACATCATGGATATGCACCTTCCTAATCTCTATGCAGCCAGTTTGGTGGATATGGATATATTAAGACAAAGTAGTAATTGTCCAATGTTCACAGACAACCATTTCCTCCTAAAAGAAACAAATACAGTATGAAAGAGATGTATATACACAGTATCCCTGGAGGCAAATCTCATGAATACAAACACGCATAATAACAAACTGGTTGTCAGAAACACACGCTGCACCCACCACACATGGTATGCACTCTAAGCATAGACCTACTTATGCTGAGGAACTTAAATGCAAACCTCACAGACCAGTCAGACATTCCACCGGCAAAACTTATCTTTGGTAAACTTGAAAGCACTCAACAGAAACAACACCGAATACTGCACATACAACCACACCCAGTGGAGTCTCTACTACCAAGCCCATAAGGCAAGCCAGTACACTACCCAGGACTCTAGTCATAGGAGACTTTATTGTACACTGCCTTGGCTAAACAATGAGAAAATAATGATCAGAGATCAGGATTCAGCGATTCACTCATGCTCTCAAGTCATAATTAAGTCATAGTCCACATGGTTGTAAATTATTTGAAATGTACTTCACTAGAGTATGATAACAGAGACATTCTGGAGCTCTCAGACTATGTGTCGAAGGCTGGTAAGTGCATAGCACTGAGCAGCATTCTGCCTTTACAAAGGATGATGATATAATATGAACAGAAGATAACTGACTTAATTGGTTTTGTTTTGGTGTCATTCTAAGGGATACAATATTTTTCAGCATGGAAGGACATGGCTAACAAACCATATTGCTTTGCCAAAGATGGTCTGTGTCTGTCCCCTTTAGAATAATGGTTAAAGCATTTTCCTGCCCATAGACCCCTTTCTAGGCATTGCCAGATGACAAACCTTCCAACATATACCCAAGAAACTCTAAAGGTGTTACTGCTCAATTTTAAGAGTCTAAACAAGAAGCTCCATTCCGTCTAACCTTTCCTCACCTTGGACATCTGTGCAGTTATCAAGACATGGTTTAAACCCTCACAGAGTACCCTGGTAGTGCAAGGTTTTGATACCTTCCACACATTTAGACCAGCAACTGCACAGACAAGAACTAAAGCTGCAGGTGTCTCGATCTACATCTATAGCCAGCATATCTCTAGGTTGGTTAAACAGGATGATGCACTGGAGTTCCTACAAACCAGATTTACTACAGACAAAATCCCATAACATGTCTTAGCAAGCAATACTTCACCTTCTATGTCCATGAAACCCATAGCTCATACTTAGACCTACTGGAGACACTTACTATTAAACCAAATACAATACTGATCCAGGACTTTAATTGCCCCTCTATAAACTTGGAATCCTATATGACCCAAGATTTGCAGGTGCAGAAATTCATTGACTTTTTAAATATAAATACCCTGCTGCTCACAAATATGGGAGAATGCTGCACTCCTCCCCCCAGTATTGTGTCATCTCTGATAAGGTCAAACAAAGCAGTCTCTTTCAAAATAAGAATCAATTCTGTATTCCCAGCAAACCCTGTAACAGTTATAAACTATTGAAGTACTCCAAGGCAAACTACCTTTTATAAAGTGATACTGTGTCAAAATTTCACATCCCTCCAAAATGCAGAATTATTTACAGAAGTGCTATACAACCATGTCATTGACTACATAGAGGCTCAACGTTAAGTCAAAAAACAAACCATCCTGCTGGAATTTAAAATTAAACAGATTGCACAAAAAATAAAAATAAAAAATAAAAAGGCATAACTAAAATTATGAAGTGTAAAACCAAAAAAAGATAAAAACTCTCTCATCAACCTGAATGGACAATCAAGCTGACTACTTAAGTCCAACAAAGCTAATTTTGAGGTAAAGATAGCATCTCAGGGCAAGAAGGCCTTCTTTAGCTATGTATGGAACCTCAAAGGCAGTACACAACAGCTTGCCATGCTGTTGGTAACTGAAGCCATGTTCACAGAACCAGGAGATATAGTAAATCTTCTGGTTAACAAATTCAGCTCGAACTTTATCTCCATCTCACCCCAGTTTCCCGCACAGGAAATACCATCAAACACAATCCATCCAGCTATCAGTAGGGAGCAGGTCTTACATATGCTCTCTAAGACCAAGAATACAGCTTCAGTGAGCTCCAATAATATCCCAGGATTCCCCTAAATAACCTGGAATATGACTTATCAGGCCCACTGGTTTCATTATTCAGCTATAGCTTCTGCACAAGCTTTATGTTGTATGAATGGAAGACTAGAACGGTTATCCCTCTGCACAAGGGTAGCCCATCGATAGATCCCAGGAACTACAGACCCATTAGTCCTAATGGTGTCATATGTAAAGCCATGGAAAGAATTATCATAGAACCAATTAAAAATTACTTAAGAAACCTTCAGACACTGCAGTCACCCCAGTTTGGCTTCATCAAATGTAGGCCATGCCGACTGCATAAGGTGGACTTCTTTGCGAAGGTCACCAAGAAAAAGGATAATGGCAAAATGGTGCATACTGCCTGCCTTGACCTAACCAAGGCATTTGATACAATAACCCACTTATGCATTGTAAATAAATGCATTGAATTAGGCATTAACCCCTATGTAACTTGCTGGATAGTCAGTTGGTTCACAAACAGAACCCAGGAAGTTAAAATTGGAAACCACACTCTTATATTGGCCAGTAACCTGTGTCATCCCCCAAGGCTCTGTGTTCAGTCCCATCCTCATTGGCATCTATTTTTCAGAAGTCCAGTCAAATTTCAAGGGCCTCTGGTTTACCAAGACTGCACATGATTGGAAGCTAGGAGCAATAATAGAAACCCCCATAATACTAGCATCTTACAGGAAGGCCTAACACAGACAAATGACTGGTGCCAAAGTCATGGATCAAGACTCAGTGCCAATAAATGCATAATAGTACCTTTTGTGAAGTTGTCCACCCAGGAAAACTACCTCATTGATAAAACAGCCCTTAAAGTACACACAGTAGTCAGGACTTTGGGGACTCATGTAGATAGTAAGCTGACGTTTGACCAACATATGTCTAAAGTTGTATGGAAATCATTCTGTGTCACTCAATTTATTAAATAAAGACATGGCAGCTAGATTCAGGTAAGACATAGTGCCACTGTATTTAGTCATATTTAGACACATCATTGAGTGTAACATCCCTTTCTATATGTACCTGACCAAACACATGAAACAACTGGAATGTCTATAGAGATTCTTTCCCAAAAAATAAATGACATAAATACAATGTCTTGTGCAGATCATCTCAAAGCCCTATTTCTCTACTGTTTCCTACAAACTTCTAATAGTCAGTTTATGCCTATCATGCAAAGCATCCTTGGATCCCACTCTGAAGGATCTTTTGCATATCCACAAAACAAACAGCACTGGGACTACTAACTCTAAGGATTAAAATTTTGCCTGCAACTTAAATGGAATATATTGGAGGGACTGGTATATATTTTAGAGAATTCCCATCAATGTGAAGCAGAGCCCTTCTCTAGCCCTATTCAAGTGCAACCTGAACCAGTGGATGGGAAATCGGAAATTCACCTCTGGTCTGATGTTGACATCTCTAATGGACGGAGGTAACCATTAAATCATGTCCTAACTTATATACATTCCTTATAAAACTTTTAAGGCACAACAACCTGTGGGACACATTTGGGTTACATAGCTAGGTTTATAAAGGCCATGGTTGTTGTTCGCCTAGTATACACATATGAATCTATAAAACAGCAAATGCTGTTCTATCAAAGGATTAGGATGAATAGTACTTATCAAAGACAGTGTCATTATAAAATGTGTGCATACAGGGAAGGTAACAGCTTTTCACCCTGCAGGGAAGATTAACTTGTTAAATGTTATGAAATGTGGGTATATAGGTAATAGGTAGTTGATGGATTTTCCTCTTAATCAGTAACTATTTTCCTTAAAATAATAGGGACAACATGCTGTTGTTTCAAGATATTAAACCTTTCTGATAATTAATTGCAATTTGAATGAAATAAATATATATTTTACATAAATGGAGATATGGACAGTGTGAGGATTATGTTATACTATGGAATAAAGTCTGGACCCGTAGTAGGCCTGGAGAAAAAATGTATTATCATTTTTACATGGTGTGTTTGGGTGAATGTAATATATATTATATGGTAACCAACCAAGTTGGCCTCTCTAGAGCGAAACTTGGTTGGTTATTAGTTGTGTTTTTTTCGCTCTTCATCTCCTTTGTGGTTCATATATTATATGGTAACCATTTGAAATGTTGGACTTCACTAGACCAAGCCCCAAAATGAGGAGACCGAATGGCTGAAAGAACGGACTTCTATACATTAAGTCCGAGATGCCATTTCTTGGAATATTCCATTTTCTCCAAGGTATGGTGGTGTCAGAGTTGGGACATATATATATATATATATATATATATATATATATATATATATATATATATATATATATAAAATGATAAAATGGCTGTAGTGGGTTTGACCCCAACATAACAGAGGGTGCAAAAAGAAGTTTAAAGAAGAGTGATTTTTTTGACATTTGCTGTTCTCCTGTGTTTTCAGTCTTTTTTTTTTTCAGCTTGTCGGCACTTAGCATTTCAAGTGCAGACATTTCAATAGGGAGCCAATTATGTTTTTTCAATAACTTGATACAGATCAGAATAATCTAGATAAGGTAAGAGTGAGTTTTACAGATCATGTTATGCTGGAAAGAACAATGGTACTGCATTATAATAAAGAAAAAAAAAATGTATTTTATTGGATGAAAGTCTGATCTTTTCAAGGCCAAATTCTTATAGAACATTTTTTAGGGCATGATTAAGTGATTATATAAACTGGTTAAGAAGTGTTATGGTGACAGGTGGATGTTAAGAATATTTAGGTTTCTTAACATGCCATACAGGATGTTTTGTATGGCTGACTAAGTTTGTGTAGTATAAGAAATGGAGAGCGATACTGAAAGAGAAATACCTACAAAGAATATGAGACACAGAAACAAACATTGAAATGCTATGCCATATGTTTGATGGTTAGGTTTCTTCTGTGAATTGTTGCAAGGGTACTAAGCCCTATAGCAGCAAGCAATAAACATAAGGTATTGCACAGGGAACTGGTCTGTTGCAGGATACTCACACACACACACACACACACACACACACACACACACACACACACACACACACACACACACACACACACACACACACACACCTAAAGGGAAAATAGAGGCTTGCCTCTTCACCTAACAGCATCTCAAGTAGGTTGTCTTGTGTTTTATTCCTTCAGTGTTTATTTCCCCACAATGTGACTCAGCAGGTTACTCAACCAAACGATGCTCATGGGTCACCTTGGAAAAGAAACATGCATGCATTGGGTGTTTACCTGTTTAACAAACTAATGAAGGGAAAAAGAACAAATAAAAACAAAAAAATTTAACTGGAAAACTATGAGTTCTAAGGTCATCACAAACTAAACATACTTAACATCAGGTAGGCACAAAAGTATTGCACAGCTCTAAAACAACATTTAGATGTATAATACTGTCAGGATAATATGTTTTGTTTCATTATTGGATTATAGGGACCTTGAGGAGCAATCTATTTCTTTTTCTGTTTTTTTTCTTAATATGGGGAGTTTTTGTGACTTTTCTTTTTAAATTATTCAATTTTTGTGCCTGTTTATTTTATTTTATTTGACATTTTTATGTACCATGCTGCATTTCGTTCATAATAGTATATTTCTTTCATAAAAAAAGAAGGCAATAAGCCTATCTAGCCTTACTTTTTAAGTGAATTTAACATTCATCTCCAACTCTACATTCCCCTTTCCCAACCACTCCCATGCTGTCTTGATTGCCTCCCTAGATTCCTTCTCCACCACATATTGCATTAACCTGTTCTAAGAGTGGGGTCTACAACTCTCTTTGTGAAAAAAAAGTATATTTGAGGAGTTGGTAAGATGGCTGCCGTCCTGTAAGCGGTGTTAGACCATAGCTCAGCTACATTCAATAAAACTTCAACCTTATTTTATGGGAGAGAAATAAATTCTACGAGCAATAACCTTTCCTTGGATCTGAGGAACTTACTTGAAGCTAAATACTGACTACTGAACTGGAATCTGAAGTAAACACTTGGTGGATTACTATTGATAATTTCTTACATTAAGGCTGTCTGGTGTCCTTGTGGTATGGGGCTCTCCGGCCTACACTTACCTAAAAACAAAAAGAAAAAAAACCCAGCTATGTCACAGGAATCTGAATCTATGGAAGCTCAAAATTCAAAAGCGAAATACTCCTCAATATCATTTGCAGAGAAAGAAATACCTAAAAGGGCAAGGACTGCAAAGCAATAGGAATCTACAAAACCACCTTCCAAACCAAAATCTGACCCTACCAGCATGGAAGACCTAAAACTGGCACTGCAGCCTATTCAAACAGCAATACAAAGCTTCTCCGTGCAACTAAAAACCTTTGGAGACTCTATAGACAGAATACTCACAAGAATTGACAAAACTGAAGCAAAGGTTTTTGACAATGAGATCAAAATTGACCACTTACAAAAAGAACAAAAAACTAATGCCAAAGCTATCCATGACATGCAGCAGAAACTCCTGGATCTTGAAGCAAGATCCAGATGCAACAATATTATTTTAAGAGGCATTCCGGAACACATAGATCAAACCACCTTACTTGAAACCATATAGAAAATATTTGCTTTATTCCTAGATAACGCATCCTTGTCTGAACAGATAATAATTGAACGTGCTCATAGAGCCCTAAGACCCTCATATGATAAAACAAATCTGATAATTGTATATGAGAAAATACTTAACTTTCAACATGTTAACAAACTCTTATTTGCAGACCAAAAGAAAAAATACATCCAATGGAATGGATTCAAAATTTATCTTTCATCGGATCTCCCTACATTTATAAAGATGGAAAGGCAAAAGCTGGCACCCTTTTGTGCTTACCTAATCAAAAAATAAATACAATTTCAGATGAAATATCCAAACACCTTGATATTTCATCATCAAGGATCCAAATTATCAGTGGTAAACTACAAGGAAGCCGCTTTGGTATTTCTCCAAGTGTTTAAAGAATGCCCGGAAGCTGTTCAGCAAAAGAACTAACTTACCTTAAATTTGGAGTGACGTCCTCTCGGTTTGGATACAGCATGCTGAATTTGCCTCACTTCTGTATCGTTTTTCTGCAATTCTGGACTGGAATCCTGCCTTGACCTTGGTCGTCTGTTCTGCGGACCCTCTAACCTCGTGGTGCCTGGTGGTCTACACACTAAAACTTTCATTTTCTGCCATGTTGTCCTGCAGCCTTTATACACTTGACCCCTGCTTTCCCATGAGTCCCCGGGGCTCTTAAAGCAGCAGGCTATGTCAGATCAAACATCGGTTATTACCGGTGTGAAATTTCCTTGATGCTTCATTTATTCTCTGAAAATAAACCTCGCCTTTAGATAATTTTGGTTTTTGCCTAATGAATCAGTTTTGCTCACCTGCAATCACAATACAGATCTTGCAGGTTGTATTTTGAGCAAATAGAGCCAGAACTCCTTTTCCACAGTGTGTTATGTAGATCAATCTGGTTGCTTACATGTGTCCCTTGTTTTCATGCATATTGCCTTAACGTATGTGTATATAGCCAGGCAGATCTATTGAGACACAAGATGCCTATTATAAATGTTATAATTTCAACTTAATACAAATCCCTGTTTGTATCTATCCATCTTTTAATGGATAGGGGTCCAGGTCTCTTGGGTTACTTATTGTTGCGCTCCAAACATAGAACTGATGGCATGAGCTTAATCTGTATTCTAGGACTGTAAGCTGTGGGAACTCTCTTCCTTCCTTTGAAAACAGGCGATGGGTAATCTATAATTGTTATACATGATATGGAAATGGTGTTTGTACTCTCTTAGCAATCTAAACACGATGCTCTGTTGCTACATGTTGCTCGATGCCAGGTATGCTAGCTAATTTAATTGTTTTGAAGTATGGGCAGCCACTGCTTAGGAGGGCAGGAGTAAAGTACAGCTCTCTCTGATTCTGCACAGTGGATATATACCTTATATCCAAGAATTGTAGCCCAGGACTCCTGGATCGACTTTCTCTATTACAGGAATGATTTCAATACAAGCAGTCCTGAGAGGTTTTTATCTCTCGAACAGGGCATTGTACAATCTATCTGGAGCTCTCTGTTTATCATTTTAATGTGTGTTTCTCTGTTACAATTATCTACACTACTTCTTTCGTAGAAATAATTCCATTACACTGATTCACAAGAATGTACCTGAATACTATCCCTATCTAAACTTGAGTATCATTATTATTAATTTTTTGTTTTTCTCTCCTCCCAGGGGTTTGAGGGCAGCTGTATAAGAAAAGGTTTATACTAATAGCGTAATATTAATCTAATTACAAACTTATAATATTAGATTTCACGGATGGATACAGCTAACCCTCAGATACACAAATGAATAGCCCTTAGTCTAACATTAAGTAGCTGAGTTATGAGTTTGGTCTCTTAACCTGTTTGGGATTGTTATGCATCTTAGTTGCTGTTGTTATAGTAGGATCACTATGGGATTTATTAGTCTCGCCTTTTTGGTCAGACAACAGAGCCTCTCTATGAGACAGTCCTATGTCACTGTAACTCTTAATATCCCAGCCCCTTCCAGGTCAATGGGTAGTGGTTAGGCACAGGATTAAAGCAGGAAGGGTCTCTTATACTTGCCCAAACATCCTTGTTTAATTCGTTGATATTCTTATGTACTGCTACATTCTCCATATCTCACTTTTTTCTTTCTTTTCATATTTTTGTGCACAAATGCTGGATATAGTCTTGGAACATTAAAGGGTTACAAGCATCTAACAAAAAAAAACTCTTTATGCACTTGGGGCGTCTCCTTCTAACATCATCTTTGTCCAGGAAACGCACCTATTTAACCATCAATGGGATCATGACAGGGGGAGACCATGGGTTAAAATGATTATAGCATCTGGAACTAAATCCAATAGCGCAGGTATCGCTATAATAATTAAAAATAAATTCTTACATGACATAATTAGTTCCGACACAGACAACGAAGGTAGGTGGTGCTACTTTACTACAACTTGATCTTTTCTAGATAAACCTATTTTAATTATTAATATTTATTCCCCTTGCTCAGGGCAACAAAATTTTATTATGCAGATTTACAAATTAATCTCATTATTTCCTAACCATTATTACATTGTAGGGGGTGACTGGAACTCTATCCAGAATCCAAATAATGACAGGACAAACACTAAGGCTAATTATAATAAATCTACAACCTTAACCATATCTGAACTGAAAGAAGACTATAACTTATTCAATCCTTATATCTTCCTTAACGGCGCCCAAAAAAATAACAAATTCACCTTCTTCTCTAACTGTGGTAAAAGCTGGTCCAGGCTGGACTTCTTTCTAATCTCCTCAATATTTAATAACTTTGATATTTTGTTTGTCACTGATCCTAGAAGCCTCTACGACCACTCCAGGATTTCCCTTTCTATTCACCAGCCTTCTTTAAGATCATTAAATAACAAAGCTATTTGGTGGCGTTTAAACCCTAACCTTCTAAAGAAGAAAGAAATACTCTCTCAGGTGGAGTCTTATCTTGATCAATTTCTCCAATCCTGTAACTCCTCCCCAACCTCTTTAGACTGTTCCTGGGCAGCAACCAAGGCAATGATTGAGGTGTTCTTATTAACAAAGCTTCATACTACAAAAAAATATACAATAAAAATGAAACAGATATAACTAATAAACTACTTAACCTAGAAAACGAAATTCAACTACAATACTCACCGGTGTCTGAGAAGGAAGTTATTCAACTACAAAAGGAACTTTTATCCTTACAAGCTGAGAACCTTACCTTTCATGAGATAAAATCCTTAGCAAATTATTCGGAACTGGCTCAATTCCCCTCTAAATTTTTAGCTAGAGTGGTAAACCAAAATAGAACTTCTCCCTTTTTGTCGGAAATATCCTATCAGGGGAAAGGATATCAGAATACTCACGATATTATTAAATTATTCGAGTCCTTATATTCTCAACTTTACAGTCTTCCTGTAAGTCCTACCAACAAAGCAGAACTGCAAAGCTTCTTAAACAACATATCCTTTCCCAAGCTAACTAAGATTCAAAAAGACTCCCTTGAACAGGACATTATACAACAAGAAATTATACTGGCAATTAATAAATTGAAACCTAATAAATCCCCTGGACCAGATGTATTCACGGCCAAATTTTATAAATCCTTCGCACCCAAAACTTCCAAAGCTCTGCTTCTCCTGTTTAATCATATTATCAGTGCCGGATATAAAGACATTCACCTTAATGCATCCAGAACTATCCTTATCCCAAAACATAACATTGAATCAAAAAACCCCTGGGATTATAGACCCATTTCCATTGTTAACTTGGATATGAAGATCTTGGCCACAATTCTAGCCAATAGACTCAATGCAGTCATTTCTAATATTGTCTCACCTGAACAATCCGGCTTCATTCTGCATAGACAAACTATAGACCACACTCTTACATTAGATGCTATGATTTCTCTCTCTTCTCTAGCCAAAAGCCCTCTATATTCTGTAGCTATTGATGCATCCAAAGCCTTCGACCGAATTAGTATAGAATTTCTATTTGATATTCTCCCATATTTCAACATTCCAAACTTATTTATTAACAAGATTAAAACTCTGTACTCTAATGCATATACCATAATACAAATAAATAACCAAGTATCTAACAGAATTGAAATTCACAATGGTGCCAGGCAAGGATGCCCCCCTCCCCACTATTATTCAACCTATACATCGGACCCTTATTCTTACTAATTAAGCAGAAAACCTACCATCACACGCCTGTCCTTTTTAATACTACACTTCCCCTATCAGCATACGCAGATGATTTAAACATTTACTTTACATTACCCAGCTCCGATCTTGAGAAAATTATGTCCTCCATCAATACCTTTTCTAAACTAGCAAACTACAAACTTAATAGAGATAAATCACTAATTTTCCCCATAAATATATATTCCCCATTTCCAAACATATTCTCTACTGCAGGTATAAACATTAAAAAACACCTTCACTACCTAGGAATCTCCTTTTCTCAGGAGCACTCAGCTCAATACCAGGACAATATGGCTAAATGTTGGGGGAGTGTTCAAAATGACCTAAACTGATGGGCCAAACTTAAACTTCCATTCCTAGCCAGAACTGCAATCATTAAAATGAATATACTCCCTAGACTTCTATATGTTTTTAATGCGACAACCAGTATATTACACAACAAATTCTTTAAAACTCTCCTCTCATTCATTTGAAAATGTATATGGTCTCCTAAATCTGTTAGGATTAGTTACACAAAACTTACTTTCCCTAAGGAACAAGGAGACCTTGGGTTGCCAGATTTTAAAACATATTATGAAATAATTAATGGGAGTAGAATCATAAACATCGCTTCCTACAATAAGGATAGCACTATGTGGTCTCCAGCCTGGGTTTTACTTTATAACAACTATGTCAAACATCTAAACCTCAATCCCTCTGCTCTCCCGTTCTTAAACAAAGAAAACTTAGGTAAGTCTAAGTTGCATAAAAGGTATTAAATTTAATATAAAATCGCTACAAAACCTTTTTAGTTCCTTAAACCTGACCCATGCCTTTAATACTCTACAACCATTACACCTTAAAACTAATCTAAAGATGAGCAGACATATGTTAAACCTAGACCATTACCCCCTTCTCAGGAATACAACCATCTCTGACCTCTTCCCCTTCAAACAACAGACCATCTCAGATATGAGAATTAACATGAATTTACCAAAGAAATATACAATTATATTAAGACAGATCAGAGAGTTAGTTCATAGGTACCTAGACCACCCCATGGTAACTGATAAGGATATCTCAACTTGCAAGGCACTGCGGAAATTATTTCTCCTTAAAAAAAAATTATCTCAAATACCTACAAAGCTATCATGGCCTCCAGAACACATAATGAACCTATTTTCTCCAAGTATTGGCTAAAGCATGAGCCTTCTATTACTCATAACCAGATTTCAAAGGCCATAAGAATTAGTGCTAAACACATACCCCTAAAAAAGTTTAAATATACCCAGCTCATGATAATGAACAATGCATACCTTACCCCCGACAGAATCAACAAAATATACCCTAATTATTCCCCACAATGTCAAATATGTCAAAATCAAACAGATGATCTCCTACATATATTTTGGAGCTGCAAATTCTCATATAAATTATGGTGTGCCCTGAGAGTCTTATTGGAAAAAATTGGTTACGAAAACTCCCTCATGGAAATTCACTCTACTGCACATTCCTCCACCAGGCATTTCAGAGGTGAAGTATAGAGCTCTGATTTCACTATTTATGTTAGTTAAATATTATATTTCTCAGAATTGGAAAAATAGACACACATTATCATGGGAAGGGTTTAAGACTCTGGCTATTAAACATCTTAAAGCACATAGATACTTGTTTCACAACATTAATCAGAAACCATATCTTAAAGTATATTGGAGAATGTTATTTGAGCATATATTGAAATGACTTTATGACTAATGTAACTCCCCGTGCTGTTCAGTTTATCTTTTCCTTATTTTCTTTTTGAGCAATGTATAAGTGTACATACTTTTGTATATAGTTTGTTCATGCCTGTTTGTTTTCTTATTTGTTGTTAATGACTTAATAAAACAATAAAGAGAATTTAAAAAAAAAAAAAAGAAAAAAAGTACATTTGAAGAGCAGAGAGTTCCAAAAGTCTGCTATCCTATCCACTCCTTCCACCTTTGTCCGGTTCAGGATGACCCCTTTCTTATCTCACTGACATGATCTTGTGCACCAGTAAATAATTCCTCTGTTTTTTCTTATCCTAAGTGAGGAGAACTTTTGTAACACTAGTGTCTAGTCATATATCTTCACTTCCATCTTACCAATATTTCTGGATGTTTTCCTTTGGATTCCTTCAGAAGCCAGATGTTCTTATCCTTATATGCCATCCTTGCCTCCAATGCTGTGCTCAATCTGTGATCTGACTAAGGCCTTGTAGTATGAAAAGCAAATCTCTTTGTTTCTGTAATATAGCATGCTAAGGACACACAGACCTCGGGATTCATGAAGCTTGCACCAGGTGCAGGCGTAGCGTAGACGTTCTAACACCAAATATGGCCACCGAGTGATTCAGGTATGAGCTGTTGTCACGTGCACTAACTGCGAATGCTACGTCCACACAACTCCCAGGCCCTGTATGCTAATTACCCTATGTGCAGTAGTGTAGCATGCAAATGAAGGTATGTAGTGATTCAGGAAGTGGTGCAGGCATAGTGTAAGCATGCAGAAATGTAAACCGTAGAAAATGGTTTACATTTTTGCAAACATAAAATCGGAGCCATGACAGCCAACCAAACACATGTATTATATCGGTAATATATGCCAATGGCTAAATATATAACCATTGGCATAAAAAAAATGTACAAAATATAAAATGAACATTTAATATATATAGTCGCACTATTGCAGGGCATCGGTGAGCAAAGGGGATCACAAGGAATATATAAAAATATAGAATAAAGCTGCAATGAAACACGTGTCATGATTTCCCCATAATAGTCAATGGCAGGCATGCTACACCATACTATGGCACAAGGGTTGCTAAGGGGCAGTGACAGTGTTATGCACAGTAGCTAGGAATTAGTAGGCAATGCCATGCAAATGAGAGGAGCAATAGTGAATTGCAGATTCCCCACTGGTGTAAGGATGCACCTCACAGCATACTGTTATAACACCCAGGTGTGGCCTTGAGATAAAGATGACATCAAGAGAGAGGTGTGTTGCCATTGCCGTAAGCACATTGGAGCATTGCTAAACTGGTTTGCCCCTAGTGAGGCAAAGCTGCAGGATAGGGATGTGTTGAATTGGCCATAGCTATGCTTAGCTGAGAGTACACAAGGTAACCAAGTATGCATGTGAACGGAGATGAAAACGTGCGTAAACCTGGTGAATGAGTATGAGCGGCACGCACTGCAGCTGAAACAGGAAAGATATAGAAAATAAATAAGGAAATGCTGCAGCAGTGAAATTGGAGTACAAATGACTAATTAACACCTAGGAGCCTACAGTGGGCCATTGACAACAGTTACCAAGGCTGCAAGCAGCTACCTGCAGAACAGAAAAGGGGAGGGGATGTACTGCAAAGAAAACAGTACAGTGTCAAAGCAGAACAAAGCCGATTCACAGTATATCAGCTACAAGGCACATTTTGCCAAGACTGGGTAGGGAAAAAGACGGCAGGTGGATGCAAGCCTGATAATGGGAGGGGATCCAAGTTTAAAAGTGAATTAAAGGGCAACAGATTAATCAAGGCAGGCAAGTATATCTCTATAGTAAAGGCCCCACACTTGCAGTACTCATTGCAAAACCCATAATTAAGACACACTGCAGCTGGAATAGCTCATACACACCCACTGACATCAGCAGCATCCATAGCACAATACCATAAAGTGTGAAAGCACCTCAGACACATTTGTGTATTCCCATACACTCTGCACCAGTGGTGTTTACAGATGGGGAACTTTTACTATGTACATGTTAGGGGCTGCCATAGCTTTGATCCACCAGCATGTGTTGGAGACTGAAGGTGGTGTGGAGGATGATGCACATGACTACCTCAGGCACCAGAGGATGAGGAGAGTGTTCAGACCCAGGGTAACCTACCAGGGGTTACATGATCTGGAGATAGTAAAGCATTACAGGGTGGACAGGGACATCCTACAGCAACTTGTGGAGCTGTGCCGGCCATGCCTCAGAGCCAGAACAAACAGAGGGGAACCCATCCCAGTGGATACGAAGCTATGTGTAAGCCTGAGAATACTAACTACAGGTACCTTTTAAAGACCAACTGGGGAAAACATGGGAATCTCACAGGCATCAGCATCCAGGGTACTACACCAGTTCCTGGATGCCATGTTACCACAGGCCAATGAGTGCATATACTTCTCCAGAACGCAGGATGAGTTGGCCAGCAATATGCGTCTCTTCCACCGTGTGGCAGAATACCAAGAGAGACTGGGTGCAATAGACTGCATGCACATATACATCAAGTCACCACCCGGTGAGCAGGGTAGGCACTACATAAACCGCAAGGGATACCCCTCCATCAACTGCCAGGTCATGTGCAATGCCCAGGGCATTATCATGGATGTGTGTTCTGGCAGCCCTGGAAGCTATCACGACTCCCACATCTGGCATGCCTCACAACTGTATCAGTTATTTGCCGGGGGGGAACATCCCAAATGGCCACCTGGTGGGGGATTCTGGCTATGCACTTGAACCGTGGATGATGACTCCCATCAGAAATGCCCACACACCCATGCAGGAACACCATAATGAGGCAAAAGCACACGCCAGAATCATCATAGAGTGTGTGTCTGGGATGCTGAAATCACAGTTCCATTGCTTGGACATATCTGGTGGAACCTTGCTGTACTCTCCAGGCATGTGTTCCCACATCTTCATAGTGTGTGCCATGCTACACAATATGGTCCTGTGGAAACAGCTGCAGCAGGGACAGAATGGTGAAGGCCCTCACAGCCCACCACCATTGCCAAGGGCCCCACGTGCACAGAGGTACTCAGACCCCGAACACCCTGAGCCAGTTCCAGTAGGCATATGGAGGTGTGCCCAGTATGCCCATGCCTTGTTAAAGAGGGAACGTATAGCACACACACTGACAGTGTCGGCACCTAGGGACTGACACCTTTCTCCACCTGCACACACAGTAAAAATGGATGGCACGTGCACAAGACTACCTGTAAATTGTCATGTATAGGCAGTCTACTGTGAGCATCCAACATAGGCAGCCCTCACCTATTGCACAAACTGCCATTGGCACAAGGTAAGTCAACACCTGAACAGTAAATTAAGCTATCAGCATATGCAGATACTGTATGCATAGATTCATAGGTAGGTACTTGGCCAACTGCCAGAGGCCATTCATAAGCCCAGCCAAAATGTGTCAGCTTTTGCCACCCCATTGATTCATTAAGTGTCCATCTGTGGAGCAGAGCCAATGGCAGGATCCCTGGGGTGCATCTACTGTTCCCCATCCACTGTTCAAGGTTTCTCTTGCAGAGTGTTAGTGAGGGACTCTGTATAATGTAGTTAGGGATGTTGTTTCAAAGTATGGGGAGTGTCTGCGACAGGAATCTGTCCCTCCAGCATATTCCAGTTATTGTTGTGGCAAGGTCAACTCACTACAGCGTGTGGCTCACTGTGACATGGATTCCCATCGGTGGAGAATATCCATCAAACCTGAGTTCGACATGGCTGTGTTGTCCAGCAAAGATCATCTCTGGGTAAACGAGATGCCACTGAGTAAATCAGGAGTTTATTCAGTCTGGCTGCATAGGCCATATGTTGGAGGTCAGTATTCCCCTTGACGCGGTACATTTGTGGACCTTCCGGCTGTTGAAAGTGTCTTCTGAGGTACATCCCACATGGGTTATTATACCCTGTGATGGGACTGATGAGTGATGAGTAAAGGGGCACTATAACCCCAGTATGTCTAGATGGGAATCCTTTAGTAGTCAGATGGCCTACATAGAAGGATGTCCTAACTACTGTGGATATATGATTGCCAAAAGGGAGATAACTATCAACCTTAGTCCCCAGATACCCCATTACCTTGTCTGTATTAAAGTGGCTGCCACTTATGTGTTAATGTGTGGGTGCTTAATATTCCACAATGGAAAGACCATGCAGTTAGTGGCACTTGGCTGGAGGCCATGACGTTGTCACCCTGTGATGTTCTTTGTGAGGCCCCTTGAGGAATGTCTGTGTCAGCTGAAATATGAATCATGGCTCCCAGTTCGCAGTCATTGCCAAACATTGTCTGCCATAGTCCACCTGTGTTTGCCTGTACGTCAGAGACATATATGCCAAACAGTAGGGCTCCCAGGACTGAGTCCTGTGGGACACCAGTCGTGACTGGTCAAGAGTTGGACCTGGAGACCTCTAGTCATACCATGTGGGTTCTGTGTGTAAGCCCTTGGCAACCCAACCTGTGATGTATGGGTGTATGCACAGGCTGGTGTGTTTATCAATAATACCTGAGTGGGGCATGGTGTCAAAAGCCTTGGCGAGGTCCAGGTAGTATGTGTGAACCACCTCCCCCATCATCTAATGTCTTGGTGACTGTATGTAAGATGTCAAACAGGTTCAGTAGGCATGAACTGCACTCAACCAAACTGACCTTGGTTGGTTCACATATTCGAAGGTTACCAATGTCTTTGTTAATGAGTGCCACGAGGATGTGAACCATACCATTGCAGACCAGGCTAGTCAGGCATATGGGGTGGTAGTTATCATGGTCAGTTGTGATTCCACATTGATGGAGTGGAATAACCATTGTCACGTGCCATTGTATGGGCATGTAGCCTGTGGAGAGGCTGAGGTTGGAAAGCTTAATTAGGTGGTGGGTGAGATTGCCTTGTACAGTTTGCAAGATGCAGTCTGGGACAACATCTGCCTCCATTGATGCTGTGTTCTGCAGTTAGAGAGGGCCATTTCCACCTGTGTGTCTCTGATGTGTGGGATACTGTACCTTTCAGGTAGTGTTGTAGGCTGTTTAGGGGATGAAGTATGCACTGAATGTATCTGCAAGGATGTTGGCGATATCGGTAGGGTCAGCATATTTTGTGCTATATTTCACCAGCACAGTACAAATCTGTGTGTCACCACTTAAATCCTTGACATAGCCAAAGAAGGCTTTGTGGTTATCTTTCGAATCCTTGCATATTCTCCTGCTGATGTTAGCCTTGGATGATGTCATCAGGGACCTACGTATCATACTAATAGTGGTCACGGATGTCTGCCCTTTGTGGGATTTGCTGTTTGTCTGGAACACTGTCCTACTTCTGTAGTATAGCCTGTTTATTGCAGAGGTCCACCAGACTGGTGTCCTTGTCTAGGAGGAGTGAGTCTTGGTTTACCAGTGATGGCATGATCCATACATCCATGTAGGTGCTTATAGACTGCATTTGTAAATCTGTCTGTATCTTGAGCAGTGTTTTCCCTTAGCATGGGGGCTGTGAAGCCTCCCACACCTGTCACTAGTAGTGTAAATTTAGCTGTAGGAAAGGTATACACTGTGGTATCCGTGGGTGGGGGAGATGCTTGGCAGTGGAAACAGTGAATAGTGCATGGTCAGATCTAGCCAGTAACTGGTTAACCACCTGTTGCCCATGTTGGTGATGACCACTTATAGTAGTTTCCACCCCTCGTTAGGGAGGTTACCACCTGATACAGGACATATGAGGTGATAAATTCCAGGAAGCGCTGGGCCTGGAAGTGAGTACTGGAGTAATTTTCCCAGTTAATGGTATGGTAGTTGGCATCGACCAATGCCAGGGTATGTGTTAAGACTGTCATGTTCTCCACTGTCTCCAGGTAGGTGGAGTGGTGGTCCCAGGTCATGGAGGGTGATCTGTAGCAGACCACAGCTTACATTGCAGTTGTGGCTGATGTTAGCTGCACATGTATGATCTCAGAGGTATCATGTTGCCCCGCTAACCTGGAGGTGTAGGTATCCCTGATGAATATGGATACAGTCCCTCCATGTCTGTGTCAGTCCATGTTCTGTGGCTGAAATGTGTGGTATGGGTTGTAGTCTGGTAGTACTGGTGTGCTCTCAGGAGCCTTAAGACAGATCTCAGTTACTGCACAGATGTTGATGTTGTCCATCCTGAGGAGTGCTGTGAGTGCATGCATGTTGTGATCACAACCCCTGGTGTTGAGTAGCATAACCCTAACTGAATCTGCTATTGTGTCATTTATGGAGCTGGTATTCACTTTTGAGACTCTCCTAAATAAGGCACCATGGGGGCGCCAATAGCCTTGGCCAGTATTCCAAAGCCTAAGGCTGACACATAGGCTGTTATGGTATTGTTGCATGCATGTTCCCCATCTGTGCTTGTTTTTCATCTATCCTGTAGGTAATCTACTGGCAATCAATAGACAGCTTTAAACTTATACAAGTCTTCTAGCTTCCAAGATAGGCTTTTGGAGTGACTAAGTATCAGTGTTCTGTATGTTCTTGCTGTACTTAACTGTTTCCTGACAACATGGTGATTTCTCACTGTATATTGTGATCTGAAGGTCTGTATATTCAAATATTATGACTGTGATGGCCTGCACTTTAGAGGTTGCCCAAGGGTAGTTAGAAGGATAGCTACAGTGTATTGGCTTTCTCCGCATCATTGATGAAGTAACTGAGCCTCTGTCAAGCATAGCCAATGAAGAAACTCCAGGCAGAGTTGCTGGAAGCTGTTGAAGACTGGGGTTGTGGAGGGTGATAGGTGCACTTAGTGATCTAAAGAGGGTATGTTAATGTGACAATTCAACACCATTTAATTCCCCCAACAGGTCTCGCAGCTATCAAACTGGACAGGCTCCCCCACCCCCTGGGTGTATGGTTCTGGGACACATGATCCCAGGGGTGTATAGTCTGTTACCCATTCACACAACAAGGTTTCCCTTGAAGTGTGTCAGTGAGGGGCTATGCCTAATGTAGTTAAGAATGTAATGTATTGTCTCACAGTACATTTGTTATATGTTGTTATTTCAAGAGTATGTGAAGCTCAGTGAGTTTGGGGGCCTCCGCGTTTGCTTAGCCTAGCTTACACATAGAAATCATCTAAATAGGAAATAGGTGGAAGCAACATTAATGTCAACAGTGTAATGGTTACAGCATCTGCATAGTATCTGTGCATTCGAGGTTCCAATCCCGATAAAGGCAGGGATGTTTATCATGTTCAAAAGTATACCTTAACCACAGCTTGCATATATAGGTAGTAATCGTCTGTATAATAAACATTCAAAACATCCATATAAACCCATGTGTGCTGGAGAGTACAGTCAACAGAGAATGTAATGTTATGTCAGCACATAGTGAGATGTTACTTCACTGACATGTACATATCCTGAGTGTTTGCGCGCACAGGTTATACGTTACAAAGTTTGTTTAACTGTGTTTAACCGCTGCTATAATGTCACACAAACACTTTTAAACATGCTTACAACTGCTTAAATGAGCCTTATTCTGGAGTAAAAAACATTTGTAAAGCATCGCAGGTGTTGAACCCTGGACCATGCACATTATAGTCATGGGACTTACCACTAAGCCATCTGAGGCATATACATGTTTCACGGCCTTGGGACTACACCTTCTACCATATGCATTTCACTGTAATGATCGCAAATGGGACAGTCACTTTGTGTACATATGTACAGTACATTGTAATGTACTGTAGTTTGTAAACCAACACATTCCAGTCTACATATGGATTACTGTTACAAATTAATACGAAAGATATATATATATATATATATATATATATATATATATATATATATATATAATACAGTTAAATCAGTACTTCAGAACACACTTCGTGACACAGAAGCAATCCAAACAAAAGTTGGAGTGTACACAAAACACATGCAGCTCTGGTATTATAACAGTTAATATTAACCTAATTCACCATAGAAGGGGTGGTTGTTGTGTATGTGAAGATTGGGGTGGGGTGAATGATGGGTAATGCAATCACGCTCCAAGGAGGGCCTGGGTCAGATGTCCAATAAGTGAACTGGAGGGGTAAACATAGAGTATGGGGACAATATAAAAAGGACACAGAATAAGAACCTTTCTCATTCATAATACACCCTGTCATGTCACATTGCAATACCTAATTTCACAAACATATGAACATTAACATGTATCAGACATATGTACACCAACTGACTGTCACATTTGTTTTCAGTAGTGAAGAATGCCTGTAGTAAAATGTATATTCTAAACACCACAGCATTTGTACATATCTCAGATGCCTTAGTGATAAAGTCAGTGACTGTGGTGTTCATAGTGCTGGGTTCAACACCTGCAAGGGCTGTAAAGTTATTTTGAGGGCCAGAATAAGGGTTATTGGATGCAGGTGGATTAAAGCACTCAAACAGTTGTAAGCGGGTTTCCATGGGTTTCCGCACGGTAAGCGGTGCTGAAACACGGTAAACAGAGAAGCGCTTCACAGGTTTAACCTTTGCTTAACATTGCGCAGACCACGGGCAAACCTGCTTACAACCACTTAAATGTGCATTATTCACACTTTCCCTATCAGTGCCTACTCTGAGAGGTAAAATAATCACACATTCCAGGAATAGAACCCGCAACCATGTACTCCATCCTCAGAGTAACCTAACACTAAACTACCTGGGATGTACTTATCCTAGTCGTGTATGCAGACAGATTAAAACACAAAAGGGAGGAATGTGTTGAAATAGGACAACCTGCCATGTACCCAATTAAAGGTGTATGATCATATATATATATATATATATATATATATATATATATATATATATATAGGTTCATAGGTTCATAGGTTCATACTAGGCTATCTGCCCGAGGGCATTTACAAGCCTAGCCCATAGTTTTGTGGCTTACGCCACCCCTTTAGTATGGGGAACTATACCCATTATTTTGCTGTGCCTCTGTTGAGCAGTGACACTGAGGTAATCCCTGGGGTATATCTGCGATCTCCATCCATTGTTCAAGATTTCTCTTGAACAAGGCCAGCAGTGCTCTGCCTCACATATACCGGATTTTATTCCACAGCATAGGGAGTCTTTGGGTGATGAATCTATCCCTCCAGCACGTCCTATTAATAGCCGTGTCGAGGTTTAAGTCTCCCGCCTTGTGGCTCTGACGGATCTAGATTTTTGAGGTGAAGCATATTCATCAAATCTGGGTTTGACATGGCCTTGTATGTTAGGCAAAGGTCACCTCTGAGCAGCGGTGGCGACTGAATAGAGCTGGAGTTCTTTCAGTCAGGCAGCATAGGACAGATGTTTGAGACCCTTTATCCTTTTGGTGAGGAACTTTGTGGCCTCTCCAGCTGCTGCAAGTGTCGGGTCAGATACATTCTGAATGGGGCATTGTACTCAATCATTGGTCTGGTGAGTGATGAGTATAGGGAGACTATGACCTCCTTGATCTAGATGAGAATCCTTCATGATAAGGTGGGCAATGTAGAAGGTCTTCCTAACTACTTTAGCTACATGGGTGTCGAATGACAGACTACTATCAACCTGGGTCCCCAGGTCCCTGATAACTTCTTCTGTGCTCAGTGGATTGCCACCTATTTGGTAGCAAGGGGTAACCTTGTTTTTCCCGAAGGGTATGGCTATGCATTTTTTGGCATTTAACTTTAGGCCATGGCTCTGGCACCAGTTATCCGTTTCTGTGAGACCCTTCTGAAGGATATCTGTGTCAGATGTGTTTTCTACTATGGCGCCAAGTTTGCAGTCATCTGCAAACTTTGTCAGCCATAACCCTCCTGTGTTTGCTTGTATATATATATATATATATATATATATATATAGAGAGAGAGAGATAGAGACGTCAATATATACAGGTCTACATATATATATATATATGTAGATATATAGATAAGTTAAAAACATCTACACATTTATGGAGGTACAGATAAGTGGATGCAATAATATAGATACACACACACATATATATATATATATATATATATATATATATATATATATATATATACACATATACACACATTTATATATATATATATATATATATATATATATATATATATATATATATATATACACATATATATATATATATATATATATATATGTACTAGGAAAGGAGGTGGGGTAGCTGTACTATTTAAATCCATACTTAATGTTACCCTGGACCCCATTCAACCACCCCAGGTCAATAAATCAGAAATTCTCTCTACCAGACTTCAGATTAATAAAAACAAATGTATAAACATTGTCTGTTTATATATCCCTCCAGGGAACAATACCAATTCCGTAGAAGACATCCTTCACTGGTCAGCCAATAACTACCCTCAGGAAACAATCATTCTAGGAGATTTTAATATAGACTGTAATGCCTGCTCCACTGAATCCCCTACTACCCATGTAAACCTACATGGCTTTACACAGGTTATATCTACTATGACATGGATAAGCAAACCTCTGAATAAAGAGAGTAAACTAGACTGGATATTGATCAATAGTCATCCCCAAATGTGTACATCAGGAACCCTCCCTGATGACCTTAGTGATCACTGCCTTACCTTCATTGTTAGACACAAATCAAATTATCCTCACCAGCCCACCTATAGAATTGTTAGAAACAATAAGAGCTTCAATCTAACTAACTTTCAAAATGAGCATAAATCATGTAACTGGTCTGCCCTAAAACAACTACCCCTGGAAGATGCTGTTGCCTTCTTTAACAATAAATTCCTCACCATCCTTAATTCTCACACTCCTGCTTGACACATTCAGAACAAAACAAAAGGTGCACTTTGGCTCTCAAAAGACACCAAATCAAAAATCCTACTCGGAAATAAGGCATGGGCCATATGGTGTACCACTAAAACCCCACAAAACCAATTAAAGTACAGGCAATTAAGAAATGAGACAAAAAGATCCATTCTGTTAGATTAAAAGAACTTTTACTGCCTACACCAGCAGAAATATCAAAATAATCGTAAATAATTCTGGGCAGGGATAAACCAACTACTACTGCTCCCAGGACAAACCCCCACACCAACTCCCTCTGCCTGCAATGACAAACTACCAGAGGATGTCGCTAACACCTTCAACAGTTTCTTTACTGGAATTGTCCATTCCCTAGCTGACCAACTACCCCAACATTCCCCTAACTCACTTGATTCCAATCCCACTACCCAGCATTCCTTCAGCTTCCAACCATTCACCACATCTTTTATTTGTACACTAATCAAAAAAAAACTTGGAACTCCCTACCTACTAACATTACTCTAGAGGCATCTCTACCTCTTTTCAAGGAAAGTCTTAAGCAGTATTTCAGGTCTCACTGACATTGTCCTTGCTCCAGGCCTGACTAATAATTTAGTTATATTTGCGTTCTATTTATTTCACTACTTGTAATACATTGTATTGTAAGTTACCAGTTAATCTCTCAAGTTGGGTGATTGTTTAACATACTTGTTTATTATAGAGTCTGTTAATATTCTTAAGTTGTACTATGTATGTTTTCTTCTGTATCTACCTCTGGAGCTTTTCTCCCCGGGTCTCCGCTGAAAATGGACATGTATCCAGTCGGACCAACCCAGTCAACAAATGTAAAATAAATAAAATAAAAAAAAAAAAAAATATATATATATATATATATATATATATATATATATATATATATATACATACATACATGTCTGTAGACAGCATCCGAAGTGTTCATATCTGAGTATAACATGGACCATAGCAATCACACATTCAGCCCCCACCCCCCAAACAATATGAACATAACATATGAAGAGTATATGCCAATATACTATTAAAAATATGTTCTATGGACACAGTCACCAACACAACTGCAATAACTGCAAATATCCATGACAAAAATACGCACAGCTTTCATTTTGCAAAACTTTATTACATTCCGATGTATTGCCAAAAAGATTCAAGGACTAACAGTACCTGCATGCTATACAGGAAGCATTTAACAGTGCCTTAATGAATCAGCCTGCAATTACCATAGTATTAGTCCACTAAGGGATAGGTGTTTACATAGGGAAGAACACCCACATACATATAGACGTTATATAAAAGAGGTTCCTACACACCTGCATGTGCTATGTACACCCACCAACATCTACCCCACAGCCAAAATAATTACATCAATACATACTGTCATACCATAACCAATTATTCAACTACTGTATAACATCTGCTGAAACCTTAACATACATGGACAGAGACACACTAACATGGCCCTATGTGAAATAGTTGCTGTTATACAATTGAACAGCTGCTGATGTAACAGGGTTTGTATGAACTAAGCCCGTTTCAGAGGGTTGAAAGGTTCGTACACCAGGAAGTGCTACTGAGTATTGATTATCAGTACAGTATGATACACAGTAACACAAAACTAAATATGTCTGATAAGCACACTGTAAACCCCCTAACATTATATGCATAGCTATGCAGCTTTGAGTTTGTCAAACAACCTGGCCAGACTGAAACATATGCAGAAGTATTAGGTACAGACAAACCCTGCACAAGTAGCAATGTTCAGAAATATAACAGCAGTACTCACATTTAGACCAAATTCTCTAGGCATTACACACAATATATTACTGTTCGTCTCCATACAGCTGTTGTAATAGATTCCAAACAAAACTTCCACACTGTCTTCCTCACAAGTAAGGCAAAGGGACAACGCCCAACTGGAGTACTCAGTTATACTCCACTGTTGCCATGGTATTGGCTAAGGCAGTAGCAGTGCAGCTGATGTGCATGTAATTAGCTACTTAGGAACACAAATTGGTTATTGGGATAGCATGTTACTGATCTATAACTATAAAAGGTTGCCTTGTCACACATTCAAACCATCTGTATCTACCTGTAGAACAGTACAAAACACTGAAAGACGAACCGAAAACAAGTATTATACTAGTCAATAACACCTCCGAATACTAAGAAGGTATGTATAACATGTAGTATGTCTGTGTATGTAGTACCTATTCTGTAAGATTTACAGTGTAATCAGTGCATATAATGGAAATAGCTATCTTGTAGCGATGTATTGTTGAGCAGTAGTAATGCTTGTAGTATTCTATGTGTGTACTGCTATAGGTCACAAGGCAAACTCCAAATACACCACAAGGGATGACTTGGGCTTGGAACCCACCAATTCGCTTCCAGCCACTGTCAGTGTCAGGACTGGTCCAACAAGTATGTGCTATAACAGGGGATAGTATATGTTGATATATTGTAACAGTTGACATATGTATGGGTGTATAAGTAAGATGAGCATGTTAAAGGTGGGCTTACCGTACAAATATGATGTGCATTGTGTGATATTGTAGGTGGGCTTACCGTGCAAATATGATGTGCATTGTGGGATATTGTGCCAATAACTGTGTAATGTACAGTATTTTAGGCAGATCTGTATTCTATTCTACATAGCAGCTCTGTTATGTTATGCAAACAGTAGTTATGTCTGTTGGCAATTACAATACTCAATAACAGGATACATATCATTTGTATTCATCTGACAGTTTAGCAGCATGATAGAAAAGATAATTGGAAGAGCCAGGTAACTATCCATGCACATAACACATGTGATATCCATGTATCGTTTGCAAGCAATAAGAGCTGTGCATGTGTACATGTTATGCAAATATGTAGTGACCCTTGTTACAGGGTTGGACCTCTCTAGTATTGTTTGCAAGCAATAAGAGCTGTGCATGTATACATGTTATGCAAATGTGTAGTGACTCTTGTTACAGGGCTGGACCTCTCTAGTATCGTTTGCAAGCAATAGCAGCTTTGTATGTTTACATGTTATGTAAATGTGTAGTGAACCTTGTTACGGGCCTGGGCCAAATGGCTATGTGCACAACTACATAGAGTGGATATTGAGAGTAGAGACACACTGGTTGAACTACCAGGTTTGTGTAGCCCAACCTCTCATTGCCAACTTAACAGCCACTTGCACATACTGTATGTAAGGCAGTGCACAGTACTGGTAATAAATCAGGTTGTATATCATCTTTAACTCCAGTGTAACATCTGCAGTAGGAGTGTAAGATGTAAGAGACAGCTGCCCATGTGTAATAGCCACTTCATAGGTGTTGGCTTACACTATCTGATTATATCCTGATGATGTTGATAGTGGCATCAGAGTCTATTGATACATGACTCTGGAGAGTGGGTGTTTGTGCCCAACAGAGCTAATGGTCCTGGTGGATATATGAGTATATACCCAGAGAAGGAAACAGACCTGTAGACACTTGCATCGTCTGTAATCGACTAACAGGATGTGATGTGTTCCTCAGAGGAGGATTGCTGCTAAAGGTAGGTACGATGTTTCTGTAATAGCCAGTGTTGTCATGTTCATAACACAAATATTTACATGTGAGCATTACAGTCTAAAACATCTTCATAAGCAATATGTAAATTAAATACAGTACTTGGCACTTGTAGTACTGAATGCTAATACAGGCATGTTCACTAGTCAGCTACTGGTGTTTACCAATGTCAGCTTTGTGTATGTGGCCATCGTGGGGGAATGTAATCTCTATGCCATGTACACTGCAAACCTACCTAACACCATGCCCCGCACATTGTTTGGGATGCAGCTACAGGGGTAAGCTGGAAGGCAGCCCAGTCTACAGCCATGACTGGACTGGACAGTCATGAGGTGTAGGTTAACACATGCATCTCATCAACACAACCAGCACATACACTTACCAGAACACAGTAAGGACACCCACACACACTGCCAGAAATCACACACATTCACAGACGCTTCTAAGTATCTGGCCAAACAAGTGACCTCCCAAGCTGGAAGAGAGAGACACTGAAATACACAAACTATATTACATAGTTTGCATAATTGTGCCATACCTCAGAACATGTGGCTGGAAACATGCCCAACAGTACTCATTTGTGAATGCAAACCCTAGCACTATGTTACACACCAACCTATACGAGGGCATACATACTGTCAGCTGCCTGTCTGCCATGATTAGCCACATATAAACAAAACAGAATTCCTGCTGTAAAATGAAAAGGAATATGCCAAAGAAAACACTGACATTGGGAAAATTCTTTAATAATAACAGCAAAGCTTTCGGGACTAAACCCTTCTTCAATACTACAAACATTTCAAAAATCAAAGCAGTTAAATTTAAATAGGAGCCAAAAATGCAAACTGATTTTTTGAAGTGTAGCTATGACCCATCCTTGATTTTAGAATTAAGGAATAAAACTATGAGGGATAGGGACACTGCCCTTAAACCAATTTTTAGAATAGAAGATGGATCTACCATAAATCTGGGTAAAACTAGAAAAGATAGAGTTAAAGTTAGATATGTAACAATGTTTAATAGTAAAACTAAGTTTATTAAAAATATTATAGAGAGAAATTGGGTTGTTCTGATGGCGTCTCCAGAAGTAAGTAATATACTGGGTGCTTGCCCCTATTTCTCATATAGGAATATGAGAACTTTGAAAAATAAGCTATGTTGTAAGAATTTGACTGGTAGACAAATTCCTCAAGTTAGTACAAGGCTTGGTACGTTTTAGCTGTTTGAATTGTACATGTTGTACTGGTATCTATGGTAAAGGAAGTGAGAGATTTATTCATCCCTCTAAAAGAAATGAATATACTTTTAAGCTTACAGTTAATTGTGTTAGTTCTAATGTGGTTTACCTAGCTACCTGTACCCGATGTTCTTGTTTTTATGTAGGTAAGAGCACTAGAAAGCTTAAAGAGCGCATTATTGAACATAAATCCGATATTAGGAGAAAGAATGAAAATAATGCATTATATAAGCACATTAGTACCAAAGGAGATACCCACAGATTTAAATTCAGGGTGATAGAAATGGTGTATGCATCTATGAGAGGTGGTGATATTAACAGCTTCCTAGAAATTAAGGAATATGAATGGATTTTGCTCTTTCCGCCGACCATTCACCAGGTTGTAACACAGCTATAACTCTAAAACCAATTTTAGTGAGGTTACAATATACTACATTTTAAATTTTGGATTTTATGTACTGTTTCTTTTAATTATTTATTCCAATTTTGTCATTTAATTGCTTCCACCGCATGGTTGGCTGGCTGTGATCATGTGATGGTTTTGGCTCCTACTTAAATTTAACTGCTTTGATTTTTGAAATGTTTGCAGTATTGAAGAAGGGTTTAGTCCTGAAAGCTTTGCTGTTATTATTAAATAATTTTCTCAACGTCAGTGTTTTCTTTGGCATGATTAGCCACATACCCATACACTCAGACCACCTTTTGAACTATACACATGGCTCTGGCATGTTGTTGCACAGGACCTGTGATGCAGTAGCCTGGGCTGCATGAAAACACATGTAGGAACTGTCAGGTCTTGTAGCCCATGCAGGTATGTCCCAAGGCCTGGGTAGCATTCTGCCATTGGCCAAAAGGATTGTATTCCACAATTGTCTAGTGTAGTGGTGCAAGTCAAGGGGTATCCAGTATTTGTCATCCTGGGATAACATGGTTGACAGACCATGATGCTTTGCCAGACAGGGCCTGCACCTGTCACCCCTGGGAATCTGGATACTGCCTAGGGCTCATGCTTCCCCTATAGTGCCTTCATCATGCACAGTTCAAGTGAAGGTCCACTGCTGTTACAGGGACAGCCAAGCAATAAACTGCAGGTCTCGCTACATAGTGATACATGTCAGAAACACTATATGGACACACATATGTCAATCCCTAACATAGATAACATATCTGTGCAGTGGCTGAGACATGTTTCAATGCTCCAGAGAGCACACCTCCATGACCATGTTATAACACATACCTCACCTCTTGCCCATTATCCTTTATTGGAACACATGGGCCGTAGGTGTGTCCATATTCCTGAAGGATATGTACACCCCCACGTTAGTTGCATTTGCATAACTTCAGATGCATTATGCTGAGCAACTACCTTTGTGCCAAAAGGGAATTCAAATTACACCTTGCAACAGATCACCCACCATGCCATGGATTTCCCAACTGTCATAATGTGCTGTAAAGGGGAAGATTAGGTCACAGAACCATAATAATGGCTACTCTCAACTATTCCATTATGAACTGGGAAGATGCCTCATGTACCAACACCTGCACTCAATGCATGTTGGATTCCATCGTCCCCAATGACCTGGATCTCAGTAGTCACACAAACATGGCTAACAGTATGCTACACATAGTCAGTCTCCAATGCCAATGTTATGTTTCCTAAGAGCAGAGTGGTGACTGTCATGGCACCCATGCGGATGGACAGTGCATGTGCAAATGCTGAATCCTACACAAATGAACCTTAAGCAGTCACATACACATACTTGCAGTGATTGCGCCATTGAAATAGAACCAGGATTCAACCAAACACAAACAAGAAGGCAAACTGGTGGTACCTTGCTTTAACCTGTACCACAGAAGGTAGTAACTGTTGCAAGAGTGAACTCACATGAGTGTAGGTGATCCCTGGTCAGTCTCAGTAAGATGCAGATACACCATATAAAACCACACAAATCTACTGTGAAACTAATCAGCCACATATTATGAGGCCAAGCACAGAGCATTCTATAGCTGTGTCATTAGTCATAATGGCAATGACAAGACCTGCCATGATGCACAGCACTATGGCATGGGAAGTACTGTGCCTACAGAAATAGCACCTGTTCATCCAGATAGGGTCTTGGAGAACCTAAACCCACTCCCACCCCCCCAACAGGTACACTTAGTAATATATCCATGTACACTACAGGGTTCTTGTAATAGCTACTATGCAGGTACAAGCTGCACTCTCTAGAGCCATACATACAGCTTCCATGGGACCTATAAACATCCCAGGCTGTATCCTACACAAATGTAAGAACAATCAGCTATCCACATACACATCATGTTCAATCATAGCTCCATATCAAGCTGTGTACACAATGAATGGTGCACAGCAACAGTTATCACACCCCACAAATGGGGTAGACACCATTGATAATGGGAAATAGTGCACAACTACCCTGCTGAGTCTGGTCTCTAAGGCCATGCAACCGTGATCAATGTATTTGATGTACTCAGTACAGATGTAGATGTAAACAGTACAGATGTAGATGACAGTAGGGTTGATTCACACTGCATATCATGACCTTGCCAGGTTGTAGGATACCATCACCCATATTGTGTTCTAGCTACACTCAGTAAACTAGGTGTATATTCCTATGTCACAGGAGTGGTTGGCAACTTGACCGCTGGCAGATCAAATACTACAGAAGGTGCCTGACTAATACACACACATCAAACCAGTGCCAGCCACAGTAATACAGGGTTCATTCCTGGTACTCCCCCTCTTTGTTATCTATACCACACAGACTAACACAGAAGGCATCAGCCTATTGTTGTTTGCAAATGATTATGAACCAGGAACAATAGTTGAGTCAATGTGTTTTGCGTTTAACATACAGAAGGGCCTTAGTGTGTCAGATGTGTGGTGTGTGACGAATGGCCACAATCTGACAGCTAAGTATTGCATTGTCATCCCCTATGTTACAAACCCTGTACCCATGAACTACCACCTAGGCAGCGGTCAAAATAATCGCAACTGTATGTATGGGATGCAGCTGGACAGTACTCTTTCCTTTGATAATTACTTCACCACACCAGACAGATAGTCATATGTGGCACCCCTAATCATGACAGGGTGCCATCCAGGAACATAGAGATAATTACTCAGCCATACTCAACACCCATGTGACCCATAATAGATCACATATTTCCTTTAAGGGTTATTGCCCATCCGTAGATGGCCTACACTGCCCTCCCAATCCCTAGCTGCACTATGTAACATGCAGCCTACCCTAAATAAAGTCATGTCCAACCCAGTAGTGTTGGACATGCTACACTTAACACATCCGGATCCCAAATAAACACAAACTTCATGGACATCCCCCTTTCTAGTACAAGGATCACAACATGCCTGACAGATCTCTGTCCCATACACTTAACATACTCATGCCATACTGTGCATCCCTGTCCAGCGAAGCTGCACATTGCCCCTCTCTGTGACATGGTGTGATGACTGCATGCCAAATATATCAGTAGCCCTGTGAATCAGTTCTGTGGCACTGCTTGAACTGGCCACTGAAACGTACCTATCTGTTGCCTACAGCTAGATAACCTGTCTGCCTAGGCTCATAAATGGCCCAGGACATATAGCCTACTAGATCACTATGACCATACATGCTATAGTTGATATCCAACCCTGCAAATACCATCAGGCTAGCTATTGTCTCGTGTTACACATGTGGAACACAGGCAATACATGGCAGGATGCTACACAGCTGTACAGTGCCATGTAGATGTATATGGCAAAATACATACCTGCATGCAAGTCTGCAGGGTAACAGGTCATGTCCCTAACAGCTATGTATGACTATATATGTGACATTTGCACATCATTAAGGTCGATTGCATTAATGTGAACATATCCAGGCATGTGCTGATAGGTAAAGACACCAGTACAGGCAAACAGACATGCCCACGTCAAGACAACATCCACCTGGAGTATGTGCAATGTCATCACATGACACACACATATATGGTGATAACATCACATCACCGGTAAGTGTCAAATGTGTGTGACTTATACACATCAGTGGTGTTAGTGTCATATAGATTTACAAAGACTTATATGTAAACTTAATAAATGTGATACACATGTATGTTCAGCTGTACTTCTGTACTTCTCTGTGAGTTACTGTGACCTGTCTCCATAATTATGTCTTCCAGATATGCCACGTAACAGGCTGCCAGCATACAGCCGCTTGGAGGATGAGGTCCTCATTCCATACCTCCTCGATAACCATACAACACTCTTCAGCCATGTGCCACAGGATGCACAGCAACAGGATGCCCTGTGGGAGGAACACTGCAGGAGGGTAAATGATGTTGGCTCTGATATTGTTATTATTTACCAGGCTTGATAATGCACAGATCATATTAATTGCATGCTATCTGCCATCACACACGTACACATAATGTATGGTGGTCCTGTTAATAGACATTGGTCAAACCTGCAATACATCACAGTGGTTACCCATGTGAAACAATGGAAGATTATATGAAACACCTACAGTAAACCTTCCAAACTGTCATTTCCAGATGTGTGGACAACAGTGAATACAATGGTGGAGGTGTGTTTCAATGTAGGGACAGGTACTACATATCACCATTACACATGTTGGGAATATGAACAGTACTGTACAGAGAGCATATGTGTGCAAACACTCTAAATGTGTTGGAGCTGGAGTATGACTGGCCCGCAGGATACAGCCTTGTGGATTATACCCTTGCTATGAATGTCACACAATGTCATGTGCTATCTGATTGCAACACTGCTCAACTATCCTGAAAAACATGATGTCTCACATCCAATACATACCACCCTTCATCTGCATAACCCTGTCCTCAGCGGAGCATATGACATATATGGGTGTATGTCATATGGGATAACACTGACATGTGAAACAAGATGGCCATCACAACCATTGGACAGAACATGTGTACACATGGCCATGGAGGATGGCCAGAGACATGAAGCAACACACACAGTAGAAGTGATGTACATGTGTGTACACCCTGTTGTACATTGGCTCAACACAATATAACTATGGCCTTTGTGTAATGGTGATATTGCAGATGTGAAACACTAAACATCATACAGGCCTGTGCACAGCTTATGTAGGCATAACATGAAACCACCACATAACATGTATTGAACATCTTGAGTGTGTCATGACATGAAAGCATTCACCTATACAGTATCCAAATACATGCATGTGTTGCACAACATACACATGCAACCACATCAGGGCACAGATACAGTACATTCACCTTGCTGGTGTCAGACATCACTGTCATGCCTGCTCCTCATGTGTGTGAGGTACACAGATGGCATGTGGGACAGAGAGTACTGCTAAGTTAGCCATGTGTGGGCATAGTTGCCAGGCATTAGTAATATGGTTGCAGATGTGCAGGGGGTGTTATCCGTATGCCCTTCTGTGACCTGTGTCACACATTCCACATTAGGGTTTAGTGTGTATACACCTCAGTGACGTGGGTCACATTCCACATTAGATATGTATTGTATGTGAACATAGTAATGGCTATAAACTGTGTCAGTAGCTCACACTGTATAGCAATTGTGAAGCAACATGATGTCCTGCAATGGCTATGCACATCAGCTCAATGTGCAGTATGTCACTGCATATATGTAAGGTGGACAGACAACATTGCATCAGCTGAAGGTCCATGTTAGTATAACTTGTCCCTACATTGGGACACCATTACCATACTGTAGATTGGAAAGGACACCATTGTGTTACACATGTATGCATGCCATTCAACACATCAGCAGAAGACATGTCATACTACATGTGATTGGCAAGGTCATACGACACACAGCAGGCCGGTGTACTGTAAACCTGTGCTGGTCTGTGGCACCATTGCAAAGTAGGAATACCCATGACAAACATGTGTGTACAGCCACATGCACAATGTCTAGACTCATTTCAGGGGTAGGCGGAACAATGTTGAACAGACATGCACTGCTTTGGGAGAGATATGCAAACTAGAGCTCAGGCAAACATAGTATGCAGTCGACATACCCTTCTGCTCATGTCCTCACACATAGGGGCGGTGGCCAACACAAAGCATCAGTGGCAGATGTACAAAGGTCAGCGATGGTCTGTTAACATGTGGTGTATGTTGCACAAACCATGGCAGTACGGTGCAACATTGCAAAGTGCATGCATTGTGTTGCAGATATGGGGCATAGGCTGCTAACACAAATGGTGCAATACAGGTATGTATGCTAACCACCACTATAATTGTGTAAGGTGCATGCCGTCTGCTATAACACATGCATGCTGTTGTGTGCAACTCAGGGATGTTTGATAACTACCACAATAATTGTTTAAGTTGAAACTATAATTGTCTAAGCTGAATGCCATCTGCCATATCACCTGCATATAGCATGTGTGTCTGTGTGTCCATGTCTGTCTGTGTGTGTCTGTGTCTTTCTGTGTCTGTCTGTGTCTGTCTGTCTGTGTGGTATAACTTGTAATGTACAGTTCTTGTCTTCCCCTTACAGGTGTTGATGTAGGGGCGTTGCCCTCCTGTGGTCCACCTGATGTTAGTGTCCACACAGACTCTAGCAGTTGTGATGATAGTATGACTTGAGGCACAGGCAGGGTTGTCCGGGGATGAATCTGTGCCATTGGTTGCCATTCCACCTGTATCCCCCTCATCCTTACACACTGTTCCCCTGCCTACACATACCCCATCACCACTGGCCATAGAGGAAGGACAGTTGGTGGGTGGTAGCATGGAACAGGGAAGTGTGGTGACTATGGAAGGTGTGCCTGCACACCATGATCCCAGTCAACTGACTGGTGATATCCCACACAGGCATGTGCCCAGCGTTGCTCCTAGGAGGACCACCAACATGCCCCTGTGAGACAAAGCACATCAGCTGGAGTCACCAGACACATGTTTTGTGCTGTAATGGAGGCACAGGCATATGCTGAATGGCACAACAGAGAAGGTTTGAGGCTTCAGAGGGCTGCTGTCCATTCATTAACTGACAACATCCAGGCACTTGCAAATGCTCACCATAATCTTGCAGATGTTTTGGATAGATGATTGGGTGACATGGTGGGAGTCCTTGATCATGGCATGTCAATCCTCGAGTGTGGAATTTCTGTGCTGGAACATCTGGTGGGAGTGAGGCATTGGGCACATGGACTTAGGTCAGCCACATCAACTGTTGAAGGTCTACATGAACATGCTACTGTACATGCCCGCTCCCATAGTGGCGGTAGCAGCAGCAGTGCAGCTGGTGCTGTGCAGTCCACACCAGGACACAGCAGGCCACATGCACATGGTCCTGGATGGTCCCAACAGGGACATGATTCCAGTGAACATGTTCCATCAGACAGTACCCAATCTGGACCTCTGCCTCATAGTGCTCATGCAACCCCTGGCAGGTGCAGGTCACATGGCCATGGCCGGACACCGTGAACTGTGAAACCTGCCTTGTACAGTCTGCAACTGTCAATAATACCCCTGTGTAGGCCATCCACATGCCAGACCTGTGTGCATGCATACACACACACACCAGAAACAAATGTAGGGCACCCCAACACACACAACCATAACATCCACACACACACCCAGTGATATCACAGGCCCTAACAGACACACATGATGTCATCCAATGGTGTAGCCTAGGCCTCTGGCAAACATTATCACCCTGTGCATATGATGATGCCTGTGCCACATCCCTGTCATCCACACCTTCAGTGCAGGGACATGCTCATATGGTCTGATGCACAGGGTGAACATACTAGGTAGATAATTGTAGATTAATATTGTTGAGTAGTGTTGACAGGCAGCAGACACATACCATGTATTATGGTTTTAGAATGCATTTTGTACATTTGACAGTATGTATCATGTCTAACAACACTAACAGCATGCTGAGCTTGACGTTCTGCCTTCCTCTTTCAGGTGTAGTTGCATGCATCGGGGGATGTCGGTGTTTGCGTTTAGTGTCCCATATGTACATGTTGACTGCCCACGGGTCAGTATGACAATACCTGCATGCACTTTGTAGCTTCTACATGACAGTTATTTTCTTCCATGTTTCAATTATGTTTACTGTTCTAATGATCCAAGAGCATGATAGCTGTGTAGTAAGCTACTGTGTTCAGAGCCGTCACATCCATAGTGGGTGACATCACAGGTATGGTTACCTGGAGCAGGGAGGAGGTAAAAGAGTGGTATGGTGGATGACAAGGGTAAAGGCCAGTGGAAATAATGGCTTCTCATTGGGAAGCAGTAATACCCACTGCCATGACAGCATGCAAACACAGACACACCACACACTCAGGGATTCACAGACACAGTAACACACACTCTGACATGCACACACAGTTGCCAGTGTTCAGATGAGAAGCCCTAACTATGTGCATATCATCATTATAGTACTACACAATTACAAGATGCGCCACAGAGATTACACATGTGCAGGCAGTTGGAATGGCCTAAGATCGAGGACATCAACAGGGATACTACAGTGCAGTGAGTGTATTTCGGGAGGGGGTCCACCAGTAGGCTATGTAACAACAGGTCACACCCCAGGGTGTACATGTTAACAGGCGGTTAGAATGCCTGTCTACGATTGATGATATCAGCAGGGATACTAGATTGCATTGAGTGGATGGGGTGTGGGGGCATTAACATTTCACTATGGGAAAATACAGCCTCACTCCAGGGACCAGACAGCCATACACACAAACAGCCATACACACACACACACACACACACACACACACACACACACACACACACACACACACACACACACACACACACACACATTGTGGCATTCACAAAGATATACACCTATGTCACACACATACAGACACTTTACATGTGTGAGGTTCAACCACCTGCCTATGCCTTTCTTTCTACACTTCACTCTGTACTGGTGTCAACAACAGTGTTCAGGAGAGTGGAAACATGTGGGACCATACGTGACATATATGGACACACACACACACCCACACATGCCAGTACTGCGAATCAAACACCTGCCTATCTCATGATAGATATTACAGAAGTACAGCACTATTGCATTTGCTACTGACTCTTTCTTTTGCCAGCTGTGCTGATATATGCACAATATATGCACAGGGGAGGTATTACTGTTACAGGTGTCATGAGGTTTGCCTTCAGTGTCACCCTTACTGCATTCTACATTGTCTGTCTTCCACTTCAATTAACAAAACCTGACCTTAGCAGTTACACAGGTTATTGTAGGAATGGTTGTAACACACCAGTGAGCTGTCCTCAGTAATCATTCATCTGCAAAGAAGCCCCACCACTTAGTAGTCATGTCCAAACATCTGTCTAAACCTCATGTACAGCTTACTGTACTTAGAGCATATCACCATATACAGTTGGCAATGTTGAGGCTGTATTGCAACAGCATGATGTACTAAGACAATAGTCAACTTCAGACATCAGACACTGCACACACATGAAATCTACACAAACATCAATACATGTACACATATGCGGTCTACATCAGTAAGTGCACTAGCAGGTCAAGAGGATACATTCCACACCTTCCCCACACCATGTGTGAAACATAGCTGAGCATTGCACCATAATGGATGTTGTGTTCATGTACTGGTAGGACACCATCACCTTCACAGAGTAGCCAAGTGTACATATATGACAACAGTACATATCAACGAGACACACACAGCATTATTCCATTACATGCTCCTACAAACTGTTACTTGACAGTGCCATGGTGAAGCCAGGGCATTGTAATGGTCAACAGTGAGCACATCATATTTGCCACACACACCTCATGTTTACTGGAAGAGTGCCAGCAATGTGCTCTGTTAGAGCTAGGCAGTACAACTGTTCAAGTATGTGCAAGGTCTGTCGCTTGTAAACATCTCACCCCAGCACGTATTGGCTATTGTGGTACTAAGGCTAATGTCCAGACAGCACACAGCATGCATGGCTTGCAATTATTGACATGGGGTATATGTAGTAGCTGTGGCCACACATGACTGTACATGTCATGAACAAATCACCTGTGACTACTCAGGAACATACAGAGCAGAGCTGGATTTCCCTGAGTCTGTCAATACAGGCCTTGTGTAGGTCCTATGATCCTGTTATTTGGGTATGTTTGTAGGCATTGCATTAGGTGGACATGTCTAATGACATACATACCACATGGGGTGTTGCATGATATGATGGGTGTCATGGGTGACCAGTAGAGAGAGAATATTACCTCTGTTAACATAGATATCAAACATTAAGTACTGTTAGTATGCTATCTGCCATGTGCATGTGTGTAACAACTGAGGCCACCTGTATGTAGAAAGGATAACGAAAGGTATGGTAATGTCATTTATGTTGTATGAGTGGGGGATGTACATATCCAGGGCAGGTACAGTTAGATCATATCCAACCATGAGGGTGTTGTTTACTGGTGTACAGCAACAGTCAGCCGTTTTAATGCTAACAACATCTGAGGGACCCTGGTATGTGTACAACTGAGCTGGTTACAAACAGTGGTATTATTGCACTGCATAACACATTATGCATCTGTGTCTGTACATGGGTACTTTGCACAGTTGATGTAGGCCTAGGTACAGTCCACCAATTGAGGGTTATCTGGTGGTCTACCATACTATGTCATACCACGTATGGATGTGTGCTGGTTGGTGGTCTGGGGACAAGGTGGTGGATGTATATGAGGATACAATCTAGAATGCAGCATTTGCCACTGTCACCTGTACCTGACTCATCTGTGATGAGTTATGTCAGAATAGTGGTCTTTACATTTGAGTATCCTTTATGAATATGTGGACACCACCACCTGGAATGGTCCATACCACTGTTATGGCCCACATGTCTGGATCTGAGTTATATGGTGATAGTGCAATTGTGCACTTTAGAGCCTTCAGCCAGGTGTTCCTCACTGCACAGATGTCGGTATTCCCCATTGTAGGTTCTACACTGAGAAAATGGATTACTAAAGCCACAAATCTAGCACTGGTTAGCATAAGCATCCAATGCAATTGTCTTGTAGGTGTCAGGGTGTTACTTCTGGGTGTAGGACATTTGCCTTGGAATGCGGCTATATGGGCAAATGTGACCTAGGTATCATACACACACATGTGAAACATGGATGCATGTGCTCTGTGTTGAAAGCTTGTCATTCAGTCATGACATCCCAGAATGACAGATACTGGACAACCTCATAATAACAGCAAGACATTGGCTCATTGTTTTGGTCTCACAGTTGCCACTCGTACCATGACATCACTGCGAGTGGCAGTAATGTGCTTGGTAGCAAATGCCTCATGTAAGGTAACAGACAGCAGCATAAATTGTGTATATAACCAATGTGAGATATACTTAGGCTAGCAGTCCTGCTAATAATGACAACTACTAACACCAACTACTAACTACTATAGGGAGAGGTCATCTTGACACCTGCACCTCACTACCATTACACAATGTGGCTCACACATTATGCTTGCACATGCCACTGCTCCACGTATAATGCCACTGTCCACAACCTGCTATAAATGTATGACTTTCAGGGCAGCAAGGTGTGTGACACATGCTGTAGGTAGCATCTGCCTGTGTGTCCCAGGTAACCTATTGTCTGTCATGTCCACACATACATGAATGTGTATACTTAACATATATATGTCAGTACTTCATGTACATGCATGCATGTGTATCACACAGCACAGACACAGATATATCATTTATGGGCCACATACAGGTATCAGGTAGTAAACCAGTATGATGAGCGTATATACTGACAGATAAGATGTACATAGCTGTAAACCTGTGTGTGTTTACAATAGGAGTCCATTACAATGTGTTCTGTACATGTAAGTGAGCATGCACACTGTGGCCGTCTGTGGTTAGAATTGGAGTGCATCTCAAACAGCCCTGTGCTACTAAGTGCATGAGCATACCCACTGCCACCTTGTGAAATTTGAGTCAGTGCATCCAACAAGCCCTTTGTTACTAAGTGTATGAGCATGTCCAGTATAACCTTGTGTAGTTGTAGTCATAGTGCATCCCATACGGTCCTGTGCTATAAGTGTATGAGCATGCCTACTGTAACCCTGTATAGCAATAGTAGTTGTCCATTCCATAGATGGGCATACTCCAGTTCATGTTCCTGTTGTGCTACAACTATACTTCTCAGGCCTACCTATGTACTACCTGCAGATGATGTGTCTTGTTTGTGCATACAGGTTGTAATGGACACCTACTTAAAACACACAGGTTTACAGTTATGTACTTTGTGACTGTCAGTCTCCCTGTTGTTGTCCTCAGTCTTAGAAGGGCATTCTGACTGCCTTGGAATGTGTAATCTCTGTGGTACATCTTGTAACTGCGTAGTACTGTAATAGTGATCTGTAGATAGGCAGGAGTTCTGATCCCACCAATGGCACCTGTGTGCGTGTGTTTGTGTGTGTGACAGCAAATGCCTGAGTGTGTGTGTGTCAACAAATGCCAGAGCCTGTGTCAGTAAATGGCTGTGTGTGTCAACAAATGCCGGAGTGTGTGTGTCAGCAAATGGCTGAGTGTGGTTGTGTGTGTGTATTTGTGTCTGCATCCTTTCATGACAGTGGGTTTTGCTGCATTCCAAATAGATACCACCTTTTGCACTGGCCTTTATCCTTGTCAACTGCTAAACCTCTCTCTTCCCCCCACCCCACTGCAAGTAATCAGTCATGTGATGTCACCCAGCTCAGAAGTGTAATCAGAGTAAGTGTAATTGTATGTGTTCTGTGACACATACCCCAGCTGCATACCACTGTACTAGTTACCTTTACATAGGCAAGATGTGTATGCACAATACTGGCAAGTGTGTGTGTGTTTGTGTGTGTGACTACCGTGTAGCCAGGCATACACATGTGTAATGTCTTTTAGCACAGCATGGTAGCCATCTGTGGTGACCGGTGTCTACAAAGTATTACATGGTTAGGAATGGTAAAGAATACACAGTCAAGCACGACTACAGTTGGGTATGTTATTTTCCTGTGCCACTGTCGAGCAGTGACACAGAAGTGGTCACCGGGGTGTAAGCCCATCATTCCCCCATCCTAACTACACAATCCCCGGGGTAGATTACATTAGCCATCATTCCCAACCCCAATCTCCACATGCACAACAACCATGCCTTCTCTGGTGAACTGCTTAAGATTTAAATGTTATAAAACAAGAGATGCCTCTGTTTTGTGTACACATCAGTTCCTTTGGAACCTTCTGTGTCACAAAGGGTGTTCGGATGTGTATATATATATATATATATATATATATATATATATATATATATATATATATATATATATATATATATATATATATATATATGGCTATAGCTGTGTCTGTGTATATATATATATATATATATATATATATATATATATATATATATATATATGTGTGTGTGTGTGTGTGTGTGTGTGTGTGTACACATTATGTAGGTGTATGTATATATATATATATATATATATATATATATGTAGTTATGACAGTTGTACAGATGTGGACTTGTCTTTGTTGTTTCATGGAGTACAGTACATTCAAGGGTAATGTACATATGTACACAAAGTGACTGTCCCATGTGTTTTCAGTACTGTGGAATAGCTGTAGTAAGATGTGCATTATAAACTCCATGCAACATGTATATAACCCAGATGGCTTAGTGGTACATCCAGTGACATCAGTGTCCAGGGTTCAAGACCTGCAAGCCTTACTGATACTGTCGATTAGGACTGCATAAGACACTTTTAAGCAGTTGTAAGCAGGTGTAAATGTGTTTTCATGACAGTAAGCAGCGGGTACATGCAGGTAACAGACATGTACAACTCGCAGTACACTTGAAATGCCCTTTTTTGGCAATCCTGCTGATGTCACCCACCTACGAATACATCTCTGAGACTACTATCACCCATTATTCTCCATGGCATGTGCTGTAACTGCGTAATGCTGTAATGTGTTAAACTAGTTTGGTAGGTGTTCTAATCCCAGACAGACCAACTATGTGTGTGTCTTCCTGCCTGAGAAAGAAGCAATGCTTTTAGAGTATGCACACTCTTTACAATTCACATACTCACCTTTGGCAATCCTGTTGATGTCACCCACTTAGAAATACACCTCTGGGACTGCTATAACTCACTATTCTCTGTAGTGCGTGCTGTAACTGCATATTGCTGTAGTGTGATCAACTACTTAGGTAGGGATTCTATTCCAAGACAGGCCGTCTGTGTGTGTGTGTCTGTCTGTCTGCTTGAGAAAGTAACAATGCTTTTTAGAGTATGCACACTCTTTACAATTTACATAACCACCTTTGTCAATCCTGCTGAAGTCACCCACCTAGAAATATACCTCTGGGACATCTGTAACCCAGTAATCCCCGTAGCGCATGCTATAACTGCATAATGCTGTAGTGTGATAAACTAATTAGGTAGGGGTTCTATTCTAATACAGACCAAGTGTGTCTGTCTGCCTGAGAAAGAAACAATGCCTTTTAGAGTATGCACACTCTTTACAATTTACATAACCACGTTTGGCAATCCTGCTGAAGTCACCCACCTAGAAATACACCTCTGGGACTTCTGTAACCCAATAATCTCTGTAGCGTGTGCTGTAACTGTGTAATGCTGTAGTGTGATAAAGTAGTTAGGTAGGGGTTCTATTCCAAGACATAGCACGTGTGTGTGTTTGACAGTCAGAGCCTGTGTGGAGGTGGCTGTGAGTGTCTAACCACTGGACATGTTGGGAGCAGATTTTGTAATTTTCCTATATGGTGTCCGTATTATATGTCACAATGTTCACCTCACAAGGAGTACAGATATCAATCAGCCAAGGGACATTGTTGACAAGCCATACCCCTACATCTGGCAAAAGGCCTGGTGAACAAAGTATGCAACCCTACTATTACCTGGAATACATTCTGAACCCACGTGTCATACACAAACACACTTGCCTAGAATATCCCGCTATGTTGCTAGTACCCTGCAGATTGATGACAGATAGTAGGCATGGTGTGATTTCAGTGGGCTGCAAAGGGCATGGCACCCTGTACAGCAGTACAATAGGCACATAATTGTGGACAATGTGCCTTCACTATGTTCCCCACTGGATGCCTGCAATATATGGGATATGTGGTGCCATCAAATGTGATTCACAGAGGCCGTACAATGCCTTACACACATGCCCTATATGGACTGATGCCACTGACACCAGGAAATACCTGTATCATGCTATCAATGCAGGTGCAGGGTCAACCTGCTGTCTACAAGCAGGTCCTGCCACACCAGGCCAGTATTGGCATATCTGAGGATAACAGTCTGTGTACACAACATGTGCCAGCCAAACCAGGTACACTTGTGCATGTTACTGTACATTATTGTGGGATGTGCACATCCCAGGCAATGTCCATGTCAAGGACTATCAAACACAGACATGACATGCATTGCAACGCAATGGCCATAGACAATGATAACCAGGATGTCAGGATAGTTCATACAATACCCATCTGTGTGGGACATTGCAGACACTACACCCCTGTACCACACTGCACACCATTGTTGAGTGGCATGATGCCAAGGATTACACCTCACCCAACCTTATACAGCCATCTTGCACAGCCAACCACTACACACCCATGAAGCAATGCACACATGCATGTAAGTACTGGCACCTTGTGTCTGCATGTGTGATATGATGCTCCCAACCACAGTCAAACCCAGTATAACTCCCATTGGCATATCGACTGATGTCAAATACATTCACATGCCCTAGCCCATAGAACCTCCGGATATCCCCTGTGGTGCATGTAGTACCTGTGCATTACTGCAGTGTGGCAAACTAAGTAGTTAGGAAGTGTATTTGTGGGCCTGACAAAGTGTGGCAATGTGAGTCCATTAGAGAGTGTGGTTGTGTTGACAATGACATCCGTTCATGTGGACAGCCATGTGTGCTACACCTAATGTATGTATACTATATCTGTTACAGATGTCACTCACCAGCACACATATATGTTCTTACAGCATACCAACATGTCAGCTTTGTGGTACATGGAGTAACTACATGCACTTGTAATAGTAATGACTAGTCAGTCAGGGGTTTGTACCCCTGTACTGGTAGGTGTGTGACAGATGATGCTTAGGTTTTAGTCTCCAAGCCCTTCTCTGATGTACTTTGCCTCTGTCTGTCCCTCCCACACACTCTCTGGTGGATGTGGAGTTGTACACCTGCTCAGCAGCAGCTTGTGTTTTGTAAGTGATGGTCATGATCAGGTGATGGCCTCTGCACCTATTGCAGTCCTCCTCTAGTTGATTGCATATGGAACAGCTGTGGTGATGTTCCCATTGCCAATCGCATGGAAACACAGTACAATATCTAGGAACATCATGTTGGTGTTTGCTCATGACAGTCTCTGTGAGTGGACCCTGGATCTGGTGTTTGGTAAACGGCATCACAGATGATATCTGGATGTTCCTCAAACAACATACACAGTGGAAAATAGCCTAAAGACAGGAGGGTGATGTGCCGGACATGACTACAGCATGTTAGTGTAGCTATGCTTCATTGAGACTACTGCCAGTTTAACAAGTTGTGTGTGGTAATGGCTACTCTGCATGTTTTAAAACTGACAAGACAGTGCTCTGTTTTTTGAGGGAACCCCCATCTGTAGGGCCATCTGTGGACTGGTCAGTGTGTTGAACCATTTGTTTCCTGTGCTACTCACTGAACACACATCTGTGAACTGCAGAAGCATAGTGTGAGGATTGTGGTTCGTACATGATGATAGTGATGAGAGTTACAGCCGTCGCATCCCTGATTGGACATATGTCACATGAAACAGTGGTATGATGGTCACTGTCTGTGGTTCTCAGTGACATGCCAATAATGGGCCACTGTTCATAGCTGCAGTCACAAGTCTTCTACACTTTGTACAGATGTCATGCAGTATATAAGCATGTGTTTTGCTCCCTCTGCAAATGTATGCCATCTGTTGCGTTGGGTTGATGGTCATATCTATGCATGCTGTCATGAGTAATCCTTAATGCTGTTGACTATTACTAAGCCATATCTGTGTTAAAACTGCAACACCATAGGCTGTATGGGTTTGGAGGTCCCAGCAGAACATCCTGTCCCACTTCAGCTGGCCATGGCACCAGCACATCTGGGGCCCAGCCTTGGACCTCCACATCTGTTGGCTCTGCACCACCTTATGGTGGAACTGCTATTGAGGATGGGGCTTGTCCACCCTGGGAGCAGGTCCAGACAGCGACTTGTCCGCTGTTGTACAGTCCCGGATGTGCTGCGTAGGGGGCTCAATAAGGGGTTTTGAGGCCAGATACACCAGCTCGAGGGCAGAGTGTCACATTTACAGGGTGAGCCTGCCCCTCCTAGACAGCCCCCAGCACTGCCACCTTTGCAGCTGTTTTGGTACAGTGGTGGCTGCCCATGGCTGGGGACCTCCATCCCACTGTTTCCATCTGGGGGCTCATGGGCTTGTGACTGGTGAACACCCCTTCCCATCCAAGGTGTATCCCCCCACATGTGTCATATACCGACCCTGTATGCTGTCTTGTCTGTCATCCTACCCAACCTATCCTCCATGAGCATACCTACTCTCCTTCACCCACATCCCACTCTCACTCTACAGAAACTAAAGGCCAATCAATTCCTAGAACAACATTTGCCTCATACATAGCTCTCCATTTCACACACGTGTCCACTGGACACATGTAAACCTTTTAATATGCATCACAACATACTCCAGTTGTCCTCACTCCTTTCTCCCAGGCACACGACCCTGGTATGCACAAGACTCCTAAAGGTTCCAGGTACACATGATGCAGATGACCCCATTGTACACACAACACTACCGGTCCCTCTATGGTTACCTCATTTACCTTTTTCATGATGATGATGTCATACACAGTACCTTGCAAGAGTACGATTGGACAGGAACTGTTGTGTTAATGTAAATAAAATGCCCAGAGTGATGTATTTGGCCAATGTACAAATGTTTGCGTGTATTAATGGCACATGTCTGTCTGAGGGAGACTTGATATTACATAGGACAACACCACTACATAATACAGGCGTTGTTGGTGTTTCCCTTTTCATTCCTTTGTAATGCTTTGTTGTCACATGGGATGTTCTTGATATATCTATATATATATATATATATATATATATATATATATATATATATATATATATATATATATATGTATCTATATCTGGACATAAACACACACACATACATCTACATGAAGGTATACATTTCCTATACTGTTGAATGACTGCGCTGGATGATATGTTTGTGATAACATCCAGTGTTGGGATATCTGCCATGGCTTAGTGGTAAATCACATTAGCTGGGTGTGCAGGGTCCTGGTTTTGAGCCTTGCAGAGGCCGTTTATTTTGTTTCTGGGCAGAACAAGGCCATTGGATACGGAGTGATTAAGGCACATTAAAGCAGTTGTGAGCGGGTGTGCATGGGTTTGCACGCAGCTAAGCAATGCTAACCTCCGGTTACAGTTTCTTACACTCCGTTAGCCTCTACATTGCTTGACCAGTGTAATACTTGCATACTGGCGGCCAAACAGGCTTACACCCACTTGCTCTCGCACTTGCAAATGCACTGCATTTGGTGTTTGCATCTGACACTCACACACCTGGGTGGGAGTTAGGACTACGATATTACCTTGTGATGCCTATTACATCGGATTACATGCCTACAGTATTGGGAATGGCTACCCACTAGGTGAAAGCATGCCGTTCATCTGTATGGAATCCATGGCCTGTCCAGAGTTTGATTCATATTATCGGTGTGTTCCTCTTACTATCTCACCTGTCTGGCTAATACATGGGAACTGACACTCTTCAATACAAACAAGTAATTGGGTTTTGGAACTCACATCCTTCAGCCAAGTCATGCTGCTACATACCTAATATTCTATAATCTTTCTAAGGCTGTAAGTGGAATATGTGCTTTCTGTCCCTATCAAACCTCTCAAGAGATTGGGGATAAATATCAACTGAATTAGGGACACGTCATAACAACATCAGGGACACATTTAAATTATTAGTGCTATTAACCTGACACATTGACAATCTCAGAGCATATGAATTCATACACATTTTCTGAGGTAAATGATGTTTATAACTCTTAATTGTTGTCATTATTCAATATGTGTAATTCACCACTTTTCCTCCAAAAGTCACTAGTTTTTGGAGGGATTAAGTGGGACAGAGTTAGAATTTGAGTCGAAATCAGGGACGCCCCTGGAAATCGGGGACAGTTCAGAGATATGGTCCCTATTTGTTCCACCAATGGTTTATGCATTGTCCAGTGGATTTGCTCTTAGGGGTTGAGAGGTATGGGCATCAGCTATGCCCATTTCGGAATATTATTTACATCCCTGGAGCAGTCCTAATATGACTGTGCCATCCAACACCTGCACGCCTAGGCCCATAATTGCATACCGATAGTTCCCCCACCTGCCCCTCCTCTACAGCACTCATTCTTACTGTGGGTGCAGGTGGGGTATAAACACACCACTACACACTGCCCACTCTCTGCATGTTGGGACACATGTCGTATGTTGTGTCAAACCATGGGTTATCAGGCTTGAACAACCTACTGGTCTGTGTACGTCTACAGCCTGGTTTGATGAATCATTACTGGGACTGACTCTGATGATCATTAATTTTTGGGTGTCCCACAAGGGACATCAATGTCTAGGTTTCAAGATTAGACCTGGCAGGTCTCTCCCACTGGTAGTATCCTGCCAGTGGTCTGGGAAGCAGTGGTGTGTTTACTTTTATTGGTTCATAGGTTCATAGGTTCATACTAGGCTATCTGCCCGAGGGCATTTACAAGCCTAGCCCATCGTTTTGTGGCTTACGCCACCCCTTTAGTATGGGAACTATACCATTATTTTGCTAATGCCTCATAGAGCAGTAGCAGTGAGGTAGGTAATCTAGGGTATATCACGGTCTCTCCATTGGGTGGTCAAGATTTCTTGAACAATAGTGCTGCTCTGCCTCACATGTACCCGCATTTTTCTTTGGTGATGGTCTATCTTTCCAGCCGTCCTGTTATAACCCCTGTCAGTCCGTAATCCTCCACATGGCTCTGGTGGATCTGATTTTTGGATACTGTCTGATTTCAAATTTGAGGTGAAGCATATTCATCAAATCAGGGTTTGGTCGACGCGGCCTGTACTGAAGGCAAACTGGAGCTCTGTCGGTGGCGGCTGAATAGAGCTGGAGTTCTTTCGCTTTGTCGAACGGCATAGGACAGATTTTGAGACCCTTTATCAATTTTGGTGAGGAACTTTTGTGGCCTCTCCAGCTGCTGCAAGTGTCGATGGTAAATACATTCGATGAGGGCATTGTACTCAATCACTGGTCTGATGGGTGAGAGGTAAAGGGAGGAACTGACGGCTAGTCGGAAATGACGGTTCACTCGCGGCGCAGGTCCCGAGTCAACTCTTCCTTCTGTGGTGCACTGTTGGGGGGGCTGTGATAGAGTGTGACTATGCGTTTTTTTGCATTGAAGGGCGTGTGACTACTCTATCTGTGCCAGCGGGATTTATTAATTTTGGCTGTGTAGTTCTGGGTAGTATTTCCATTCACAGTTAGTTGACAGTTGGCTGTATGTCTCACCGACCTAGCTGGGGAGGTGGGGGGGATGATAGTACATGTTACACATTTGTTTATTGGACCCCTCATCGTCATTTGCACGGCCTGTGAACATATGTAATTTGTAACTGCTGTATCATATCCTAGCTATATACATATGTATATTTACAGTCATACACACACACACACATATATATATATATATATATATATATATATATATATATATATATATATATACATTACTATATACAGATATATCTGTATATGTATGCATACATGTATATATTTATATACTGTTGTATATATATATATATATATATATATATATATATATATATATATATATATATATAAAACAACATATGGGTCTATGGGTGTCTGCATATGTTCATATGTATATATCTATATGTGGGTATGTATATGTATCCTGTCTCTGTATGTATACATTTGTCCTACAGAGAGGGAGACGTTTATCTCTATGTCGCTATGGGTAGATATAGACACACACAGACAGAGATGCACTATATGGTTTCCTAGCAGTAGCAGCCTAAGACTACTTACCAACCTCCCCACTATGAACTACCAATTTTCCATACCCTTTTTGCAATTGCCAACTGCTATGCTTTCACTTCTGGAACTGCAGCCCTAAACATGATAAACTAAAATTGAGATAAACTATCAGCTAAAACATTCAGCCTGCCAGGTAGTTGCTTTAGCAGTGAAAGACAAATTAATCTTAAGCCACTTCAAAACCAGCTTCCTTAACAGAGCTCACACTATCAGTGACATTGCAGACTTTTTAGCCAGCTATCAACTAATCAGAATGGAATACTACCTTCCTGTTAGCCAAGTCTTCCTGCCAAACAACTGTTGCTGCCCAAATGGAAATTCATTCTAAACAGGTAATATCCTACTTAAATTCTTTGACCAGTGTTCAGCCCATGCAGCCACCAACCATTTCCCTGAAGTATGCTCCCATACTAACTCCCAGCTGCATCAGTATACCATTATAAGTCATCTGATGAAACCCATGCCCCTTGCCATATCACCATACCACTGAACATGCACAAAAACTCCTTCAAAATCCACAAATCGTCCTTGACCACCCTAGTAACATTCCCTCTGTGGTGTTTCTTATTACTAACTCTTATCTTCTTAGACAGGTTTCTAGTATATGTCCTGTCTGGCCTTATGGTTTTACTCACAAAATTCAATAAATCATGTTGCTCCATCATATTTCTAAACGTAACATTTCTAACAACTAACCATTCCTCAATCTTTTTTGCAACTTCAACTATTTGTTTGAAAGTTAAAATTACCCCAAACAGCATCAACCAGCAAAATAAAAAAGTGAGATATTTAGCCAGGTCTGCCTGCTTATCCTTAGCCAAAGCTACATCCATCTCACTACATAACTTTAAACACTTTGCCTGTCTGCCAACTACCCATCCTTGCCTTCCTATAAAAGCAGAACATTATCCAGACAATGAATTACTGTCTGCTTCAGGTTATCCAGTTCCCACATCTGCTACAGGGCCAAGCTAAACTTCTCAAAAGAACTGTAGGCTACTGCACAGCCCATGGGAAATGTTTTCTCAAAGTAAAATTTTCCTTCTAACATATTCAGTTTAAGCCAATCCTGCTCATTTACTGGAAACAAACAAAACAGTGACTCAGTTTCAAGCTTTACTAACCAAGAATCAGTGAAGGCATGAATAGTCAGCACAATATCATCAGTGAGGCATACTGGACCCGCACCATGCTCTTACCAATATCAGCACTGGCCGAATCCCCTTTTGGAAATGAAAGGTGACAAATCAATAATATGCTATGATATCACGCACTCAGCATGCCCTGGTATTAGTAAATGATTCAGTCTAACCACCCCTATTAATAGAACAGAAGTTTGAGAAATACAAATAGCCCCAATACATACAGGATCTAAATACAGTACCACCAATCACTTAATGTGTTGTTCCCCTGATTAGCTCTTGCAACTGGTGTGCTCAAAGGGAGATATGCAGAATAATTTCTACACTAATGCCTTATGTGTGCAATACTTCTGCTGTGGTCACCTCTGGCCATAAAATGCATTATCTCCTGCTGTTGTCTGTTATCTGCAAAGTGAATAAGCTGCTGTTGTCAGTTCTTATAGAGCAACTTGTATTTGTTCATGTTGACTGAATAGTGAATAAGTTCCTGCTGTTGTAAGTTCTCCTAGAGCAACTCATTTTTGCATATGCACCCATTGCCTATTGAATTGCATTAACTGCACTGCTTCCATCGAATGCTTCTATTTCTCCCTGGAACTGCTGTCACATTTCAGTTCTGAACTGTCTTTCCCTCTTTGTTTGTGCTGTACTTATCACATGTAACTGGATCTCTCCAGCCTATCCTATTACTGCATCTCTCAGTTCTCCCATGCCTCTGTATTAAAGTACTTCTTTCTCTTTTTCAGCTTGCTCAGGTATTTTTCTCTTGGGTTTCCCCCTTCGACAGCTCCATTTAGACTAAGGAACATACCTCCCCAAAGACGAAATCCAAGGATATTCTGAAAAATAACCCACTCCATCTGTGTGTATGTGCAATACTTCATGTTAAAGCTTATTTTTAAGGTGTTTGTATTGCAAACCCTCTTCCCAACTCTTTCCCCTCTAGCCACTTCACTCCCTGTAATAGGTAGATTCTGCATTTTACTTTTCTCAGGAACACCGCTAGGTGGCGATGTATGCCCACTCATTGTATATGTTAACTTTCAATACTTTTTCCCTGCTTCCTGCAGCTCTAAGTCCTGTTGTCCTTTCCCATATTTTTTTGCAAAGTTGTCACACCTGTTCAATTCCCCTTGAATTAGACCAAACCTTAACTCATAAGTAACATACCTCTGAGCTTGTCAGTAATACCTTTGAGTGCTCGAGAGTGCCTGTATCACGGATTGTTTTTTGTTTGTCTCTTCTTTCCCAGTTAACAAACTGCAAATAAAATAAATAAATAATAATATGGCTTATTTGTTGGCACCAGCCCCACTGGAGTTATCTGAAAAGAGACAAATAGTGACGCATCATCTGTGAGAGCCTCTAGATTGGCTAAACAGCAAGATTCTCTTAAATTACTTCAGGTGCAATTGACTGTAGATAAGACCCCTCTTCATGCCATTACCAGCTACAGGACCCCCTCCATGAATCAGGACATCCACTCAGCCTGTTTGGATCTACTTGAGTCAGTCAAGCTACAACCAAACACCCTGGTTATGGGTGACTTTAATTACCCATTCATTGATTGGGTAAATTTTATACGTTCTAACTCACTTGTCCAAAGGTTCCTGGATTTCATTAACTCCAATGTCCTGGACCAGCTGATTAACACACTCACAAGGGGCTCAAACATCCTTGATTTGGTGCTAACCAACATGGGGGACTACTGCACCATCCCCAATGTGTGGCCATCCTAGTGAGATCTGACCATGAATCAGATGCGCTAGAAATAACTAACACAAGGCCCCCCTTACCATAAACTAGACTAAAAAACTTCTCCAAGGCCAATTACAACCTCTTACATGGCAGCATAAAAATAATCATAGCCCTCCCCCCCACTAATGGAACAGACACCTATGCTGAGTTACACACCAATGTTTTATACGAGCGCCTGCACAATTGTATTGACTCTGCATACCTGATAGAATCAAAGCTAGATCTTCAAGGAAAAACAAACCTGCCTGGTGGACAACTGGCATTAACAGGCTACACAATAGGAAAAATAAATTGTTGTCTAAAAATAGGAAGGAAAAAACTGAAAACACTCCCTCCTTATCTAAAACAAGTAAATAAGACTCCTAGTGAAATCCTCCAAAGCTAACTACAAATCCAAATGAGCTTCTCTAACTAATTATAACTTCAAGACATTCTTTAATTACATCCGTAACCTCAAAGGGAAGGCCCAGATTTCCACTGAACTCGTAGTTAATGGTTCTACATATACAGAACCTGTGGATATAGCAAACCCGCTGGTTGACAGGTTCAGTGAAAACTTCACACCCCTGTCTCCGACACATATACCACAAAAAATCCCTCACATTTACTCGCTACCTATCTCTGAGGATCAGGTCTTAAACACCCTCTCCAAAGCCAAAAATTCAGCCTCTATGTGACCAGACAACATACTGAGCTGTGTTCTACATGGGTTAAAACAGGAATTAATATCACCATTGGGCACGCTTTTCAATTGCAGCCTAAGCAGTGGTTTCATCCTAGCAGAATGGAAAACAGCTACCATCATCCCTTTGCACAAAGGGGGGGTGTATCCACAGACCCATAGACCCATTAGCCTGACCAGCCTTATCTGGAAACCATTGAACAAATCATCATGGACCTTATTAAAAAGGATATAGGTAATCTCCAAATGTTCAACCCCACCCAGTTTGTCTTTGTCAAGGGGAGATCATGCCTGTTAAACTTGATGGACTTCTTTGAGTTAGTCATGAAAGCCTTAGATGAGGGTCAATGTGTGCATACCACCTACGTAGACTTAGCTAAGGCCACAGACATCATTAATAAACTCACCAAACTGGGTATCAACCTATATATTTTCAAGTGAGTTGCAAACTGGCTCACTGATAGAACTCATATTGAAAATTACCTAAATGAACTTCAACTCATCCTAAACCCAAACAAAACAAAATTAATGATCTTCTCCAACAGGAAATCCAAAGCAAAACCACCTCCTCTCTACATCTACTCTACTAATGGCACAATGATAGAACCAGTTAACCAAACAAAACTACTTGGTGTTATGATAGACAACAAACTAACAACAACCTAACATTCAATAAACACATATCGCTCACAATAAAGAAAGTTCACATCAAACTTGGTGCTCTATATAGGGCCAAACCTTACCTTACTCAATATGCTAGACTAGCCACAACCAGATCTCCTCTCCTATCTAGTCTTCTCTACTGTTCTCAACTTTTCACTAACCTGCACAAGTCTGATTTACATCTACTTGATTCCTGCTATAACAAAATAGCAAAATGTGCTGTTAATATACCCAATAAGACCCATTATTTCCTTGCTCTTCAAAATTTCTCAGTCTGTTATTGCTTAATCATTTCACCACTACCCACTCTGCTATCCACAAACCTGAATACTGCCCTGCACTCTCCAACCTAGTGCAACTAAATACCAACCCTATGACCCTCAGATCATCTGATAAACTTATACTCAAGTTTACAAAGTCCCATAATTACTTTGGTAACTCTCTCTTCTCTTCAGAGTAGCCAAACAGTGGAACCTATTACCCCAGAATATCTTAAAAAACACAAATCGGCATAGCTTCAAAGAACTCCTAAAGGAATTCCCTACTCAACAATGACTATGCTCCTGTAATACTTCTGGCTAGTTTCTCATACCTTCGATCAAATGTTTTCTATTCTGCTATCTTCTTATCTTACTTCTTCCAAATGAAAATACCATAATGGTGTTTAGTTATATATCTAATGAGTTTCATATTACTGTCTGTAATAAAGCTTAAGATATGTAATGTTTTCTGTTTTACATTCACCTTTTTGTAAATTGTGATTGTTGGCAACTGTCAAAATTTTTGTATATTATTTGTAAATTGTTTAAAAATGTTTGTAATCTTTTTGTACTATAGTTATGGAGCTTAACTTCCTGGGTCTCCACTGAAAACGGGCTACTTGCCCAGCTGGACTCTACCCGGTTAACACATTTAAAATAAATAAAATAAATAAATAAAATAAGGGCCTCCACCTCTTCCAGCAGACCCGTAACCAGTGGTGTTCCACAGGGATCAGTTCTGGGACTCCTACTGTTCAGAATCTACTTCTCTGAAGTGTAGTCTAAAACTAAAGGACTGTGGCTGACGAAGTTTGCTGATGACTGCAAACTGGGAGTGATCATTGAAACCCCTAGCGATGTCAATAGCCTTCAAGAAGGTCTTGCACAGACTAATGACTGGTGACAAAGTCATAGTCTTAAACTTAATGCAAAAAATGCATTATCATCCCCTTTGGAAAGGGTGATGTTTCTACAAACTACCACATCAATAACAATACCCTAAACACACAGTCAAAGGTAGCAGATCTGGGCACACAGGTAGACAGAAACCTTAACTTTGATCACCATGTCTCCACAGTGGTAAGAAGGACATTTTATATTGTTCATCTCATAAGTAAGGGCATTGCCTCCAGAAAAAAAGAGGTTAAAACCCTCCTGTACTCTTCCCTCATCAGGCCAATAATAGAGTACAATGCTCCATTTGGTATGTTCCTTTCCAAACAACTGCAGCAATTGGAGAGACCACAAAGGTTCCTTACAAAGAAAATTAAGGGTCTTTGAGATCGGTCTTATGCGGACAGACTGAAATCATTGTAACTTTACTCTGTGTCATACAGACTAATCGGAGGTGACCTGTACCTTGCATATAGAGCAATCTCTGACCCAGCTTTAATAGAAATGCTGCACATTCACAGATCAAATGGCACACTGGTCACTCACTCAAAAGACCTTAACTGGTATGTGACATCAACAGAACTTGCTGGAGAGACAAATTTTGCCTCAGAGATTTTGCCACACCTTTGGAACAAGCTTCCTTTTCATGTTAAACAAAGCCCCTCATTGGTCTTATTTAAGCATAATTTGGATGATTGGAAAGGCAACCAGAAATTCTCCCCAGGGGTTCCATCTGTGTCTCTCTTGGACAGGGGCAATAGGTGTTGATTTTAGTGTCTGCTTGAACCAGACACCATTGGAAACACATGTTGAACTTGGCTAGGCTTCTAAGGGCCCTAGGGCCATTAGCCTAGTAACCCCCTATGATCCTGTGATCCTATAAGGCTATGAATGTCTTCATCTAATAATTGCTGCATTATCACTTTACTGACTGCAAATTCTTAAACCATAACGAAATAACCTAGCCTAGACTGCAATGAAAACCATTCAGAGAAACCTGGTATCATTTACAAAGCTGTTGCTACATCTAAATAATAATGCCGTCTTAACTAAAATACCATCTTGCCTTTCCCATGCCCAGAAACTGAAGGTTAGCCAAACAGTCCACTTGCTTTGCTGATGAGATGATAAGAAGACTGAAACATGCATGTCCACAGCTAGTGGGGTTTGGCTTTTTTGTCCTGAACTGTCCATAACAGACTTACAAAGGAAAAATTCATGGACTTTCAGAACTGCCATATAGCTGAAACACCTGATGTCATCAATGGGCCATTTGCATATATCCCATCATCCTCATTTACTAGAAGTTTTAAAGAATCAAACAGCGAAAACTCTAGCTTGGATAGGTTTTTTTTGTAGTTTTTTTTACTAATCGGATTGGCTGTGTGTCCTTTTTATTTTTTATTTAGTTGTTAGATGGGATATTTTGCAGACACCTTAATGGTTATGGACACCAGCTGGGTACAACAACCCTGTGTTTCTAAAGGTTAGACAAACAGTTCATTTATCTGTAATGATGAGGTCATAAGAAGACTAAACATGTATGTCTACGGCTAGGGGAGTTTGGCTTTATTGCCCTGCATTTATCCAAAAAAAAAGTCATGGCCATTCACAACTGCCATGTAGCTGAAATACCTGATGTTTTTAAGGAGTTATTTACATGTATCTTATTATTCACTTTTACACGAGGTTTTAAGGAATCACAATGAAAACTCTAGCTTGGTTAGTTTTTTTCTTGTGGTATTTTACTAACATGCCCAGAAACAAAAAAATCCATAATCCATCCATAACCCATCCCTTAAGTGTCTGTTGCTATTCACCAATTAAGACATAACCTGTCTACTGATTCCACCCTATCATATTCCCTATAGCTCTAGCCTAAGCCATCCCTCCACCCACCCAATTGACTACTATCCATAACTACATAAAATCCCTACCTTTTTGCCACATGCCTCACTTGTCAGGACTTCATGGACAGAAAAATCTACCTGGGAGCAAACCCTGTTTTTCAAAATGAGCAAGACAACACAGAGGAGCACAACATCAGCAGTGTCTGCAATTTACTGAACCAACACAGTCATCTAAATATTGAGCTTTCCATCTTGAAATGACAAGATATTCTGACTCCAGACAGTGACAGACTGTACATATTTGATTAAATGCATACCAAATAGTTTGCTAAATAACTATCCCATGTACAAAACAATTTGTCAAAGATAGATGGCATGATTCTGGATACAAAATATAGAGTAAGACATAGCATATGCATATATTTTTATATTTATAACTGAGATCTACTGCAATAAAGATATTATTTCATAGTAAACAATGTTAAGAGCTTGGTTTTTAAATTTTAGTAGAGAACATTAGGGTTTCCTGATGTATGTTTTTTCAACACTTGAAGTGTTGCACCTATTTATTCATAGAACTTATCCTATTGATATCATAGGACCATAAGATCATAGGATCATAAGAGGTTACTAAGCTGATGACCCTAGGGCCCTTTCATGCCTAGCCAAGTTTTACCCTTATTTCCACGATCAGCACCTATTGTCCCTGTCCAAGAGGTATACAGGTGGAATCACCTGGATGAATTTATGGTTACCCATCCAATAGTCCAGACTGTGTTTGAAGATTGCCAATGAGGGGCTCTGCTTGACAAGAAGTGGGAGCTTGTTACAAAGGTGTGGTAACATCTGGGAGCCAAATCTGTCCTCCAGCAGGTTTTATTAATGTCACTACATAGGATGTTTCTTTTGAATATTTTTAACTTTTTCAATTTTTTTCAATTTTTGGTGTCTTCATAAATAGTTTATTTAGGGATCAGGAGTGTGGAGGGAAACCTGCTATATGGTGGAGGAGCAGCAGCTATGCAAAAATGATTATGCTATAGTTTATTGTGATTTTATTATTTACAATATTGATTGTTGGTGTGGTAATGCAATTTAGATACTTTAGTTACAGTGATTAGCACCTTGAATAAGGGAAGCACAATATTTCATCATTGTCTCTTTTCAGTGTAATGAAACACAAAAACAGTTTTGTTGCTTAGTGCAAACTCAGAACAAGAAAACAAGGACTGATACTGAAATACTGAGCCATAGAATATAATGGCACCAAATAGTTGTTATGAACTGTCACATGGATACAATGGTGAAAACAAAAGTTATTCCATAACCAAATGTTGCCCATTCAGGAAATACAGATGGTGATACTATGGGCAAGACCATTTTTTACTCACAGATTGCCTCAATGTAACCCTTGTATAACTAGGCTCATGAACTGAAGGCAGAAAATAACATAAGGGGTATAATGTATCGAAGTAGAGTGAGACTTCTAAATACAAAGGCACCCCAGAAAATCAGAGAGGTGCTGCTTGTCATGAGGGTGCAACAAATATAGAGTAAATCAATATACAAACTGCACACCATCCCTCCTAAAAAGCAAATGTGAAGTCAACCTTCGATGCCATCAACATGTACCTTGAGCAGATGCAGCAAGGCATTTGGTGGCACATAAACTATCTGCACTTTAATAGTCAGTGTTTTTATATGTATTTATGTATTTATTTGTTTGTTTAAATTTGTTTACTGGGAAATTCCAACCCTTTTTTGGCAGAGGCCCAGGAAGAAAAACTCCACAGAATTTGCAGTTTTAGCAGTACAGTAGACTGATACATAGTAAAGTATGCATCATGACACTATTTAACTTACTGCATTTGAGGTATATAACATTCTGTGCTCTTCATTCTGCTGTATGTAGGTGACATTCTGAATGCAGCATTTTCAGCAGCCAGAGTTCCACATGCAGCATTTCTTTCACAACATTCTAGCAACAGACATAGTGCTGAATAATGATTCACAGGGCAGAGCACCTCACAAAATATGCAGTCTTCCAGAATCATCCTAGAATCCAGTCAATGTCTGTCTCCAGTGCTAATTGCCTAAAGCAGGTTGGTCAGTTTGCATGATGGAGAGCAATTCCAGTTCAAAGGAATAGTATAGATGCGATGTGAAAGGCAAAACTGCCAGCTACTTCCCATGTTGACCAACCAAACACTACATTGTCAGACCATGCCACTGTTCCCTCTAACACCTCATGCATTCATTGTGTTAACAGACATACACACACACACATTTAAACACCACTCACACACACTCCCAGACATTTACACATACACACATACACACACACACACACGCGCGCACACACACACACACACACACACACACACACACACACACACACACACACACACACACACACACACACACACACACACGTGCACATGCACACATGTAAGTGTGCGAACACATGTGCACATGCACACACACACACATGCACACGCACACTCATACATGCACACATGCATACACACGTGCACACATGCATGCGAACATACACGCACACATGCACACACAAGCGCACATGCACACAGACAAATGCGCATGCACATGTGCAGGCATGCACGCACACACACACAGGCACATGCATGCACACACACATGCACACACGTACACACACACCCACACACACACGCATGCCCACACACACATACACACAAACATGCATGCACATGCACACATGCCCACATGCACATGCACACATGTGCACACACACGCATGCACACGTGAACACTCATGCACACATACGTGCGTGCACACACACACACACACACACACACACACACACACACACACACACACACACACACACACACACACACACACCTACTTCCATGGCTTAACTGGACTTATCTTCTGTGCATGTAGTCTTACAGGACTGAATTAGTGACAGACATCTTTTGCTACCTTTGCTTGTTCCTCCTAGAGAAAAAATTTGACTCAGATGAGTGAATGCAGAGAAAATTACTAACGCAAACATTTCCAGGAGAAAGCACATGGCTAGCCACTCTCAAAAACTATGACATTAGTTGGTTTGCTATAATTTTGTTGAACAACACTTGGATTTCAAAACCACGTAATCACACGGGTGACTGTTAAAAACAGTGAACCACAACTTTCCAAATGCATAAAAGTGAAAGCGTAGAAGTCAGTGCTTCTTGCAAAATGATTATTCACTTTAACAGTGATTTTAAAGCAAAATTCAAACTGGTTTGATTATCTAATGTCATTCTTACCATTTTCGACATCTGGTAAAAATGGCATTCACATTCTCAGCCATATGAGTCAATGAAAAGATTTAAAAATATTGTGTCTTGAGAAAAAATGATAGTAAACCCATTAGTTACTGCCTCTACCTGCAAGACTGCTTTTTTCTTTAAGGCCTGAGTGAGAGGAAAACCGCAATGGTAGACCATTCTATGAATCAGAAAGGTTTAGTGTTATGCAGGAATCTTCCAAAATAAAAGCTTCCACATTATGCTAAGTGTTTCTGAATCCCAGAGTTTGTTCACATGTTGCAGTTTTCATTTTACTATTGAAATAAATAAAAAAGTGACACAATCCTTCCTTCCTTCTTCTTTATACACTCCAGTAGACTGTGTTAGATTGGGATGAAGTTGCACTTTTATTAAAACAGTGTTTCCTGTCAAGAATTAGTATGTTATTACTGAAAATATTCATCTCTCACATGAAGGAGTTACAGTTTTGTTATCCAAAGGCTAGATGGTTTAAATGATGCTTAAGAGGAACAACAACAACATATCTAACTGTTTTACTGGCTGTCTTATTTGATTGCTATCACATAACCTAACACAGAAATGACATTAAGTGCTGCATTACTAATTCCTAATTGCTTTGACAGTTTAAGACAAACAGCCTTTGCACATCTCAGTCCCAAAGGATATTTCCTTATTATATACACATGCTGGTGTTCATTATTTCTAAGCTATGCTTAATTACCTTTTGTTCCCTTTAGACTCTGTATTCATTTTCATTTTAGGAAAATGTAAAGACGGAATGAGAATTACCAAACAAAAAATACTATTTGTGCTCTATGTTTTCCTTGCCCTCGGGTCTTTTAAAAGTTATACATCACTATATATGATTTTTGTTATATCTCATGGATGCATTCACAGGATGAATATGGCCTAATAGACATGTTTATCCTAGCAGATGTCTTCCTTTGTAATGGCACCTCAGTGAAAGAAAGTACAGTTGTGTAACCTGGATGTACCATAACAGTAGATGTTCAAATGATCACTGCTGCATTAGTGTTAGTTATATGGGTTATACCCTGCCAAGGATATAACAACCAGGTAGCTTTTAAAACTTCAGGGCACCTTCAATGCACCCAAACTGTCAAGCAGCTCAAGCTGAGCTAACTAAAAGACAAGTGTGGCACAAAGCCTTTCAGAGTTTTACCACCAGCAGACAGAGGGAGGCTGAACCCTAAAAGGACAAAGCTAGGAATAACAAAAAAATAAATGTCCATATCCTGGCATATAAAACACGCCAACAAATGCAGAGTATGGAGGGATGGAGCAGCTACTGCAGCAGTGATCTTTTGATCATCTATTGTTATGGTAAGTTCAACTTACACAGCTGTACTATGTTCTTCATATTGATCCCTGCTGCAGTAACCTTAACTATATGGATAAACTACCATAGCTAACTATATTTGGGAGGTGGAAGGGGAATGGTCCAGGGGCTCATTGAGAATGGTCCTAGCAAAGCATGATCTAAACCAAAAGAAGGAATCCAGTTAATAGTACTTTATTAAAGTATGTACAGAGGACCAAGTAGCAGCTTCTAGAATATTTCTAGAATCCAACCCTCTCCAAAAAGCCATAGAAGAAGCCACGTTTCCAAAAAGCTATAGAAGAAGCCAAGTTCCTTGTAGTGTGGGCCTTGACCCTGCCTGGAATAGATTTTTCATAGTGAATCTAACCAAAGGTAATAGTCTTAGATAACTATTTGGAAATAGTTTGTTTTGATAACAATTTGAAAGATTTAGTTCTGTCAAGATAGTAACGGAGTTGTCTATTGACATCCAAGATACAGAGTATCCTCTGTCCCTCATATTTAGGTTCAAGGACGAAAACACGGCAATAGATAGTTTGACTTAAAGTAAACCTGGATGCCACTTAAGGCATAAAAGAAGGATTAGTTCTCAAAGAAACCCTGTTCTTGTGGAATATAAGGCAGGGTTGACTCACCATAACTGCTTGTAACCTAAATACCCTTCTTGCAGAGGTCAGAGTAATCAATCCATGTTAAGAACCTCAAGTCAGCTAGATTAGCTGGTTCAAACTGTGCAAGTGTTAGTTTCTCTAACACAAAATTAAGATCCCAAAGAGGGGCCACTGGTTTACTTGGAGACTTCTCATGCAAAACCCCTTTGAAGAGCATTTGGAAATGTGACTTCCTTGAAGGAGGAGGATCCATGGGCAGACATGCTGAAATAGCCAATAAATGAACCTTGATGTAGGAATAAGAAGGGCCATAGGATAGTAATTCAGACAAGTATTCTAAAACCAGAGAACAACTAGCCCTGAATGGGTGCTGGTTATGTTGTTGGCACCGACTATAAAATGTTTTCCATGTGCTGATATATGATTTTCTAGTCGCACATCATCTAGGCAGTCATTTGAAGAAGACTGACATTGGGGTGTATTAAGCACAAGTTCCAAAGACACAACCCTGCATGATAAGGCTGATGTACATGGAGTATCAAGCACCCCTTTTCTTGTGTGAGTATTTCCATTCTGTGGTAATTGCATCTGGCCATTTCAAATGAAGAGACAACCATGGTTATCTGCACCAGAAGGGAGTCAACACAATGATCTTGGAGGATTCCTTCAGAATCTTCATAAGTACCCTGGATATTAGTAGAAAGGGTAGAAAGGCATAAAGGAACATTCCTTTCCAAAAAACAGAAAAGGCATCTGTCTTTCAGGCCTTCTTGTATTGAGTCCTGTAATAGAATTTGCCAGCTGATTGCTCAGAGAGGAGGCAAAGAGTTCTACTTAATGAACTCCTCACAGAGAGATCAAATCTTGGAAGATCCCTTGATCTAGTTTCCACTTGTGTGGGTCTGCCCTGGTCCTACTCATTTTGTCTGCCACAGTTTTGCTCTGCTGGAATGCAAGATGCCTATAGTGAGAGATGTACTGTAAAGCTATATGCAAAGCTAGCATGGCTAGTCTGCAACAAGGGTATGGCCTAGTTCTCCTTGCTTGTTGATGTACCACATCACTGTATTATTGTTTTTAACATGATGAAGAGGTTTCAAGGACCAAAGATGTTTCAGAGAATTGAGTGCCTTGATCAGGGCAATCATCCCCTTGATGTTTATGTGCTTGCACCTCTCCTTGGTGTCCCATATCCCCTGCAATTTTATCTCTCTTGAAACTGCTCTCCAAGCAAAGTCTGAGGCATTTGTTGTGAATAACTGCTGGGTCTACTTTAGGACCTCGAAAGTTTAATAGCTCGAATGCATATGGATCGAACCATATGCATCGAACTGTTAAACAATCAAAGTCCAAAAAAAAATACACACAAAAAAAAAAAGAATTTAAACTAGTGAAGGCAGGAGGTCAAGCCCCCCTGTACCCCCACACCCCCGCTACTTAAATATACCAACTCCAAGATCGCACTACATTGAAGTAAACGGAAATCTCCACCTACGGAGATTTCCATTTCCATTTTCGATGTTTTGCGCTTTCGGTGTACTTGTGTCGAGAATATCATATTCAATATTCTTGGACTTCAAGCACATAAAGTAGACCCCTAACTGCTTTGGTCCAGGGAGGGAGAAGGTGAGACCTTGATTTAGGATATCTGTTGTCTCCACCAAGTGATTTCTCTTCTGAAAAACTCCATGACTAGGATCTGAAAAGATAAATGGTGTTAATGCTAGGACCAAAGAGATTTTAGATACCACTGTATCTTTCTCATGTGGTGTCTCGGCAGGAGTATTATGAGAATCATAGATGCCATGAGACCCCTAGTCCAAAGATATTCCCTTGCACTGACTGAAGTCTGAGTGTAACAACTTAGAAATAGATCTAAATAAAAGAAATGCTCTTGGAACTGAGGTGTCTAGTTGACATCCCAGGAACAAAATCCTGTGTGAGGGAGTCAAGAAAGACTTTTGAATTTTCTCTTGGAATCCCAAATTGTGCAAGAGATCTCTCACCCAAGAAAATAATTCCTGACATTTTGAAAAATGCTCTGCAAAGATAAGCAAGTGGACTAAATACAAACAAATCTGGATACCCTGTAGCCTGCAATGAGCTACAACTGGAGATAGACACTGTGTGAACATTCTTGGTGCAGTGAATCATCCAAAGAGGAGGGAAGATAACTGATAATGTGGTCTAAACACACAAAACCTTAAGAAATACCTGAAGTCTGGATAAATAGGAATGTGATGATAAGCACCTTTTAAGTCTAATGTTACCAGGAAGCTTGAAGGATGAAGAAGAGGAATTGTGTTGTGAATTGACATAACTGAATTTGGGCATTATCACAAACAGGTTTAGGAAAGAAAGATATAGGACTGGTCTTTCAGTAAAACCCCTTCCTCACCTGGGAAAGAGGATCTAGTCCTATCACTCATTGTGACAGCATGTGAAAAAAAAAACAAGTGGAAACATAACAGTCTGATCTGTAGGATGAGGAATGACCCCCTGAAAAGAAGAAATGTCCTTCCACTGCCTTCTGTAACCCTGATGAATGATTTTCAGAACCCATTTGTCTGAAACAGTCTGTTGCCAAAGACAGAAATACAGATTCAGACTGTCTGGAAGAGAAAGATGGCCAGGGTGGGTGGGAGAACTAGGTCTCCTGAATAATAATTCAGACTTGTTGGAGTCTCTTTGGTTTTGGAAAGTTTGAGACTTCTTTTTGGAACCGCCTTGCCACTTCTTAAACATCTGCAACAAAAAATCCACAAGTGGTGTGACCAATAAGGCTCAGAGTCCCAATATAAAACACATTTATTCAATGAATATAAAAAGATGGTTAAGCGCTTTTGTCAAAACTGACTTCATCATAACCATGAATTAAAAAGACTAAACACTTAAATATCTAAAATGCAAGGTCACATGATAACATAAAAATTAATTTTTGAAGGAACATTATGCCATTTTATACACACATGGCTTTTCTCTTAAGCACAGGCATAATAGAGGTACTGTCATTTATCCCTGGCTCAGATGTTGCATTTAGTCTCAATTGCCATTTCAGCTCACTCTTCTCAGTTTTATTTTCCCAGTAACCTCCCTTCACATCCTTCATAATTCTTTCTAAAATACCAAATTTAAAATTATTTTTTTCCTTGACAAGGTCCATTACTATTATTATTGTCACCATTCTTAACTGCATATACATGCTCATAGATGTGTTTCAGTAAACTTCTAGCTGTTTTCCACACATAAAAAAAGTTACAGGTTGTACACACCGTAATATGCACAATACCATGTGTACCACAATTTCCTAAATTCAAAAAAACTCTCCATGGGGGAGCTCCAACAACAATACCACTGTCCTGATTAATGTATTTGCAGTAGTTACACATACCACACTTTTTAGTCCCCCCCCCCACTGAAGTGATGTTGTCAGCATGCCTTTTAATTGGATGTTCTTGTAAGTTTTTTAAATTGTTACCTGTCTTAAAGACAAATTTAGTTTTTTCCCCAAGTTGTTCAAAAATGTTTGTGTTACCTCTAAAAATGGCCCAATTTCTTGTTAAAATCTCTTTCAAGATATCACTTTTACCATCAAAATTAATGAACATAGAATGGGGAAAATGTTCATGTGTTTGGTACTTGTGCCCAACTATCTCTTCACTAAAACTCAATAGGGGGAATATACTTTACTCCCCACTCATTCAAGATGTTTTCTCCCATTTCTAAAAGAAAATTATTCGGGTACCCCCACCTCTCTAAAAACATACTTACTAAAATTGCCAAGTTCAAGTATGAATGTGCTTAGGTCAGAGCACATTCTGGCAGCCCTTACCATTTGGCCTTTTACAATATTTCTTTTAATGTGTGGCAGATGCTGACGAGTATAATCCAGATAACTATTTGAGAAGGTAGGTTTCCTATAAACTTTAGAGCCAAACATACCTTCTGTCTTAATTTTAAAGATGGTTACATCTCAATAATCTACCGAGTCTTCCCAATGTGTATGCGTGAACTTAAGAAACAAATTCACATTATTAATATGATGAATGAACTCATCCCTTTTACTATCTTTCTTTTTCCATAGAACAAAGATGTTGTCCAAAAATCTAAGACAGACTTACCAACATTCATCATAACCTTGAGAGAAAACATATCTCTTCTCCCATGCATACATGACCAGGTTTGCATTGGCAGGGGTGCAATTAGCACCCATTGCCACCCCTTTTACTTGTTTGAAGAATTCATCCCCAAAAAACATATAATTGTTCTTAAGAATAATCTCCATACCTTCTACCATAAAGTTAGCTAAACTAGGTTTAAGGGTAGCAAGTTCTACCAAGGCATCCCTAAACATCACTAATCTTTCGTCATGTGGTATCAATGAAAAAAGGTCAATAACATCTATGAAAAACACACTCCATCATTGTAAAACTCTTGTTTAATTTTAGTAAGGAAATCTCACAAGTCTTTTAACACATAACCCATAGGTTTTAAATTTTGTTGAATCACTCTATCAATAAACACTGCTAAGGGGTGAGTAATGTTGTTATTAGCTGCTGCTATCACCCTATAGGGGTGTTTATATACATTTCTGGGAGTTTTCAGAATACCAAACACGATAGGAATGATCAGATGATCGTTTAAGAGGTATCTATAAGTCACTTCATTAATTACTCCTTGGTATAAAGAGTCTTCCAGAAAGAGTTGCACTTTCCTCTGTGCTATAGAAACCTGATTCAAAGAAACTGTTTCATACTTCTCAGTACCGTACAAGATGTTTAACATATCTTGTTCATAGTCACCCTTGTTCACAATCACCATTCCACCCTCTTTGTCCGGTTTCATAACCCGAACAGCATCATTCTGTCTCAGTTCATGAAGGAGAACTACCTCCTCTCTACTAATGTTATAAAACGTTTTATTAGAATGTTGTAATTGTTGATAAATGTCATTAGTGCAGATTTTCTCATAATTTGAAATTACAGGGTGAAGGAGTGGGTTAAAAACACTTTTCCTTCTTACAACATCATTATTTTGAACACTGGTGTTATTGTCTTTAAAAAATAATTGCAAATTCAGTTTCCTAACATATAATTTCAACTCAATAAGTGTGTCAGCTAAATCATAATTTCTTGAAGGAATGAATTTCAACCCCTTCCTAAAAAGGGAAAAATGTGTTGGGGTAACATTGATATCAGTATAATTAAAAATATTATAACTCCCGTAACTCATCATTTTCCCTTCAAATGCACTAATGATCTTCATGTCATTAACCCTGTTCCCTTAATGGTTATTCATTTTCTTTTTCGAACCCACTCTGTTCCCCCTGTTGTTCAAATTCTGTTGCCTGTGGAATTGTTCTAAAGAATTATTATATTTATTTTTGTTCTTATTTTGTATCCTCTCTGACCTTCTAGGTCCAGAGTCACCATCATCAAATACTTCCTCATCCTGTAGAGAGGTTTGACTAGGATTTCTCCATGACCTATCTTGAGGCCTTTTATGGAATACCCCTACTGCTTCATCTGTCCCTTGCTGGTGGTCTGGGTTTCCAAAGTTTGGATTGCATTCATTGACTCCCAAGTATGCTTTGGGAAGGGGTATGCTACGTTATTTTGATATTCAAGTGCATCTCCATCCAGCTTTTTACTTTTCTTATCACATTATCCTTGACATTATTTTCCACCCTTTCAAACAGCATATCATACTCTTCAGCAAACAATTCTAAAGAACCATCATCTAAAATGTTATTATTTAAAACATTTGCTTTTTGTAACAGATCATTAATTTTGTTCTCATTCAGTCTAACAATGAATTGCATAAACTCTATGCCATGGTGATCAAACATGGCTAAAAGTTCATCAGTCTCTGACTGTCCCATTAATAAACCATTAGGGAATTTAAATATCCTGAGGCCCTTGGACACTGTTTTTCTAGTAATAATTTCAGTTAGAAACATGTTGTTACATTGTAAGTGCCTAATTTTGTTTAATAAAGTCTCAAACTGATTTAACTTCTCCTGAAGTTTTTTATTGTTACTATTACTAACAGTTCCAGTACCCAGTAACAACCCTGTGTCCATTCAGCTCTTAAAACACTCTCTTGTATCCTGAACAACATTGGCATATGATTTTTGTCCACAAGGAATCAAATCCTGAGTGTTAACGTTAAAATGGCTTGTTCCAGGGCCTTCCTTGGTCCCAGAATGCTCCCTTAAGTTAACTCTGTCCCTCTGATGCTCTCTAGCCTGCGACAATGTTGCAAAGGCTCTTGGAAGTTGTAGTTCATCAATAGATGACTGCGATTTTGCTAGCTGTTGTGTCAACAATTTTAGTAGCTGGGAAATCTCAACCTCATTCCCATTCACATTATGCTGGCATGTAGACACTGTGTTGATTTCTCCACTTTGAGAACTAGTAAAAACTTGCTTCTCCATAGCAGTTAAGTAAGCGACAATAAAGTATAGTTTTCACTTCAGTTGTACTGTTAATGTCCAATTTGTACCCTTTATAGTAAAGGAAAAAAAAAATGACAAGTAGGAGCTCAGCCTGGACACACATCTACATAATCAAAAAACACAAATAAAAAACAATGCATGCTGCCAAAGGATAAAGAAGCCAAAACTGCAACAACAAATCCACAGGTGGTGGGACCAATATGGCTAGAGTCTCAATATAAAACGCATGTATTCAATGAAGATAAAAAGATGGTTAAGCGCTTTCATCAAAACTGACTTCATCAAAACCAGGAATTAAAAAGATCAGGCACTTAAATTTCTAAAAATGCAAGGTCACATGATAACATAAAAATTAATTTTTAAAGGGGTATTACGCCATTTTATACACACATGGCTTTTCTCTTAAGCACAGGCATAATAGAGGTACTGTCATTTATCCCTGGCTCAGATGTTGCATTTAGTCTCAATTGCCATTTGAGCTCACTCTACTCAATTTTATTTTCCCAGTAACCTCCCTTCACATTTTTCATAATTCTTTCTAAAATACCAAATTTAAAATTAATTTTTTTTCAATGACAAGGTCCATTACAATGTCTAAATAGTGCATTATTACTGTCACCATTCTTAACTGCATATAAATGCTCATAGATGTGTTTCCGTAAATTTCTAGTTGTTTTCCCCACATAAAAAAGTTACAAGTTTTACACACTGCAATATACACAATACCATGTGTATCGTAATTCCCTGAACACAGAAAAACTCTCTGTGGGGAGGCTCCAACAACAATACTACTGTCCTGATTAATGTATTTGCAATAGTTACACATATCACACTTTTTACCCCCCAAAGTGCTGTTGTCAGCATGCCTTTTCATCTGATGGTCTAGTAACATTTTTAAATTGTTACCCGTGTCAAAGGCAAATTTTGTTTTTTCCCTAGTTGTTCAAAAATTTCTGTGTTACATCTAAAAATGGTCCAATGTCTTGTTAAAATGTGTTTCAAGACAACTTTTACCATCAGAATTAATGAACATAGAATGGGTAAAATGTTTGCGTGTTTGGTACTTGTGCCCAACTAGAACTCAGTAGGGGAATATATTTTACTCCCCAATCATTCAAGGAATGACCCCCTGGAAAGAAGGAATTTTCTTTCACTGCCTTCTGTAACCCTGATGAATGATTTTCAGAACCCATTTGTCTGAAACTGTCTGTTGCCAAAGACAGAAATCCAGATTCAGACTGTCTGGAAGAGAAAGTTGGCCAGGGTGGGAGGGAGAACAAGGTCTCCTGAATAGTAATTCAGACTTGTTGGAGTGTCTTTGGTTTTGAAAAGTGTGAGACTTCTTTTTGGAGCCACCTTGCTACTTCTTAAATATCTGTTTACCTGAATTCTATTGAGATTGTTTATTCTGTTTTTTGCCAAAATTGGATGAGGAGAAAGAAAATCCCTTGGGCAATTTGGAAAAGGAGGGATGAAAAAATCTTAAAGATTCTTTATATCACCTTGCCCTGTTCATCACGTTTTGATCACCTCTGCAGCACAGGGCCCAAACACTAAATCTCTGTACAATGGAGAATTAAATCTCATTTTAAGATCATTTGTAATGTTCTGAGAATGCAGCCAAACAAACCTCCTTAAAACCATACCAGTGGCCGTAGCCCTGGAAGAAGTTTCAATATAGTCATGCACACATTGGAAACAATGAGTAGTGACTTGTGCAATAGAAGAAACTAAGTTATTTAAAGCAGAAAAAAGTAGATAGAACATTTCTCATACTTTCACAAAATGAGAAAATGAATTTTAACATATGAGCCTGACAATTTAAAATTATGAAATTCGCAGAAGTTGCAGAAGTAGACACTTTTTCCCATACCTATTACTAATTTTTCCATCCTTATTAGAAAGTGTAGGATTGGAATTAACTAAGTGCTTAGCAGCACAGGAGTCAACTAAGGCTATACTTTTTGTGTCAGGTTTCAGAATAGTGTATAAACATTTAAAAGACTGAGGAATTTCATACATCCTATCTGCCTTTTTAGGGACAGCTGGCTGACTATCAAGAAAATTGCAGACAGTAAGACACACATCAAAAAAACAACCAGCCAGCGTATTCCACAGATTTATTAGGTACAATAAAACTCTAACATCTCGGCTCTATCCCAAAGCCTTCAAGGAGTAAAATGCATTCAAAAAGACTTGCCTCTTATACTCTATACAAACAATTATTCAGTTAAAAAATGAGATCAAATATTTCCAATTAAGCTCTTCATTGAGACCACATGGATGCAATGTATTAAATTTAAGAATAAATAAAGACTCTTTAGTCAACAGTCTGTTGTTTAAAACATTTTCATTAAACTTTGAAGTTTTAATCTTTTCCAAACCCCACCATCACTATTATGAAAATGTTCAAAGTGGGTTGCAATAGAGCTCTCTTGTGTCTTATTTTTTATATCCCTAATATGCTCTAACAGTCTGATCTTGAAAGCTCTTTTTGTTTGTCCAATATAATATAAATCACATGGACATTTAAGTGCATATATCACTGCTTCTGTACTACAAGTAAAAATGCTACTGGTATTAAATGGAATCTTATTAATAAAATCAAATTTGTGTACTATAAACTTACATGCTTTACATCTGTTACAACCCATAGTTCCAACACTAGATATATTTAGATTCATTTTCACCTCTGGAATACTAAATTTACTTTTAACAATAAAATTCTGTATATTTCTAACTCTTCTATAAGAAAAAACTAGCTTGGCTTTCAGCCACGAAATTACATTTTTCAAAGAACATAAATAGGTACAGAAGCAGTGATATATGCACTTAAATGTCCATGTGATTTATATTATATTGGACAAACAAAAAGAGCTTTCAAGATCAGACTGTTAGGATATAAAATAAGAAACAAGAGAGCTCTATTGCAACCCACTTTGAACATTTTCATAATAGTGATGGTGGGTGACTTCTTTATTATTCTTAAATTTAATACATTGCATCCATGTGGTCTCATAGTTGATCTGATTTTAATTGAATAATTGTTTGTATAGATTATAAGAGGCAAGTCTTTTTACTCTTTGATTCGTTGTTCCAGCTTTTCTGTGGTTTTTAGTAAGACACACATCCTCTAAAGCAAACAAGACAGGAGGAATGGGTGTAAGTTCTGGAAAATCCTTCTCTAACAACTCATAGTATTTTTTAGGGACTGAAAAAACCTCAGTGTCCCCCCCTGAAAAATCTGTGACATTCTAACATAGTCTCAGAGAAAGAGAAACTCCCACAGGGTGAATCTGAAAGAGAGCTCTTCTCTCAGTCTGAATCAGAAATTTGAGGACAAAACCCTGAATCCATCCCTGCATCTTCCTGGTCAGAGTCAGAGTCTTGAATATTTTCAGGAGAGGAGGCACCCCTCTTTCTTTTACCAGAAACTATTCTATAAGAAGAATGAATGCCCTGTATTAAACCCTGAAGCAGTCCCAGTAAACTACTCCTATCCAAAGAAATTTGAGGAGTAGTAGATACGTGTTTTGTTTTCTGTTTCTTTTTGACAGGAAAAATGGAGCCAATTATGTTACTAATGGAAGCTGCTGATTCCCCAGGGATGGGCACAACATTCTGACCCAACAGGGAAGCCTTCCCTATTCCCTCTCCCAGGACAGACACCAGTGGTTCTCTGTTGCCCACTGAGAGGACCCTAACAGTCAAAGAGGACATGGATAACCTTCAGTCCATAGTGGCTGTAGGTGCTACATCAGAGAGATTCAGGTTAAAAGAAGAGTGATCTGAGGTACAACAAATGGCCACAGCAGAGTCACTCACCTGCAGCTGAAGCAAATTGTTAGCCTGCTGTGGTGGCAAAGGATGCTTGCTTAACTTTTTCTTTTATGGCTGGAAGAAGGACCGACTGTGGGGGGGGCAATCTGTTCCATGGTCAAGCCAAAATGGTACCTCTGTCCTGGGGAAAACAAGCAACAATGCCAATAAAACCACCAGTCCACAAAGGTTACTTTTTTGACAGGAAAAATACAGTAAAATGTACTTTTAAACACTATGGCAGCCACACAGCCTTAAAATAAACATAGTTTCTCCACCGAAAATTGTTTATCAGTTAAATGCCACTACTTTTAAACTGACAGAAGTGAGTGCTCTGTTAAAAAGTATGTTACAGTCTCAAGACAATCCATTAATACACAACTCTCCAAGCTTTAAAATAACTTTCCTGAATAAGAAAGTAATACAATGAAAGTTTTTTTCCCAAAAAATAACTTATCTGCCTAGCTAAGGAAAGCACAAGCCAAACATTGATTCCCCAGAAGCCTCAGAAGAGCGTACTCTTCAGCAGCAGTAAAGCTCTGAAGGGCTTTGCACCCAAACATGTCTTTCATTCAGCTCGTGCCATGAAGCTTTAGAAGCTGGTCAGTTGTTATATCTTTGGCAGGTTATAACCCATATAGCTAAGACTACCTGCAGCAGTGATCAATATGAAGAATATTTCTTAATTAAAGCATGCTTCTAGCATTTCTTTCATACTGTATCCAAAAACTGGTTACTTACACTAGTGTAAATATGGCCACAGCTCTATTTGGCTTCTGCTTTTAAGGCCATTGCTAGATATGTATATATATATATATATATATATATATATATATATATATATATATATATATATATATATATATATATATCTTGCTTATTTTATACACAGCAGGGTAATGTGGTCTATTTCTTTCATAAATCTTTTCTATAATCCGGATGTGGTATGGACAATGTTCTAAATGATCAGATTTATTACTGAAAGGCAGAAATGGCTAGCAAATGTTAAAAAGATTGGGAAATGGGAATGCACATGACCGAGGTCAACAAGGTCCTAGAAAAAAACAGAACGATGTCCATAACTATTTTAATAAAAGTGGTTTAAAATTCTTGTTATACAAGCCCTGGGAATCATGAAGCTTGTGCCAGCTGCAGGCATAGCGTTGGCATTCCAACACCAAATATGCCCGGCGAGCGATCCAGGTACAAGCTGTTTCTACGTGCACTACCTGCATACGCTATGCCCACACAGCTCCCGGCCTCTGTATGCTAATTACCCCAGTTGCAGCAGTGTAGCATGCAAATGAAGGTATTTGGCAATCCAGGAAGAGGTGCAGGCATAGTGTAACCATGCAGAAATGTAAACCGTAAAAAACTATTTATATTTTTGCAAACATAAAATCGGAGCCATGACAGCCGGCTAAACACATGTATTATATCATTAATATATGCCAATGGCTAAATATATATTCATTGGAATAAAAAAACATGTACAAAATATAAAAAGAACATTTAATTTTATTTTTCGGACTTTCGCAAAGTTTAAGCACAGAGCAGCGGCGTGCAAACTGGATCGCAAGAAAAATAGAAAAATATAGAATAAAACTGCAATGTAACACATATCATGATTTTCCCATAATAGTCAATGGCAGGCATGTTACACCACACCATGGTGCAAGAGTTGCTAAGGGGCTGTGACAGTGTTTTGCACGGTAGCTAGGAATTAGTAGGCAATGCCATGCAAATGAGAGGAGTAATAGTGAATCACAGATTCCCTACTGGTGTAAGGATGTACCTCACAGCGTAGCGTTATAACACCGAGGTGTGCCCATGAGATAGAAATGACATCAAGAGAGGGGTGTGTCACCTTTGCTATAAGAAGATTGAAGCATTGCTAATCAAGTGTCCCGTAGCTAAGCAAAGCTGCAGGAAAGGGGTGTGTTGAACTGGTTATACCTTTGCTTAGCTGAGAGCACACAAGGTAACCGTGTATGCATGTGAACAGAGATTAAAACGCGCTTAAACTCGGTAAACGGGTTTGCGCAGCATGCACCGGAGCTGAAACAGGAAGGATATAGGAAAAGAATAAGCAAATGCTGCAGCAGGGAAATTGGAGTACAAATGACTAATTAACACCTAGGAACCTACAATGGGCCATTGACAACAGCTAACAAGTTTGCAAGCAGCTACCTGCAGAACAGGAAAGGGGAGGGGCTGTACTGCAAAGAAAACAGTAAAATGTCACAGCAGAACAAAACAGATTTGCATTATATCAGCTACAAGACACATTTTGCAACACATGACTGGGTAGGGAAAGTACAAAACAAGAAAGACGGTAGGTGGAGGCATGCTGATACTGGGAGGGGATCCTGGTATAAAAGTGAATTAAAGGGCAACAGATAAATCAGGGCAGACAAGCATAACTCCCCACTAAAGGCCCCACACTTGCAGTACACACTGTAAAACCCAGTATTAAGATACCCTGCAGCTGGAATTGCTCATACACACCCAATGACATCAGCAGCATACATAGCACAATAGTATAAAGTGTGAAAGCACCTCAAACACAATTGAGTATTTCCATACACTCTGCAACATTGGTGTATACAGATGGGGAACTTTTAATATGTACATGTTAGGGGCTGCCATAGCTTTGATCCACCAGCATGTGTTGGAGGCTGAAGGTGGTGTGGAGAATGATGCCCACAACCACCCCAGGTACCAGAGGAGGAGAAGAGTGTTCAGACCCAGGGTAACCTACCAGTGGCTACATGATCTGGAGATAGTAGAGCATTACAGGGTGGACAAGGACACCCTACAGCAACTTGTGGAGCTGTGCCAGCCATGTGTCAGAGCCAGAACAAACAGAAGAGAACCCATCCCAGTGGATACGAAGGTATGTGTAAGCCTGAGAATACTAGCTACAGGTACTTTTCAAAGGCCAACTGGGGATATCATGGGGATCTCACAGGCATCAGCATCCAGGGTACTTCACCATTTCCTGAATGTCATGTTACCACATGCCAATGAGCACATATACTTCCCCCGAATGCAGGAGGAGTTGGCCAGCAATATGCATCTCGTCCACCATGTGGTAGAATACCCGAAGGTACTGGGTACAATAGACTGCACCCACATACACATCAAGTCACCACCTGTTGTGCAGGGTAGGCGCTACATAAACCGTAAGGGATACCCCCCCCCCCATCAACTGCCAGGTCATGTGCAATGTCCAGGGCATTGTCATGGATGTGTGTGCTGGCAGCCCTGGAAGCTATCACGACTACCACATCTGGCATGCCTCACAGCTGTATCAGGAATTTGCCAGGGGAGGGCATCCCATATGGCCACCTAGTGGGGGATGTTGGCTATGCACTGGAACCATGGATGATGACTCCCATCAGAAATGCACGCACACCCATGCAGGAATGCCATAATGAGGCACACGCACAAACCAGAATCATCATAGAGCATGTGTTTGGGATGCTTAAATCATGGTTCCATTGCTTGGACATATCTGGTGGAGCATTGCAGTACTGTCCAGGCATGTGTGCCCACATCTTCATAGTATGTGCCATACTACACAATATGATCCTGCAGAAACAGCTGCAGCAGGGACAGAATGGTGAAGGCCCTCACACCCCACCACCATTGCCAAGGACCCCACAGGCACAGAGGTACTCAGACCATGAACACACTGAGCCAGCCCCAGTAGGCAGTAGAAGCATGCCCAGTATGCCCATGCCTTGGCAAGGAGGGAGCGTATAGCACACACACTGCCAGTGTAGGCACCTAGGGACTTACATCTTTCACCACCTGCACACACAGTAAAAATGGATGGCACACACACAAGACTACCTGTAAATTGTCATGTATAGGCAGTCTACTGTGTGCATCCAACATAGGCAGCCCTCGACTATTGCACATACAACTGCTATTGGCACAAGGTAAGTCAACACCTGACCAGTAAATTAAGCTATCAGCATGTACTGTATGTATAGATTCATAGGTTCATCAGTAAGTACTTGGCTAAATGCCTGAGGGCATTCATAAGCCTAGCCATAATGTGTCAGCTTTTGCCACCACATCAATTAATTAACTGTCCCTTTGTGAAGCAGAGCCAATGGTGGGATCCCTGGGGATGTATCTACTGTTCCCCATCCATTCTTCAAGGTTTCTCATGAGGAGTCTTAGTGAGGGGCTCTGTATAATGTAATTAGGGATGTAGTTTCAAAGCATGGGGAGTTTCTGTGACAGGAATCTGTCCCTTCAGCATCTTCTAGTTATTGTTGTGGCAAGGTTTAGCTCACTACAGCGTGTGGCTCAGTGTGACATGGATTCCCATAGGTGGAACATATCCATTAAGCCTGAGTTGGACATGGCTTTGTTGGCCAGCAGAGATCATCTCTGAGTAAACGAGATGCTACTGAGTAAAGCAGGAGTTTATTCAGTGTAGCTGCATAAGACATATGTTTGAGGCCAGTAATCCTCTTGGTGAGGTATGTTTGTGGATCTTCCAGCTGTCGGAAGTGTCTTCTGAGGTACATCCCAAATGGGTTAATATACTCTATGATGGGACTGATGAGTGATGAGCAAAGGGGCACTATAACCTCAGTATGTCTAGATGCAGTCCCTTTAGTAATTGGATGGCCTACATAGAAGGATGTCCTAACTATTCTGGAGATATGATTGTCAAAGGAGAGATCACTATCTACCTTAGTCCCCAGATACCCTATTACCTCGTCTGTATTAAAGCGGCTGCAACTTATGTGATATTATGTGGGTGTTTAGTTTTCCAAAATGGAATGACCATGCAGGTTGTGGCACTTAGCTGTAGTCCATGACATTGACACCCTGTGTTGGTCTCTGTGAGGCCCCTTGAAGGTTGTCTGTGTCAGCTGGACTGTCAATTATGGCACCCAATTTGCAGTCATTGCCAAACATGGATTGCCATAGTCCACCTGTATTTGCCTGGATCTCTGAAAAGTATATGCCAAACAGTAGGGGTCCCAGGACTGAGTCCTGTGGGACACCAGTTGTGACTGGTTAAGAGTTGGACCTGGAGGCTGCTAGTCTTAACATGTGGGTTCTGTGTGTAAGCCTGTTGGCAACACATCCTGTGATGTATGGGTTTATGTACAGGCTGGTGAAGCTATCAATAATACCTGAGTGGGGTATGGTGTCAAAGCCCTGGCGAGGTCCAGGTAGCATGTGTGAACCACCTCTCCCCTCACCTAACATCTTGGTGACTGTCTGTAAGATGTCAAACAGGTTCAGTAGACATGATCTCAACCAAGCTGACCTGGGTTGGGTCAAGTGTTTGGAGGTTACCAATGTCGTTGTCAATGAGTGCCATGAGGATGCACTCCATAGCTTTGCAGACCAGGCTAGTCAGGGTTATGGGATGGTAGTTACCATGGTCAGTTGTGTTTCCACCTTGGTGGAGTGGAATAACTGTTGCTATGCACCATTGCATGGGCATGTAGCCTGTGTAGAGGCTGAGGTTGAAAAGCTTAATTAGGTGGGGGATTAGTTTGTCCTGTAGTGTTTGCAAGATAAAGTATGGGACACCATCTGCCTCCACTGACGCTGTATTTTGCCATCTGAGAGGGCCATTTTCACCTGTGTGTCTCTGATGTCTGGGATACTGTACTTTCCGGGTATTGCTGTGAGCTCTTTAGGGGGTAAAGTTTGCACTGAAAGTATCTGCAAGGATGTTGGTGATATCAGTAGGGTCAGTATATTTTGTGCTATATTGCAATGGCACATTGCAAATCTGTGTTACCACTTAGGTCCTTGACATAGCCAAAGAAGGCTTTGTGGTTATCTTTCGAATCCCTGCCTATTTTCCTGTTGATGTTAGCCCTGGATGATTTCATGAGGGACCTCTGTTTCTTATTAATACTGGTCATGGATGTCTGCCCTTCTTGGGTGTTGCTGTTTTTCTGGACTACTGTCCTACTTCTGTTGTATAACCTGTTTATTGCAGGGGTCCACCAGACTGGTGTCCTTGTCTAGGAGGAGCGAGGTTTGGTTTACTGGTGATAGCACAATCCATACATCCTTGTAGGTGCTTATAGAGTGTATTTGTAAATCTTTCTGTATCTTGAGCAGTGTTTTCCCTTAGCGTGGGAGCTGTGAAACCCCCCACCTCTGTCTTTAGTAGTGTGAATTTAGCTGTAGGAAAGGTATTCACTGTGGTTTCCTTGGGTTGGGGAGATGGTTGGGTGTGGAAATCATCAGTGAAAAGTCCATGGTCAGATCTAACCAGTGACCGGTACCATCTGACACAGGGCATATGAGGTGATAAATTCCAGGAAGCACTGGGCCTGGAAGTGAGCACTTGAGTACATTTCCCAGTTAATGGTAGGGTAGTTGACATCAACCAATACCAGGGTGTTCGGTAGGGCTGTCATGTTTCCACTGTCTCCAGGTAGGAGGAGTGGTGGTCCTGGGTCATGGAGGGTGATCTGTAGCAGGCCACAGTTTGCATTGCAGTTGTGGCTGATGTTAGCTGCACATGGATGATCTCAGAGTTATCATGCTACCCCACTAACCTGGAGGTGTAGGTATCCCTGATGAATATGGATACACCCTCTCCATGTCTGTGTCAGTCCATGTTCTTTGGCCGAATGTGTGGTATGAGTTGCAATCCAGTAGTGCTGGTGTACTCTCAGGAGCCTTAAAACACATCTGAGTTACTGCACAGATGTCGACATTGTCCATACGGAGGAGTGCTGTGAGTGCGTGCATGTTGTGATTGCAACCCCTGGCGATGAGTAGCATAACCCTCAATGATTCCACTATTGCGCTGTTTACGGAGGTGGGAATTACCTTTGAGACTTGCCTAAAAAAGGCACCATGGGGGGCACCAATAGCCTTGGCCAGTATTCCAATGCCTAAGGCTGATACATGCAAGCCGGTATGGTATTGTTGCATGCATGTTACCCATCTGTACATGTTTCTCTTCTTTCCTGTAGGTAACTTACTGGTAAGCAATAGAAAGCCTTAAACTTATACAAGTCTTCTATCTTCCAAGATAGGCTTTTGAGTGATTAAGTATCAGTGTTCTGTATGTTCTTGCTGTACTTAACTGTTTTCTGACTACATGGTGAGTTTTCACTGTATATTGTGATCTGAAAGCTCTGTTTATTCACATATTATGTCTGTGATGGCCTGCACTTTAGAGGTTCACAGATAGGTAATAGGCTATCAGCCCAAGGGCATTTAGAAGCATAGCGACAGTGTGTTGGCTTTCTCCGCACCATTGATGAAGTAACTGAGCCTCTGTTAAGCATAGCCAATGAAGTGATTCCAGGTAGAGTTGCTGGAAGCTGTTGAGAACTGGGGTGGTGGAGGGTGGTATGGGCACTTAGTGATCTAAAGAGGGCATGTTAACATGAAACATCAACACCATTCAATTTCCCCAGCAGGTCTTGCAGCTATAAAACTGGAGGGGCTCACCCACCCGCTGGCTGTATGGTTCTGGGACACATGATCCCAGGGGTGTATATTCTGTTACCCATTCACACATCAAGGTTTCTCATGAAGTGTGTCAGTGAGGGTCTATGCCTAATGTAGTTAGAAATTTAATTTATAGTCTCTCATTTCATTTGTTATGTTTTTATTTCAAGAGTAAGTGAAGCTCAGTGGGTTTGGGCACCTCCGCCCTTTGCTTAGCCTAGCTTACACATAGAAATAATCTAAATAGGAAATAGGCAGAAGCAACGTTGATGTCAATAGTGTAATGGTTACAGCATTTGCATTGTATCTGTACATTCCTGGTTCAAATCCCAATAAAGTCAGAGATGTTTTTCATGTTAAAAAGTATACCTTAACCACAGCTTGCATATCTAGGTAGTATTCTTCAGTATAATAAACATTTGAAACACCCATATATACCCATGTGTGCTGGAGGGTAAAGTCAACAGAGAATGTAATGTTATGTAAGCACATGGTGAGATGTTACTTCACTGAAATGTATATATCCTGAGTAGTTAGCAGATGTGGCCATGTATGCGCGCACAGGTTATAAGTTGTAAAGTTTGTTTAACTGCTGCTTTAATGTCACACAAACACTTTTAAACATGCTTACAACTGCTTAAATGAGCCTTATTTTGGAGTAAAACACATTTTAAAGCATCACAGGTGTTGTACCCTGGACCATGCACACCATAGTCATGGGACTTACCACTAAGCCATCTGAGCTGTATACATGTTTCATGGTCTTTAGACTACACCTTATACTGTAGGCATTCCACAGTACTGATGACAAATGGGACAGTCACTTTGTGTACATATGTACAGTACATTGTAATGTACTGTAGTTTGTGAATCAACATATACAAGTCTACATATGTATAACTGTTACAAATTAATACTAAAAAAATATATATATATATATATATATATATATATATATATATATATATATATATATATATATATACATATATATATATATATATATATATATATATATATATATATATATATATATATATATATATATATATACAGTTACATCTATAGCCATATATATAAACATCTATGAACACACTTTGTGGCACAGTGACACAGAAGCAATCCAAAGGAATTGAAGTGTACACAAAACACATGCATCTCTGCTATTATAACTATTGATATTAACTTAATTCACCATAGAAGGGATGGTTGTTGTGTATGTGGAGATTGGGGTGGGGGAGGAATGATGGTCAATGAAATTACGCATCAAGGAGAGCCTGAGTTAGATGTTCAATAAGTGAACATGAGGGGTATACATAAAGTATGTGGACAATATAAAAAAGAAACAAAACAAGAACCATTCTCATCCATAATACACCCTGTCAGGTCATATTGCAACACTTAATTCCACAAACATATGAACATTAACATGTATCATACATATGTACACCAACTGACGGTCACATTTGTTTTCAGTAGTGAGGAATGTCCATAGTAAAATGTATATTCTAAACACCATAACATTTGTACATATCTCAGATGCCTTAGTGGTAAAGTCAGTGACTGTGGTGTTTATGGTCCTGGGTTCATGACCTGCAAGGGCTGTTTTTGAGGGCCAGAATAAGGGCTGTCGAAAGCAGGTTGATTAAAGCACTTTTAAGCAGCTGTAAGTGGTTTTGAGCCGGTTTGCATGATGGAAAAGTGGCGCTTAAACACGGTTAAATGGATAAGCGCGTCACAGGTTTGACCATTGCTTAACATCGCACAGACCACAGGCAAACCCGCTTACAACCACTTAAATGTGCGTTAATCACACTTTCCCTACCCATGCCTGTTCTGAGAGGTAAAATAATAACCACTTCCAGGATTAGAACCCGCAACCATATACACCATCCTCAGAGTACCCTACCACTAAGCTACCTGAGATGTACCTATGCCAGTTATGTATTCAGACAGGGTAAAACACAAAAGGGAGGATTGTGTGGAAATAGGACAACTGCCAAGTACCCAATGAAAGGTGTATGCTATATACATATACATATATATATATACATATATATATATAGAGAGAGAGAGAGAGAGACATACATACATGTCTATATATAGAGATATACATATATATGTAGATATATAGATCTATGGAGTTACATATAAACATATGCAATAATATATATTATATATCTATATCTCTGTATCTCTTTCTCTCTCTCTCTCTATGTATATATATATATATATATATATATATATATATATATATATATATATACATACATATACGGCATCTGAAGTGTTCCAATCTGAGTATAACATGGACCACAGCAATCACACATTCTGACATCCCCAAACAATATGAACATAACATATGAAGAGTATATGCAATACACAATTACAAATATGCAAATATGTTCTATGGACATGATCCAAATAGGGTTTGTCACCAACACAACTACAATGACTGCATATATCCATGACAGAAATACACAGACATCTTTCATGTAGCGAAACTTTCTTACATTCTGATGTATTGCCAAAAGGATTCAAGGACTAACAATACCTGTATGCTATACAGGAAGCATTTAACAGTGCCTTAATGAATCAGCCTGCAATTACCATAGTATTGATCCACTAAGGGATAGGTGCTCACATAGGGAAAGAACCCCCAGACACATATAGAATATGTATAAAAGCATTTCCTACACACCTGCATCTGCTATGTACACCCACCAACATCTCCCCCACACCCAAACTAATTACAGCAATGCATACTGTCATACCATAACCAATTATTCACCCACTGTACGACATCTGCTGAAACCTTAACATACCTGGACAGAGACACACTAACATTGCCCTATGTGAAATAGTTGCTGTTATACAATGGAACAGCTGCTGATGTTACAGGGTTTGTTTGAACTAATCCTATTTCAGAGGTTTGAAAAGTAATTACAACAGGAAGTGTTACCAATTACTGATTATCAACACAGTATGATGCACGGGCGGCCATGGTGGTGCAGTGGTTAGCATTGTCACCTCACAGCAAGAGGTTCTCTGGTTCGATCCTTGGCTGGGGTGCCTCCTGTGCGGAGTCTGCATGTCCTTCCTGTGGTCACGTGGATTTCCTCACGGTGCTCCGGTTTCCTCCCACATCCCAAAGACATGCTGTAGGTGGATTGGACACTCCAAATTGGCCCTAGGTGTAAGTGTGTGTGTGTGTGTGTGTGTGTGTGTGTGTGTGTGTGTGTGTGTGTGTGTGTGTGTGTGTGTGTGTGTGTGTGTGTGCCTTCTGTGGAAGGTTGGGTGCTGGGCTGGCAACTCAACACCGTAAAACTCCACTGCCAATCATGAGCGGACAGGGCGACCCCTAACCGGGAAAAGCAGAAATAAGAAGAAGCACAGTATGATGCACATTTACACCAAACTAAAGATGTCTGGTGAGCACACTGTAAACCCCCTAACATTATATGCATAGCCATACAGCCGTGAGCTGGTCAAACATCCTGACCAGGCTGAAACATATGCAGAAGTATTAGGTACAGACAAACCTTGCACAAGTAACAATGTTCAGAAATATAACATCAGTACTCACATGTAGACCAAATCTTCTAGGCATTACACACAATATATTTCTGTTTGTCTCCATACAGCTGTTGCAATAGATTTCAAACAACACTTCCAGGCTGTCTTCCTCACAAGTAAGGCAAAGGGACAATGCCCAAGTGGAGTACTCAATTATACTCCACCGTTGCCATGGTATTGGCTAAGGGAGTTGCTGCACAGCTGATGTGCATGTGATTAACTACTGTGGAACACCAACTGGTGATCAGGATAGCACATGTTACTGATCTCTAACTATAAAAGGATGCCTTGTTACACATTCAAACCATCTGTATCTACCTGCAGAATAGTACAAAATACCCAACAGAAGATCGAAACACAAACCGAAAATGATTAATATATCAGTCAATAACACCTCCATTTACTAAGAAGGTATGTATAACATTTAGTATGTCTGTGTATGTAGTACCTGTTCTGTAATAATTACAGTGTAATCAATGCATATAGTGGAAATAGCTATATTGTAGTGATGTGTTGTTGAGCAGTAGTAATGCTTGTAGTATTCTATATGTGTACTGCTGTAGGTCACAAGGCAAATTCCTCATACACCACAAGGGATGATATATATGGGCTTGGAATTCACCAATTCTTTTCCAGCCACTGTCAGTGTCAGGGTTGGTCCAACAAGTATGTGCTGTAACGGGATAGTATATGTTGATATATTGTAAAAGTAGACATATGTATGGGTGTATTAGTGTGATGAACATGTCAAAGGTGGGCTTACTGTATAAATATGATTTGCATTGTGGGATATTGTGCCAATAACTGCTTAATGTACAGTATTTTAGTCAGATCTGTATTCCATTTTACATAGCGTTTCTGTTATGTTATGCAAACATTAGTTATGTCTATTGGCAATTACAATACTCAATAACAGGATTCATATGACTTGTATTCATCTGACAGTTTAGCAGCATGATAACAAAGAAAATTGGAAGAGCTAGGTAACTATCCATGCACATAAGACATGTAATATCCAGCTCTGGTATAATTTGCAAGCAATTACAGCTGTTCATGTGTACATATTATGCAAATATGTAGTGATCCTTGTTACAGGGCTGGCCCAAATGGCTATGTGCACACCTACATAGAGTGGATATTGAGAGTAGAGTCACACTAGTTGAACTTTCAGGTTTGTGTAGCCTAACCTTTCATTGCCCACCTAACAGCCACTTGCAAATACTGTTTGTAAGGTTGTGCACAGTACTGGTAATGAAACACATTGCATATCATCTGTAACTCCAGTGTAACATCTGCAGTAGGAGTGTAAGATGTAGGAGACTGCTACCCATGTGTAATAACTGCTTCATAGGTGATGGCTTACACTATCTGATTATATCCTGATCATTTTGATAGTGGCAGCAGTCTATTGATACTTGACTCTGTTTGGTGAGTGGGTGTCCTTGCCCAACAGAGCTCATGGTTCTGGTGGATATGTGAGTATATACCCAGAAAAGGATACAGACCTGTTGACACTTGCATCAACTGTAATCAACTATCAGGATGTGATGTGCTCCTCAGAGGAGGATTGCTGCTAAAGGTAGCTACTATGTTTCTCTAATAGCCAGTGCTGTCACGTCCATAACACAAATATTTACATGTGAGCATTACTGTCTAAAACATCTTCATAAGCAATACATAAGCTAAATACAGTACTTGGTACTTGTAGTACTGAATACTCATACAGGCATGTCCACAAGTCAGCTACTGGTGTTTACTAATGTCAGCTTTGTATATGTGGCCATCCTAGGGGAATGTAATCTCTATGCCATGTACACTGCCAAACCCACCTAACACCACACCCCACACATTGTCTGCGATGCAGCTACAGGGGTAAGCTGGAAGGCAGTCCAGTCTACAGCCATGACTGGACTGGACAGTCATGAGGTGTAGGTTAACACATGCATTTCATCACCACAACCAACACATACTCTTACCAGAACACAGTAAGGAAACCCACACATACCACCAGAATTTGCACACATTCACAGAGACTTCTAAGTATCTGGCCAAGCAAGAGACCTCCCAAGCTGGAATAGACAGACAACAAAATACAAAACATGTATGACATATATAAGCAGCAACAACAGAAAACACCAGTGAGTCCCAGCTCTACCTTCCAAAATGATAAAATTTATTCAGAACAAATCTTTTCTCTAGCGCCTCGGCCAACAGCCTTTACAGAGTAAAACAATAAGACTTCTAAAACTTCCCAATATATACAAGATAGAACAAGACAATCAATCAATTATACAATCAAGTAATTAAATCACATAAACAGTATACTTTTAAAGCTACAATATTTTAAATGAGGCTTTGCCAGTTGCATTCTCTATTCATACCATATGGTTGTAAGGTCCCATATTTCATAATCAAGATAGATTCCTTTTGTCTCAGTATATTCTTTTGCCATTCTAAATTGTTGTAATAGAGAGGAACATGTTCCAATATGGAAACTTTTATATGATCTGTATTACCATGATGTACAGAATTAAAATGTTCAGCAATAGGGAAGGCAGAAGTAGAGTTTAATGCTTTGCTGCAAAAAGGTATTAGGTTACATTATCTGACAAAAACAGATGTAGATCGAAAAATAAGTATCAAGAACAACAAAGTTGCAAAGTTTTTCTGTTTACCAAAGATTCACAAGAACTTGGACCGGCCACCTGGCCGGCCTATTGTTTCAGCCTTTGGTTATTTTACTTACAATGTTTGTACTTTGCTGCATGGAATTCTAATGAAACAAGTTTTGAGGCTATCTTCATATATACAAGATTCATATGATTTCCTTCAAAAGATTAAGGAAATATACTGGTCTGAGGGAATGTATTTCATCACAATAGACGTAGTGAGTCTTTATACTAACATATCCCACATTTTGGGTTTGGAAGCTATAAAATTCTTTCTTGGGGATAGCCCGAAAACCCACTATATTTTGGAATTAGTTGAATTTTGTCTAACTAATAATGTCTTTGAATTCAATGGCATTCTTTACAAACAGCTAACAGGTACAGCTATGGGGGCGGCCTTTGCGCCAGCCTATGCGAACCTATTTATGGGGATGTTTGAGAACAAATTTCTTTACAGATTACCATTCTTTAAAAATAATGTTCTGAAATATTTTAGATTTATTGATGACCTTATTTTTATTTGCAAGGACAACTTTAATGCATCTACAGAATTTATTGATGCACTGAATAATAATAAATTTGGGATTAATTTTAGTGATGTACAACGGGGTTGCCAGGTTAATTTTCTAGATATTTCTCTTAAAGGCAATAAAGGTTTTCCAATACATACTAGCATATATAGAAAGTTTGATGAGGTCAGTTGGAAAATGTGGGGTAATAGTTGTCACCCTTCGCATATTTTAACAGCCATTCCCTATGGAGAATTTCTTAGAATAAAGAGATTAAATTCTGATATGGAACTAGCTTATAATGAGGCAGTAAAAGTAGCCGGAATATTTAATGCTAGAGGATATAATCCAGTGAATATAGAAAATAGTCTTTGTAGAGTATTTAAAAATAAAAAAGGTAGTAGTATATTTAACAACAACTACAAATATAACAGTTATAATAATGAGAAATCTAGTCAGGAAAGGATGTTTTTTGTTACTAAATATACTAATTTTTCTTTTACTATTAATAAACTAATTATGGACTATTGGAATTTTATTAAGAAAGATATTTTATCTCTGAAAGATACGAAACTGATTATATCATATAAAAAGGGTAAAAGTATTCAGGACTTCTTAGTACATAGTATTTATAAAAAACCTTGTACCAGCAGTTTAAATAATATGAAGGTTGTAGGAACCTTCCCTTGTGGTAAGTGTTCTGTGTGTAAGCATATAGTGAATGAAGTAGTTAAAATAAATGAAAAAAAAATTACTACAAGAGCTAAATACTCTTGCATTAGCAAGGGTGTTATTTATGTTATATTTTGTAGTTGTAACAAATATTATATTGGGGAAACAAAGAGAATGTTAGCTGAAAGAATTAAAGAACATATCAGGGATGTTAGAAATAATAAAATAAATAGCCCTATTGCTGAACATTTTAATTCTGTACATCATGGTAATACAGATCATATAAAAGTTTCCATATTGGAACATGTTCCTCTCTATTACAACAATTTAGAATGGCAAAAGAATGTACTGAGACAAAAGGAATCTATCTTGATTATGAAATACGGGACCTTACAACCATATGGTATGAATAGAGAATGCAACTGGCAAAGCCTCATTTAAAATATTGTAGCTTTAAAAGTATACTGTTTATGTGATTTAATTACTTGATTGTATAATTGATTGATTGTCTTGTTCTATCTTGTATATATTGGGAAGTTTTAGAAGTCTTATTGTTTTACTCTGTAAAGGCTGTTGGCCGAGGCGCTAGAGAAAAGATTTGTTCTGAATAAATTTTATCATTTTGGAAGGTAGAGCTGGGACTCACTGGTGTTTTCTGTTGTTGCTGCTTATATATGTCACTTTTTCTTGTTGTTTCAACATGTATGACATAGTTTGCATAATTGTGCCACACCTCAGAACACGTGGCCAGAAATATGCCCAACAGTACTCATTTGTGAATGCAAACTCTAGCACTATGTTACGCACCAAGCTACACGAGGGCAAACATACTGTAAGCTGCCTGTCTGCCATGTTTAGCCACATACCCACACACTCAGACCACCTTTTGAACTATACACATGGCTCTGGCATATTCCATGTTGTTGTGCAGGACCTGTGATGCAGTAGCCTGGACTGCATAGAAACACACATGTAGGAACTGTCAGGTCTTGTAGCCCATGCAGGTATGTCCCAAGGCCTGGGTAGAATTCTACCATTGGCCAGAATGATACTGCAGTGCAGGGACAAAAGGATTGTATTCCACAATTGTCTAATGTACTGGTGTAATTCAAAGGGTATCCAGTATCTCTTTGCCTGGGATAACATGGCTGACAGACCATGATGCTTTGCCAGACAGGGCCTGCACCTGTCACCCCTGAAAATCTGGATACTGGCTAGGGCTCATGCTGCCCCTATAGTGCCTTCATCATGCAAAGTTCCAGTGGAAGACCACTGCTGTAACAGGGACAGCCAATCAATAAACGGCGGGTCTCGCTACTCAATGATACATTTCAAAAACTCAATATGGACTTACTTACGTCAATCCTTAACATGGAGAACATATCTGTGCAGTTACTGAGATATGGTTCAACACTCCGGAGAGCACACCTGCATGACCATGTTATAACACATACCTCATCTCTTGGCCATTATCCTTTATTGGAACACACGGGCCACAGGTGTGTCCATATTCCTGAAGGATATGTACACCCCCATGCTAGCTGCATTTGCATAACTTCAGATGCAGCATTCTGAGCAACTACCTTTGTGCCAAAGTGGAATCCAAATTGCACCTTACGACAGATAACCCACCATGCCTCAGAATTCCCAACTGTCATATTGTGCTGTAATGAGGAATATTAGGTTTGATCCCAGCTAACTGACTGGTGATGTCCCGCACAGGCATGTGCCCAGTGCTGCTTTTAGGAGGACATCTGGCCTACATGCCCCTGCAAGACATAGCACATCAGCTGGTGTCACCAGATGCATGTTTCAGGCTGAAATGGAGGCACAGGCATGTTCTGAATAGCACAACAAAGAAGGTCTGAAGCTTAAGAGGGCTGCTGTCCGTTCTTTAACTGACAATATCCAGGCAATTGCAAATATTCACCATCATCTTGCAGATGTTTTGGATAGATGATTGGGTGACATGGTGGGAGTCCTTCCTGGTGGCATGTCAATCCTCGATCGTGGAATGTCTGTTCTGGAACATCTGGTGGGTGTGAGGCATCGGACACGTGGACATAGGCCAGCTACATCACCTGTTGAAGGTCTACATGAACATGCTACTTCACATGCCCATTTCTATAGTGGCGGTAGCAACAGCAGTGCAGCTGGTGCTGTGCTGTCCACACCAGGACACAGCAGGCCATGAGCACATTGTCCTGGATGGTCCCAACAGGGCCACGGTTCCAGTGGATGTGTCATCAGACAGTACCCTAACTGGACCTCTGCCTCGTAGAACGTGCGCAACCCCTGGCAGGCGCAGGTCATGTGGCCGTGCCCGAACATCATGAACTGTGAAACCTGCCCCGTACAGTCTGCAGCTGTCAATAATACCCCTGTGTAGGCCAGCCACATGCCAGACCTGTGGGCATACATACACGCACACACCAGAAACAAATGTAGGTCACCTCAACACATACACGCATAACATCCACACATGCCCAATGAGGTCAAAGGCCCTAACCCACACACATGATGTCATCCAATGGTGCAGACTAGGCCTCTGGCAAACATTATCAACCTGTGCATATGATTATGCCTGTGCCAAATCCCTGTCATCCCTGTCATCTACGCCATCGGTGCAGGGACATGCTCATATGGTCTGATGCACAGGGTGAACATACTAGGAAGACAATTTTAGATTACAATTGTTGAGGGGTGTTGACAGACAGCAGCAATACCATGTACTACAGTTTTATAATGCATTTTGTACTTTCAACAGTATGTATCATGTGTAACAACAGTAACTTCATGTTGATCTTGATGTTCTTCCTTCCTCTTTCAGGTGTAATTGCATGTGCCGGGGGATGTCAGTGTTTGAGGTTAGTGTCCAATATGTAAGTGTAGAGTATGCACAGGTCTGTATGACAATACCTGCATGTACTTTGTAACTTTCACATCACAGTTATAATCTCTCAAGTTTTAAACATGTTTACTGATCTAATGATCAAAGAGCATGATAGCTGTGTAGTAAGCTACTGTGGCCAGAGCCGTCACATCCATAGTGGGTGACATTACAGGTATAGCTACCTGGAGCGTGGTGGAGGTAAAAGAGTGGTTTAGCAGATGACAAGGGTAAAGGCCAGTGGGAAAGCTGGCTTCTCATTGGGAAGCAGTAATACCCGCTCGCATGACAGGATGCATACACATACACACACTCAGGGATTCACAGACACAGTAACACACCCTCAGGGATTCACAGACACAGTAATACACATACACGCACACACAGTTGCCAGTGTTGGGATGAGAACCCCTGCCTATGTGCTAATCATCGTTATAATACTGCGCAATTGCAAGATGCGCCACAGAGATTACATATGTACAGGTAGTCTGAATGGCCTATGATCGAGGACATCAACAGGGATACTAGATTGCGGTGAGTGTATGGGGGGAGGCAAGTTCATCATTAGGCTATATAACAACAAGCCTCACCCCAGGGCGTACATGTTTACAGGCCATTAGAATGCCCTTCTAAGATTGATGACATCAACAGGGATAATAGAGTGCACTGAGTGGATGGGGTAGGGGGTCTTATCATTTCACTATGGTAAAATACAGCCTCACTCCAGGGACCCGACAGCTAAATGTATACACACACACACACACACACACACACACACACACACACACACACACACACACACACACACACACACACACACACACTCACACACACACACAAACACTGCGGAATTCACAAAGATATACACCTATGTCACACACATACAGACACTTGACATGTGTGTGATTCAAACACCTGCCTATGTCTTGCTTTCTACACTTCACTCTGTACAGATGTCTACAACAGTGTACAGGAGAGTGAAAAACATGTGAGATGTGTTGCCCACCATACGTGACAATATATATGGACACACACACCCACATGTGCCAGTACTGTGAATCAAACACCTGCCTATCTCATGATAGGTATTACAGAGCGACAGCACTATTGCATGCACTACAAAGCATACTGATGCTTTCCTTTGCCAACTGTGCTGATATATGCAGGTGGAGGTGTTACTGTTCCAGGTGCAAAAGGTTTGCCTTCAGTGTCTTCCTTACTGCATTCTATGCTGTGTGTCCTTCCCTTCATTTAACAAAACCATAGCTTAGCAGTTACACAGGTTATTGTAGGCATGGTTGTAACACACCTGTGAGCTGTCCACAGTAATCATTCATCTACAAAGTAGCCCCACCACTTAGTAGTTATGTCCAAACATCTGTCCATACCTAAAGTACAGCTTACTGTACTTTGAGCATATCACCATATACAGTTGGCAATGTTGAGGCTGCATTGCAACTGCATGATGTACTAAGACAGCAGTCACCTTCCAACATCAGACACAGCACACGCATGGAATCTAAACACACATCAATACATGTACACATATGCAGTCTCCATCAGTAAGTGGATTAGCAGGTCAAGAGGATACATTCCACGCCTTCCCCACACCATGTGTGAAACCTAGCTGAGCATTACACCATAATGGATGTTGTATTCATGTACTGGTAGGACACACAACCACCTTCACTGAGTAGCCAAGTGTACATTTATGCCAACAGCACATCAGCAAGACACACACACAGCAATATTCCATGTAATAATCCCATAAACTGTTAGTTGACAATTCCACTGTGAAGCCAGGGCACTGTAATGGTCAACAGTGAGCACATCATATAACAGTGAGCACATCATATTTGCCACACATGCATCATATTTGCCACACACATCTCATGATTATATGAAGAGTGCCAGCAATGTGCTCGGCAATACACTTATTCAAGCATGTGTGAGGTCTGTGGCTTGTAAACATCTCACCCCAGCACGTTCTGGCTATTGTGATTATAAGGTTAATGTCCAGACAGCACACAGCATGCATGGCTTGCAGTTGTTGACATGGAGTATATGTAGGAGCTGTGGGCACACATGGCTGTACATGTCATGGACATATCACCTGTAACTACTCAGGAACATACAGAGCATAGCTGTATTCCCCTGAGTCTGTCAATACGGGCTATGTGTGTAGGTCATATGATCCTGTTATTTGGGTATGTTTGTAGGCATTGCATTAGGTGGACATGTCTAATGACATACATGCCACATGGGTTGTTGTATGATATGATAGGTGTCATGGGTGACCAGTAGAGAGGGGATACCTCTGTCAACACAGATATCAAACCATATGTACTATTAGCATTCAGAAGCCATGGACCTATCTTCCATGTGCATGTGTGTAATGAATGTAGCCACCTGTATGTACAAAGGACAACAACAGCAATGGTATTTTCATTTATTTTGTATGAGTGTGGGATATACATATCCAGGAAAGGTACATCTAGGTCATATCCAACCATGAGTGTGTTGTTTACTGGTGTACAGCAACAGTCAACTGTGTTAATGCTGACAAAATCCGAAGGACCATGGTATGTGTGCAACTGACCTGGTTGCAAACAGTGGTATTATTGCTTTGCATAACACATTATGCAACTGTGTCAGTACATGGGTAGTTTGCACAGTTAATGTAGGGCTAGGTACAGTCCACCAGTCGAATGTTATCTGGTATTCTACCATACTATTTCATACCACATGTAATGGATGTGTGTTGGTAGTCTGAGGACATGGTGATGGATGTATATGAGGATACTACATAGAATGCAGCTTTTGCCATTGTCACCTGTACCTGACACATCTGTGATGAATTATGTCAGAGTAGTGGTCTTTACTTGTGAGTAGCCTTTATGAATATGTGGATACCACCACCTGGAGTGGTCCATACCAGTGTCATGGCCCACATGTCTGGATCTGAGTTATATGGTGGTAGTGCTATTGTGCACTACAGAGCCTTCAGCCAGGTGCTCCTCACTGCACAGATGTCAGTATTCCCCATTGTAGGGTCTACATTGAGCAAATGGATTATGAAAGCCACACATCTAGCACTGGTTAGCATAAGCATCCAATACAATTGTCTTGTAGGTGTCAGTGTGTTACCTCTGTGTTTAGGAATTGTGCCTTGGAATGCCCCTATATGGGTAAATGCGACCTAGGTATTATACACACTCCCTTGAATCATGGATGCATGTGCTCTGTGACAAAGGCATGTCTTCTTTCAGTCATGACATCCCTGAATGACAATCACTGGACAACATCATAATTACAGCAGGACATTGGGTCAATTCAAGTAAAAAAGCAAACCTCTCCCTTAAAGTTGACCACAACCAGGAATCAAACAACGATGAGATGAAAAAATTGTAGATCAACCACCACGAAAAGTAGAAACGAATTTTATTCACAGAAATGAGCGCTTTCGCGTGCATCCAACTGCACGCTTCTTCAGATGAGTATAAAACATTAGTAAATTCACTCTCTATATATACACCATCCTAGTAATTATTTAACAAGCTAATTAATACAAATAATTCAATTAAATTACTCAAATAGGTCAATTAACCAATGTAGCATTAATACACTTAAAGCTATAATGCGTAGTGCGATGTAAGCATCTTATTTTGCTATATCTTATCATTCATTATTGAAACTATTAAATCTATTTAAAACATTTGAAACTACTGAAAACTTTAGAAAACTGCCCATTTGATGGAAAATATACTAAACGAGGTAACTTATCATAATCAACGAACCATATATTGCAATAAAAAATGCAGCGAAAAATAACATATCCAAACCATCATGAGTTTTCGCAGCATTGATGAAAGACAGATTTTATGTATAGTTAATATTGGTTTTTAAAACATTTAAAACCATTCAGAGTATTTAAAGTCATTTAATTAATTAATTAATATATTATATCTTTTATATAGTTAAATAAATATAAAAATAAATATAAATATATGATATATTAAATAAATAAAATTCATGTATTTCATAAATTAATATGATATAGACTAAAAATAAATATATAACATATGAAATAATTATACATATATCATATATGAAGATCAATTAACATCAGGTATGGTATTAATTATATATGTCTACCATGTGTCACAAATGTGCATACCATAAAATATGTATATAAAAAATTTTTGAAATTATGTATATAAAATTGTTTCTATGTTGTCATAAAAATTTATACTATAACATAAATAATTATTTAACTAAATAAATAAATATTCAATATCAAACTTTAAAATGGTGCATAAATTCCAAATATTATGTTATCCTATAGCATTTCACCTAGTACTACATAATATCTCTTATTCCTTGTAAAAACACAAATTGTGTAAAACATTAAAACCAAATATTTTTATTCCAACTACTTTAATTTAAAACAAAAGACTGTCTAAAGATCTATATATTACCTGAATGTCATTTGATATATATATTTTCAAAATATTCTCCAATCAATGATATTTTCGTTTCTTTAGGTGTGATCTAATACTAATATAGCTATTCAGGCCCGGATGTTTTTGTGCCCGAAATCTGAAAATCCAGTCTAATTCAAGATTTTCTAGATCATTAAAGTTGTCACCTCTTCTCTTGCTTACAGGTCTTTTTTGTAACACCCTAAAGACAAATTTATGTTCTGGACACTCAGTAATATGTTTAGATAGTGCATTTTTAGGATCTACTTTCTTAATGGCATAAAGATGCTCCTGTATCCTATCTCTGAGCAACTGTGCCGATATATGCAGGTGGAGGTGTTACTGTTCCAGGTGTCAAGAGGTTTGCCTTCAGTGTCTTCCTTACTGCATTCTATGCTGTGTGTCCTTCCCTTCATTTAACAAAACCATAGCTTAGCAGTTACACAGGTTATTGTAGTCATGGTTGTAACACACCTGTGAGCTGTCCACAGTAATCATTCATCTACAAAGTAGCCCCACCACTTAGTAGTTATGTCCAAACATCTGTCCATACCTAAAGTACAGCTTACTGTACTTTGAGCATATCACCATATACAGTTGGCAATGTTGAGGCTGCATTGCAACTGCATGATGTACTAAGACAGCAGTCACCTTCCAACATCAGACACTGCACACGCATGGAATCTAAACACACATCAATACATGTACACATATGCAGTCTCCATCAGTAAGTGGATTAGCAGGTCAAGAGGATACATTCCACGCCTTCCCAACACCATGTGTGAAACCTAGCTGAGCATTACACCATAATGGATGTTGTATTCATGTACTGGTAGGACACACAACCACCTTCACTGAGTAGCCAAGTGTACATGTATGCCAACAGCACATCAGCAAGACACACACACAGCAATATTCCATGTAATAATCCCATAAACTGTTAGTTGACAATTCCACTGTGAAGCCAGGGCACTGTAATGGTCAACAGTGAGCACATCATATTTGCCACACATGCATCATATTTGCCACACACATCTCATGATTACATGAAGAGTGCCAGCAATGTGCTTGGCAATACACTTATTCAAGCATGTGTGAGGTCTGTGGCTTGTAAACATCTCACCCCAGCACATTCTGACTATTGTGATTATAAGGTTAATGTCCAGACAGCACACAGCATGCATGGCTTGCAGTTGTTGACATGGAGTATATGTAGGAGCTGTGGGCACACATGGCTGTACATGTCATGGACATATCACCTGTAACTACTCAGGAACATACAGAGCATAGCTGTATTCCCCTGAGTCTGTCAATACGGGCTATGTGTGTAGGTCATATGATCCTGTTATTTGGGTATGTTTGTAGGCATTGCATTAGGTGGACATGTCTAATGACATACATGCCATATGGGTTGTTGTATGATATGATAGGTGTCATGGGTGACCAGTAGAGAGGGGATACCTCTGTCAACACAGATATCAAACCATATGTACTATTAGCATTCAGAAGCCATGGACCTATCTTCCATGTGCATGTGTGTAATGAATGTAGCCACCTGTATGTACAAAGGACAACAACAGCAATGGCATTTTCATTTATTTTGTATGAGTGTGGGATGTACATATCCAGGAAAGGTACATCTAGGTCATATCCAACCATGAGTGTGTTGTTTACTGGTGTACAGCAACAGTCAACTGTGTTAATGCTGACAAAATCCGAAGGACCATGGTATGTGTGCAACTGACCTGGTTGCAAACAGTGGTATTATTGCATTGCATAACACATTATGCAACTGTGTCAGTACATGGGTACTTTGCACAGTTAATGTAGGGCTAGGTACAGTCCACCAGTCGAATGTTATCTGGTATTCTACCATACTATTTCATACCGCATGTAATGGATGTGTGTTGGTAGTCTGAGGACATGGTGATGGATGTATATGAGGATACTACATAGAATGCAGCTTTTGCCATTGTCACCTGTACCTGACACATCTGTGATGAATTATGTCAGAGTAGTGGTCTTTACTTGTGAGTAGCCTTTATGAATATGTGGATACCACCACCTGGAGTGGTCCATACCAGTGTCATGGCCCACATGTCTGGATCTGAGTTATATGGTGGTAGTGCTATTGTGCACTACAGAGCCTTCAGCCAGGTGCTCCTCACTGCACAGATGTCAGTATTCCCATTGTAGGGTCTACATTTAGCAAATGGATTATGAAAGCCACACATCTAGCACTGGTTAGCATAAGCATCCAATGCAATTGTCTTGTAGGTGTCAGTGTGTTACCTCTGTGTTTAGGAATTGTGCCTTTGAATGCCCCTATATGGGTAAATGCGACCTAGGTATTATACACACTCCCTTGAATCATGGATGCATGTGCTCTGTGACAAAGACATGTCTTCTTTCAGTCATGACATCCCTGAATGACAATCACTGGACAACATCATAATTACAGCAGGACATTGGGTCAATGTTTTGGTCAAGCAGTTGAAACTCGTACCATGACATCATTGCGAGTTGCAGCATTGTGCTTGGTATCAAATGCTACATCTAAGGTGACGGACAGCAGCAGACATTGTGTAGATGACCAATGCCAGATATGCTTAGTGGAGTGGTCCTGCTAATAATGTCAACTACTAACACAGCCGGGAGAGGTCATCTTGACACCTACACTCATTATACAATGGGGCTCACATATTATGCTTGCACATGCCACTGTTCCAAGTATAATGCAACTGTGCACAACCTGATATCAATGTATGCCTGTCAGGGTAGCAATGTGTGTGACACATGCTGTAGTTAGCATCCACCTGTGTTTCCCAGTTAACCTATTGTCTGTCACTTCCACACATGCATGATTGTGTATACTTCACATATATACGGCAGTACTTCATGTAAATGTACGCATGTGTATCACACAGCACAGACGCAGATATATAATTTACGGGCCACATACAGGTATCTGGTAGTAAACCTGTATGATGTGCATAGATACTGACAGTTAAGATGTACATAGCTGTAAACCTGTGTGTTTACAATAGGAGTCCATTGCAACATGTTCTGTACATCTAAGTGTATGAGCATGCACACTGTGGCCTTCTGTGGTTAGAATCGGCATGCATCCCAAACAGCCCAGTGCTACTAAGTGTATGAGCGTACCCACTGCCACCTTGTGTAATTTGAGTCAGTGCATCCAAACAAGCCCTTTGTTTGTAAGTGTATGAGCATGCCCAGTATAACCTTGTGCAGTTGTAGTCATAGTGCATCCCAAACGGCCCTGTGCTACTAAGTGTATGAGCATGCCCACTGTGACCTTGTGTAGTTGGAGTCAATGCATCCAAACAAGTCCTGTGATTCTATGTGTATGAGCATGACCACTGTAACCCTGTATAGTGATAGTAGTTGTCCATTCCACAGATGGACATACTGCAGTTCAGGGCTTGTTGTGCTACAACTATACCACTCAGGCCTACCTATGTCTTGCCTGCAGATGTATGTCTTGTTTGTGCATACAGATTGTAATGGACTCCTACTTTAAACACACAGATTTACAGCTATGTACATCTTAACTGTCAGTATCCCTGTTGATGTCCTCAATCTTAGAAGGGCATTCTGACTGCCTTGAAATGTGTAATCTCTGTGTCGCGTTTTGTAACCACGTAGTACTGTAATAGTGATCTATAGTTAGGCAGGAGTTCTGATCCCACCACTGGCAACTGCGTGTGCATCAGCAAATGGCTGAGTGTGGTTGTGTGTGTGTATTTGTGACTGCATCCTGTCATGACACTGGGTTTTACCACTTTCCAAAGAGAAACCACCTTTTGCACTGGCCTTTATCCTTGTCATCTGCTAAACCACCCTTTTCCCCCCTCCCCACTGCAAGTAATCAGTCCTGTGATGTCACCCAGCTGAGAAGCAGAATCAGAGTAGGTGTAATTGTATGGGTTCTGTGGCACATACCCCAACTGTGTACCACTCTACTAGTTGCCGTTACATAGGCAAGACTTGAAAGCACAATACTGGCAAGTGTGTGTGTGTTTGTGTGTGTGTGACTACCCTGTAGCCAGGCATACACATGTGTTATTATGTCTTTTAACATGCTGCACACCATGGTAGTCATCTATGGTGAGTGTAGTCTACAAATTAATAAATAGTTAGGAATAGAAAAGAATAGACAGTCAAGAACGACTACTGTTGGGTATGTTATTTTCCTGTGCCACTGTCGAGCAGTGACACAGATGTAGCCCCGGGGTGTATGTCCATACCCATCATTCCACCACCCAAACTCCACAATCCCTGAGGTACATTTCCTTAGCCATCATTCCCCACCCCAAAATCCACATACACAACAACCATCCCTTCTCTGGTGAACTGATTAAGATTTAAGTGTTATAAAATAAGAGTTGCCTCTGTTTTGTGTACAGATCAATTCATTTGGAACCCTTCTGTGTCACAAAGGATGTTCAGACATGTTTATATATATATGGCTATAGCTGTGTCTGTGTATATGTATATATATATATATATATATATATATATATATATATATATATATATATATGTGTGTGTGTGTGTGTGTGTGTGTGTGTGTGTGTGTGTGTGTTTGTGTGTGTGTGTGTGTGTGTGTGTACACATCCCATAAGTGCATATATGTATTTAGTATTTAGTTATAACAGTTGTACATATGTAGACTTGTCTGTGTTGTTTTACAGAGTACAGTACATTCAAGGGTACTGTACATATGTACACAAAGTGACTGTCCCATTTGTTTTCAGTACTGTGGAATACCTGCAGTAAATTGTGTATTATTAAAACCATGAAACATGTATACAACCCAGATGGCTTAGTGGTAAGTCCTATGACCTCGGTGTGCATGATCCAGGGTTCAGGACCAGCAAGAGTTGTTGATAATGTCATTTAGGACTGAATAAGACACTTTTTGGCAGTTGTAAGCTGGTGTAAATGTGTTTTCATGACACTAAGCAGGGGGTACACACAGGTAAAAGAAATGTACAACTCACAGTACACTAGAAATGCCCTTCTTTGGCAATCCTGCTGATGTCACCCACATAGACATACACCTCCCGGACTGCTGTAATCCTATAAAATGTTTGACAATCAGAGCCTGTGTGGAGGTGGCTGTGAGTTTCTAACCACTGGACATGGTGAGGAGTGGTTTTTGTAGTTTTCCTATATGGTGGCCATATTATGTCACAATGTCCACCTCATGAGGATTACAGAGTTCAATCAGCCAAGAGACTGTGGTGGCAAGCCATACCCCTACATCTGGCAAAAGGCCTCGTGAACAAAGTAAGCACCCCTACTATTAACCAGAAAACGGTCTGAACCCATGTGTCATACGCAAACACACTTGCCTAGAAAATCCAGCTATGTTGCTATTACCCTGCACATTGTTGACACATAGTAGGCATGGTGTGAATGCAGTGGGCTGCAGAGGGCATGGCACCCTGTCCACCGGTACAATAGGCACATAATTGCACACAACGCAACTTCACTATGTTCCCCACTGGACACCTGCAACATATGTGGTGCCATCAAATGTGATCCACAAAGGACATACAATGCCTTACACACATGCCCTGTATGGACAGATGCCACTGGCACCAGGGAATACTTGTATCATGCTATCAATGCAGGTGCAGGGTCAACCTGCTGTCTATTAGCAGGTCCTGCCACACCAGGCCAGGATTGGCACATCTGATGACAACAGTCTGTGTAAACAACATGTGCCAGGCAAACCAGGTACACTTAAACATGTCACTGTACATTAATGTGGGACATGCACATCCCAGGCAATGTCCATGTCAATGACTATCAAACACAGACATGGAATGAATTGCAAAGCAATGGCCACACACAATGGTAACCAGGATGACAGGACAGTTAATACAATACCATCTGTGTGGGACATTGCAGACACTACACCCCTGAAACACACTGCAGACCATTGCCAGGTGGACTGATGCCAAGGATTACCCCTCACCCATCCTTGTACAGCCATTTTGCACAGCCACCCACTACACACCCATGAAGCAATGAACACATGCATGTCAGTACTGGCACCTTGTGTCTGCATGTGGGGTATGATGTTCCCAACCACAGTCACACCAGTATAACTCCCATTGGCATACTGATTGATGTCAGACATGTTCAAATGCCCTAGCCCATAGAACCTCAGGATAACCCCTGCGGTGCATGTAATACCTGTGTATTACTGTAGTGTGGCAAACTAAGTAGTTAGGAAGTGTATTTGTGAGCCTGCCAAAGTGTTCCAATGTGTCTGAGTCCCTTAGAGAATGTGGTTGTGTTGACAATGACATCTGTTCATGTGGACAGTCATGTGTGCTACACCTAATGTATGTCTACTATATCTCTGTTGCAGATGTCTCTCACCAGCACACATATATGTTCTTACAGCACACCAGCATGTCAGCTATGTGGCACATGGAGTAACTGCCTGCACTTGTAGTAGTAATGGATAGTCAGTCAGGGGTTGGAACCCCTGTACTGGTAGGTGTATGACAGACGATGCTTAGGTTTTAGTCTCCCAGCCCCTCTCTGACATACTTTGTCTCTGTCTGTCCCTCACACACACTCTCTGGTGGATGTGGAGATGTACACCTGCTCATCAGCAGCTTGTGTTTTGTAAGTGATGGTCATGATCAGGTGATGACCTCTGCACCTATTGCAGTCCTTCTCTAGCTGATTGCATGTTAAAAACTATGGTGACATTCCCATAGCCAATTGCATGGAAACAGAGTACAATATCTAGGAACATCATGTTGGTGTTTGCCCATGATAATCGCTGTGAGTGGAACCTGAATCTGATGTTTGGTAAAAAGCATCACAGATGAAATCTGGATATTCCTCAAACAACATACACAGTGGAAAATAGCCTAAAGATGGGAGGGTGCTGTGCCAGACATGACTACAGCATGTAAGTGTAGCTGTGTTTCATTCAGACTACTGCCAGTTTAACAAGTTGTGTGTGGTAATGGCTAGTCTGCATGTTTTAATAACTGGCAAGACAGAGCTCTGTTTGTGAGGAAACCCCCACCTGTAGGGTCATCTGTGGACTGGTCAGTGTGTGAATCCATTTGTTTCTTGTGCGACTCACAGAACACACATCTGTGAACTGCAGAAGCATAATGTGAGGATTGCAGTCAGTACATGGTGACAGTGATGAGAGTTACTGCCATCGCATCTCTGATTAGACATACGTCACATGAAACATTGGTATGACAGTCACTGTCTGAAGTTATCACATTGACATGCCAATAGTGGGCCACTGTTCATAGCTGCAGTCACAAGTCATCTACACTTTGGACAGATGTCATGCAGTATATATGCATGTGTTGTGCTACCTCTGCAAATGTATGACATCTGTTGTCTTGGGTTGATGGTAATATCTATGCATGCTGTTATAAGTAATCCTGACTGCTGTTGACTATTACTAAGCCTTATCTGTGTTAAAACTGCAACATCATAGGCTGTATGGGATTGGAGGTCCCAGTGGAACCACCTGTCCCACTTCAGCTGGCCATAGCACTGGGCACCAGCACATCTGGGGCCCAGCCTTGGACCTCCACCTCTGTTGGCTCTGCACCACCTTCTGTTGGAACTGCCACTGAGGATGGGGCCTGTCCCCCCTGGAGCAGGTCAAGACAGGAACTTGTCAGCCATTGTACAGTCCAGACCGTGGTGCATAAGGGGCTCAATAAGGGGTTTTGAGGCCAGCTACGCCTGCTTGAGGGTAGAGTGACACATTTAGAGGGTGAACCTGCCCCTCCTAGGAAGCTCCCAGCAGAGCCACCTTTGCAGCTGTGACGGTGCAGTGGTGGCTGCCCATGGGTGGGGACCTCCGTCCCACTGTTTCCATTTGAGGTCTCATGGGCTTGTGACTGCCAAACACCCCTCCCCGTCCAAGGTGTATCCCACCACATGTGTCATATACTGCCCCTGTATGCTGTCTTGTCTGTCATCCTACCCACCATATCCTCCACGAGCATACCTACTCTCCTTCCCCAACATCCCACTCTCATCTTACGAAAATGGAAACAAAAGCCAATCTGTTCCCAGAACAACTTTTGCCCCATACATAGCTGTCCATTTCACATACATTTCCACTAGACACATGTAACCTTTGTAACTTGCATCACAACATACTACTGTTGTCCTCATCCCTCTCTCAGGCACACGATCCTGGTATGCACATGACTCCTAAAGATTCCAGGTACACGTGATGCAGATGACCCCATTTTGCAAACAACACTACCGGTCCCTCTATGGTTACCCCATTTAACTTTTTAATGATGATGATGTTGCACACAGCACCTTGCAAAAGTACTGTTCTCACATAATGATTGGACAGGACCTGTTTTTTTTACTGTAAATGAAATGCTCAAAGTAATGTATTTAATGTTTGCATGTATTAATGACACATCTGTCTGAGGGAGTCTTGATATTACATAGGACAACACCACTACATAATACAGGAGTTGCTGGTGTTACCCTTTTCATTCTTTTTTACTGCTTTGTTGTCACATGGTATGTTCTTGATATATCTATATACATCTATATCTATGTATGTATATATGTATCTGGATATAAACACACACACATACATCTACATAATGGAATACATTTCCTATACTGTTGAATAACTGTGCTGGATGCTATGTTTGTGATAACATCCGATGTCTGTATATCTGCCATGATTTAGTGGTAAATCACATTGGCTGTGGTGTGCAGGGTCCCAGTTTTGTGCCTTGCAGAGGCTTTATTCTGTTGCTGGGCAGAACAAGGGCCATTGGATATGGAGTGATTAAGGCACTTTTAAGCAGTTGTGAGTGGGTGTGCGTGGGTTTGTGTGACAGTAAGCAGTGGTTACTTTTGGTTACAGTTCCTTACACTCAGTTACCTTCTTGATTGCTTAACCTGTGTAGGCAGTTCTTACCCCTGCGCAAACAGGCTGTAACCCGCTCACTGCTGCTTAAAAGTGTTTACTCCCGCTTACTCCCACTCTAATTTCTTTAAAAGAAAAGAAAAAAAGGGGTGATAGGAAAGTGGTGAAAAAGGGGCACAAAGAGGGAAAGACAGTAGGCAAGGTAGCTAGGGATGTGCAGGAAGGGTGTAGGGAAGGTCCATAGCTGTCCATTTCTTCAACAGCAATGGCTGTACATATGCAATAAATTTGGTGGTACATTTGGACACTTACAACTCTGAGAGAGGGTTGAGGACAACAATAGTATGTTGTGATGCCAATTAGAAACACTTACATGTGTCCAGTTGGCATGTGTGTGAAATGGACAACTATGTATGGGGCATGTTTTTTTTGCGGGAACAGATTGCCCTTATATTTTTTTACTTTTAGGTGAGAGTGGGATGTTTGGGAAGGAGAGTAGGTATGATCAGGGAGGATAGGTTGGGTAGGATGACAGACAAGGCAAACAAGATGTGTACAGGGGCAGTATATGACACATGTGGGAGGGGAACACCTTGGACAGGGAGGGGTGTTTGGAAGTCGCAAGCCCATGGGCCCACAAATGGATACAGTGGGACTGAGGTCCCCACTCATGGGCAGTCACCACTGCACATTCACAGCCAGAAGGGGGCTGTGCTGGGGGCTGTGTAGGAGGGGCAGGCTCACCCTCTAGTTGCAGCACTCGGCCCTCAAGCTGGCATAGGCGGTCTCAAATCTTCCTGTCGAGCTCCCTATACACCACGGCCCAGACTGTACCATGGGTGACAGGTTCCTGTCCGCTCCCACTCCCAGGGTGGGGGCTGAGCCCCATCCCCTGCAGTTCCACCCAAAGGTGGTGCAGGTCCACTGGACGAGGAGGTCCCAGGCTGGGCCCCAGATGATCTTGTGCCCGGGTCCGTGGCCAGCTGAGGTGGGACAGGTGGGTCCACTGGGACTGGCCTTCCCATACGAGCTATGTTGTAGCATGTTTAAGGCAGATATGGGTTAGCAATAGCCAACAGCATTCACAATTTGTTATAACAGCATGCATAGGTATTCCCATTACCCAGGGCACCAGATATAAAATAGTTGCAGAACAGGCAGAACACATGCATTTATGGGTAAACAGTAGCCATTACAACAACATGCAGGTTTCATTGATGGCAACAGGACACCAATATGGGGGTATTTTAACATGGCACATGCATAGAAACAGATGTGAACATTTATAAACCAATAGGACATATGTCCCAACAAAGGTTATGAGTGTAGACATACCAAATGAGTTGTGTAAATCGGTTATTTTTGCAAATATGGTAGGGGTGAGACAGAGAGAGAGTTCAATTAACAACTAATAAATCCTTGTAGTTTCCACAACATTCGTAGTCACTGCAGTGGTCTGTCCCTTACATGTATCATTACACTACCCAATGGCGTTATATTGTACAATGGTATGTTTGTAGATTAATATGTACAGTACCTGTGTCTTACGTACAGGCTTGACAAGATACAGGTGTCATGCAACATGTTTGGAGACTGCTGACTGCTGTCATACACTTTGGGTGAGATGCTGGGATGACAGGTATGTTTGCATGTACATTCTCTGACTATATACAACTCTGACTATCAGTTATATGTCATTTACAGCTGCTTGCATTTCTTGGATCATCACACTAATTTGTCAGGGGAACAGGGCAAAAGACAGGTGATGTGGGCCATTTATCAAGACATACCGGGCAGATTGGAACAGTTGAGGGGTATGAATATGCACACCACTTTCTATTTGAGCATTCTAGCATAATCTGTACAGTTGTTAAGTGTATATATGCATACAGCGTTCTCTCTGAACATTCTAACAAACTGTGTGCAGTTGTGTGGAATGATTATACATACAACTCACTGGCGCTCCTGGGATCCAAAGCCCTGCTATGTGTGACAAAAGCATTACAGTTAAGATTACTGTACACTATGCTATCAGAAATTTGTTGTGAGGCTTTGCAATGTATTTAGTCTAATATGACTGACCTGTTTACACTTCCAACATTGTGATAGAGCACTTCATACACATTTTATCTGCATACCACAGTGTGGGTAGCACTGCTTACTACAACAGTACTATTTAATAACTGCAACATACAACAAAATATGACTGCAGAGTAAAGAGAAGCAATGCAGGGGTTACACCTTTATTCGCAGCATATTACACAAATCTGTATACTGGTCCAACACTTTCTTAGGCTCTTACATTTATTTGTTATGACAGTATTTGCAGGCTATTTACTAACCTGCCTTGCGACACATCCTTTGCAGCCTAGCATCATAGGCTTGCTGGTTCGCAGCATTCTCATCTGCAGCTGTCAGATAAGGACAGTGATATTTAGCCATACCTATCCACAGTATACAGAAGCTAGGCAATTATTAACTACGTAGTGGAAGGAGTACTTACTCAGTTCTAGGGCATTCTGCATCTGCCTTGCTTCCTGGATCCACTGTACCAGGACATCCCCTCTCTGCCGCTTCAGGTCTGCATGGTGGTGCCTGACCTGCTCACTAGTCTGGGGGATACCTGTGGCACTAGTGAGGTCACAGGCGAGACTGTCCCAGGCCTCCATTTTGTACTGCGAGCCCTGGTACTGGCCTTGCAGTAGTCTCCTGTCATGGTGCTTTACCAGGAGCCATACCATGAATTGGGACTCCTGGATGCCTCAGCACTGCACTCTAAAGTGAATGCCTTCTCCCACTCCAGCAATTCTGCCATATTCCTGCCTCTTCAGTTTAAGTAGGGCTGGATTCCCACACTTTTCCGTAATTGGCCTTTTTCAAAAAGGCTAAACTATGTCTTATTCATTACAGGTTATATATGTGTCTGGTATCCGTCATTCATGTTGACCTACACTGTATGTGGTCCTGGGGACTTCATAACTTTATTACAGTGACACCTCAACTCTATGTTTACTGCAGTACTCCAGTTCACATATATATGGTCTGTGGCAGGTTATAGAACATTACACTGTACATAGATTCAGTTCACATGTATGATTTGATTTCCCTGTGGTGAGGATTAGTTTGCTGATACCTCCTTTATATGTATTGCTATCATGGTGTAGTGGTTAACTACTGTAAAGTACAGGGTCCTGAGTTCTAGCCTTGCAGAGGCTGTTCATTTTGTTGCTGGCCAGAACATGAGCTGTTGGGTACAGAGTGATTATGGCACTTTAAAGCAGTTGTGAGCGGGTGTGCGTGGGTGTGCACGGAGCTAAGCAATGCTAACCTCCGGTTACAGTTTCTTACACTCAGTTAACGTCTGCATTGCTTCACCAGTGTGATACTCACATACCGGTGGCCAAAGAGGCTTACACTTGCTTGCTCCCACACTTACAAATGCACTGCATTTGGTATTTGCATCTGACACTCACACCCCTGAGTGGGGGTGAGGACTACAATAATACCTTGTGATGCCTATTACATCAGCTTACATGCCTACAGTGGTGTGTTGCGACAATGTGTTCATAGATGCTGTGTAGTGGGTTATGCAATGACACATGTGGTCATACCGTACTTAACCATTTAAACTGGACTGTGCTGTGGTGGAACCCATATCGGGAATGGCTGCCCATTGAGCGTAAGCATGCCGATCGACTGTACAGAATCCACGACCTGTCCAGAGTTTGCTTCATGCTATTGGTGTGTTCCTCTTACAATCTGCACCTGTCTGACAAATGTCTGGGAACTAACACCATTAAATACAGACAAGTAATTGGGTTTAGAACCCCACATACTTCAGCCGAGTCATGCTAATGAATACTTATTATTCTATCAGCTTTCTAAGGTTGTAAGTGGAATATGTGCTTTCTGTCCCTATTTGTTCCCCCAACAGTTTATGTTCTGTCCAGAGGTTTTGCTCTTAGGGGTCGAGAGATATGGGTGTAAGCTCTGCCCATTTTGGAATATTACTTACAACCCCGGGGTGGTCCTAATACAACTGCACCAGCCAAAATCTGCATGCCTAGGCCCATAATTGCGTACCCATAGTTCCCTCACCTGCCCCTCCTCTACAGCACTCATCCTTACTGTGGGTGTGGGTGGGGTCTAACCACACCACTACACACTGCCCACTCTCCACGTGTCAGGACCCATGTCATATGTTGTGTCAACCCATGGGTTATCAGGCTTGCACAATCTACTGTTCCGTGTATGTCTACAGCCTGGTTTGATGGATCATTACAAGAACTGACTCTGATGATCAGTAATTTTTGGGTGTCCCACAAGGGATATTGATGTCTTTGTTTCAAGATTAGACCTGGCAGGTCTCTCCCACTGGTAGTATCCTGCCTGTGGTCTGGGAAGCAGTAGTGTGTTTACTTGTATCATGTGTTTGTATGTTTCACCTGCCTAGGTGGCGGTGGTGTATGCTACGTGTTACGCGTTTGTTGATTGGACCGCTCACCTGCATTTGCATGGCCTGTGAACACATGTAATTCATAACTGCTGTATCATATCCTAGCTATTTACATGTGTATATTTACACACACACACACACACATGTGTATATCTATATATATATATATATCTATCTATATATATATATATATATATATATATATATATATATATATATATATATATATATATATATATATATATATATATATATATATATATATATATATATATATATATACACACACATATATATATATATACATTACTATATACAGATATATCTGTATATGAATGCATACATGTATATATTTATATATTGCTATGTATATCTAACAACATATGGGTGTATAGGTGTCTGCATATGTATATATCTATATGTGGGTATGTATATGTATTTTGTCGCTGTATGTATACATTTGTACTACAGAGAGGGAGAGGTATATCTCCATGTCGCTATGGGTAGATATGCACACACATTCCTCTACATATATACATCTACATTTGGTTATTCCATTCTCTGCCATGTAGATTAGACTTTGCTGCAGTGGGACTCATAGCAGGTGTGGCTTCTCGTTGGGCGACATCTCTGCCTAATGAACACTTTTGCTCACATCCCTGGGGTTGTCTGCATAGGCCCACATCAGCCAACACCTGCACACCTAGACCCATAACTAGCTACCCATAGTTCCCTCACCCGCATCTCCTCTACTGCACCCATCCTTACTCTGGGTGCAGGTTGGATCTGAACACACCACTACATGCTGCCCACTGTCCACTTCACGGGACCCATATTGTATGTTGTCTCTACCCATGGGTCATCAGGCTTTCCTACCCTTGTATTCTGTTTGTGCTTGTATTCTGGGTATGTACACACCCCAGCCAGAATGACCATCGTTTTGGCTTCCTTTGGATATATGTCAATTTTTGGGGCATCCCACAAGGGACGATCCTGTCTGTTCCAAGATTAGCTTTCACGGGTGCACTCTGCCCCCCGGTTGCATCCTGCCTGTGGTCTGGGGAGCAGTGGACTATTTACATTATTTGTGTGTTTGTGTGTATGTTTCCTCTGTCTAGCTGGGGGGGGCAGAGGTCATGCTACGTGTTACATGTTTCCTGCTTGGGCCCCTCACTTCCATTGGCATAGCCTGTGAACATATGTCATTCTTGTGTGCTGTTTCCTATCATAGCTGTATATCTGTGTATATTTACGTACACACACACACACACACACACATATATATATATATATATATATATATATATATATATATACATACGTGTATATATATATATATATATATATATATATATATATATATATCTATAAATATATATATATATATATATATATATATATATATATATATATATCTATATATATATATATATATATATATATATATATATATATATATATAAATATATACATATACACCTGTAGGGCAATGCATAACGCGTGCAAACGCACTTAAACAAGCTTACTGGTGCTTATTTATACTTAAACCTGCTTACTACGGCCTTATTCATTATGACACTGACACTTCGCTCCAGTTCACTTTCAATTGTTATTATGCAGGTTATACAGCAGACAGATGTCAAAATATTAAATAAAAGTAAAGCCAGTGACAGGAACGGAATGAAACAGGTAGTCTCCTCAAGTTAAAAATACGTATTTATTCACAAATGATGAGCACTTTTGCTTACAAAGCTTCTTCAGATCAGTTTAACAGACACATTAAAAATCAACTATATATATATATATATATATATATATATATATATATATATATATATATATATATATATATACAAATTCAAATTATTCAGACCAATCACATAGCCCACTCAATTAATCCATTTAAAGATACATCCTATACATTTAACTTCAAACTACTTCAGATTAACTATAACTACACCTACAAACATATATATATATATATATATATATATATATATATATATATATATATATAACAATATGAGAATGTAAGTATGTATAGCATGTAAAAATGAATAAAACATATTCTCAAAATGAAATAAATATATGTAAAACATATAAAAAGTGTATGTATATATATATATATATATATATATATATATATATATATATATACATATAAATATAAAACATTTTATATATGAAAAACAACAATATAACTGTATGGGAACCAACTGGACTCCTTATAAAGTAGTGTATTATTTTCTACCTAATATTCCGACGTTTCCTCAATAGGGGCTTAATAGATGCCCTTTCATTAAGGCCCATACCTCTATCCGCTCTTAACTTAATAATCCAGTTATTCTCCCTATATTCAGTATGATTCCTAATATCTCCTTCACGAATACTGGGGATATAACTTCTAGAGCTCTAAATGTGAACCTATGACTATCATCATAATGCATGACATGTTTAGCTAAAGCATTATGTACTGAATTCCTTCTAATATGATAAGTATGCTCACGTATCCTATCTCTAAATGGCCTGTTTGTTTTAACAACGTAAAATGAACTACAACTCTGACATACAGCTAAATAAACTAGATTAGAGGTTATACAATTAGCTGTTGCTGATATTACGAATTCTCTCTGTAGGTCAGGATGAAAAAACAGACTATTAGTATCTATATACATACAAAAATTACACTGTCCACATGGCTTAGTGCATCCTTCATGCAGATCTTCCTTACTATTGTGTGGATAACAAAGCATTCTCTTAAGATTCTTCTTATTCCTATATAGGAAATGTGGTTGCTCAGCTACAATCCTTTTAATGTCCTCATCTACTTGTAAAATTGACCAGTTCTTACAAACAATATCCCTAATTTCTTTGCTGTCAGAGGTGTAAAAAGCTGGAACTTTAACTAAAGGATCTGTAGTAGTGGTTTTCATTTGTCTACCAGATACAGCAGGACCAAAATAGTGTGCTGCTGTATCTTTACTTAGTATAGGAACTTCACTCAAATGCTCACTTATTTCATGTTCCTTATAACCTCCGTTCAGAAATTTTTCTTTCAAATTATTCAGTTCATCTGAGAATCCAGCCTCTGAGGGGTTTAACCTTGAAGCCCCATACCCTGGCCCTTAATAATGTTCTTAAACACATACGTAGGGTGCATACTAGATCTCATCAACAGGGCATTATGATAGCAAGGCTTACGATAAACCCCTGTGTTGATCAACCCATCAGATAGCTTCTCTAAATTCTAATTGCTGGCTACTACCATTCCATAAAATAAAAAGGTCATCGACAAAACATTGATAGAAAGCCACATGATCATTAAATTCTGCCAAACAGAACAGGGTGTGCTCTTCCCAGTGTGCCAAAAACATGTTAGCATAACTGGGTCCCCATGGCCACCCCGTCATGTTGGGTGAATATTGTATCATTGAATATGAATAAATTATTCTCCAAAATGAGTTCTAAAAATTGGGTAATTAATTCTATTTGTACTAAGGGATACTCACTATGCTCCTTAAAGTAGTCTAATATATATTGTATACCTATCTGATTCGGAATGATAGTAAATAATGATTGTATATCCATTGTAACTAGAATGAGCTCTTGTTCATCATTAATTCCTTTCAAACAATCATAGAGTTTCACTAGAAACTGTTTGGAGTCTTTAAGTACATATTTATTCCCATTCAATATGGTTCTCAGATGTTTCTCTACATATACTGACAGATGTTCAGTTACCCAACCCCCTCCAGTCACTATTGGTCTCATAGGTGGCTCAATGATATTTTTATGAATGTGAGGAAGCCCATGTATACTTACACAAATACAAGTAAGGTTTTGTGGCCAGCAACAGTGCTGCCATTATGAAACCATGCAGAGCAGTACAACCATAGAAACAAGAAGCACTGCTCAGTGAGATTGTGTGGACAACCACAACTAACAGGGTTGAAAATACTGCAATAACAGCAGTAATAACACAGTGAAAAAGTGTAATAAGTGCAATGTACACAACAACAATTATTTGCAGAATGAACTAATGGAGTGGGCAGAAAATGGCAAGGGCAAATACAAGGAAACGTACACTGGACAGGGAAAGTGTGCTGATGAAAATGGGCACAGACATGAATGATGGGAATGAGGAAAGAGGAAGTGGACATGGTAACTATGGCAATATCCACAAAATGGGATATGTCAATATATGTACACTTCCAGCACAAGTCAGTAGCATAACATTAAGCACATGTGTAGATAGCACAATATGTACTTCTGTGTACACCTCCTGTGTGAGTATATTATATCTTCACCCATGACTGTATATATGTGATGGTCACACAAGTTTACATGTCAATGGAGGTGAGTGGTTGTGATATAAATACCATGACGTGATCACTGGAGAGGGCATTTAGCAGGTACAGTATATACAATAGTGGGCATGTACATAGTCTGAAGCTCTGCAAAATGCCTTGCTTGAATATGACTGACATATTACCGTACCTCTCAACCAGTCACAGACACATAGCAACAGAATCCTGGACAAATGTAAACAGAAACAGGCAAAATTCTGGACACTTTTAAAATATTACTACATGAATAAAAGTCCTCTCCTTGAAGAAGTAAAACCACGCTTTGTATAAAAAAACAAAAAAAGCTGCAAAGTAAAAGCTGCTTCGTTTATAACAAGCGCCCATCAGACATATTTGTTATTCACCTAGCAGGAACTATTTGTTTTTCGTGACTTTTAAAATATTACTACAATTAATCTGTGGCATTGATAGAATATGTGAGTGTAACTTATTGTACATGTTCTGGGGGAACAGACAAGTACAACTCCAATGATTGTCAGTATTCTATAAAGGGAGTTAACCACTCCTGCCCCAAAAATGCCCACTTTTTACAGGGGTTAAGAGGAGACAGTATTAAACTGGAGTTGAAATCAGGGGTAATCTTGGCCAGCTGAGAGGTTTGCATGAAACATAAACCACAAGCCACACCTGCAAGAATCAAATCTATGTCATCAATGTTGTCACTGCGCTGTGTATTTACTGGGTGCAACACAGAAAGATGTATCACACACGCATCTAGTAGAACACCTTGAAGGGAAGTTTGTACTGTCAAATCATATTGGATATGCATCCCAAAGAATAGTTCTGCATGACTGACAAGATGTGTGGGAGCTCACTTGACTAAAGCATCCGTGGCTGACATAGGTATTGGCCATATGGATAATAACACTTAGAAACAACACACTATTATAAGTGGATTCCCTATACACAGCCGGGTATTGCATGCATCTGCCACAAGTAATAGCAATGGGTATTGTCTGAAGCATCTGTAATTGATTTATTAATTAAGAAGTGAGCCATTACAATGAATGGTACTGCAGTATGTGAGACTGATGACAATACATCAACTATGCCCATGTGCACAGAAAGCACAGCAGTGCAAAGTCAAGTGTCAATGATTGAGGAAGTTGTCATTGTGATATTGTGCACATACCAAGGAATAAATGGAGTACCCTGTATAGGTACATGTCAAAACTTTGTATTTGTGCCACACGATTACTGTCCCCCATGACACTGCCAGTGAAAATGTTATACTGCCATGAAATCCTGAAATACATTTATATGGGGTCCATGCAAACTATCAAGTGGTAATATTGATGTGATGTAGCAGTACACTCATGATGCAGTACAGTCACACTACAGCTGTACCTATGTTATAGTTGGACTCCAGGCTGTACATCACCTCCAAATAAAACCTTGAGTGTGAATCACATGTGACAAACTGAAATTGTTAACACAGTCGTGCAACTCTGTTTCATGTCATTGCATCAGTTGTACATCATATGCCGATATGTTTCTCTGACACCATATGTGGACACATCGCAGTTAAGGTGAATACAGTTAGTGCAGAACAGTTAATATCACAGATGCTTACAGCCATGCATTGCCACTGGGAAACACCTGTATAATCCTTGTGAACAACAACACAATAGTGCATACAATGAAGGTTGAAAGTGAATCTGAACATGTCATATGTCTCTGTACATAACAGAGTTACAACATGTGAATGAACCCAGGTGTATGTGCCCATGTAATCAGTATGATGTAATATTGCTGTATGTCAGATAACATTTCCAGATGCTAGGTATACACATGCACATCTGTGCCATACTACAGCTGTCACTGTGATGGTTGCATGACAACTGTGTAGAATGTTGATATACTACATTACAAGAACACATGCCTTAGTAAATCAACAATATACATAGCATCATCCTATGCCAACTGTCCTCAGGAGGCATATTACTACAGCTGTTGTGGAAAGAAGACATAACCAAATTGCAGCAGCAGCCATCAATGCAGTAGTTCATATCACAGATTGGAATACATGGTTGTAGGGCTACGGTGCATCCACACTTCAACATAACACATATGGATGATAACATCATCATTTAAAATATTCAGAAATCAGAGGACATTACTAACCTAATGGCCAAGAGCACATAAAATCCTAGCCATTGTTATCCATTTAAACCCAATTCACTATATCTATGTTATGAAAGATAGAAGGGTATGTGAGTATGTGCGCATGTGCTTTATTTAATACAGACAGCCTCTGCCCATATGTAATATGTGCACCACCCCATGACAGAATTAACAATCTCACATCCAGTAGTCTACAGATGGCTTGAGAGGGTCATGGAGGGGCTCTGCTTCATGGTGTGTGTATGCCTCTTTGAGATGATTAGTTCCTCAGTGTTCTGCAGAAAGGATGTTATGTGGATAGAGGGAAAAAGGGGGTGTTGGATTCAGAGAGCTATGTAAAAAGTTCTGAATTGGAATCAAAAAAAAGAGATGTAACACATCATACAATGACCGTATTATACCAAAATCCGTACACATAAGAGTTGGCTGAGGTCAGACTGTGTAGGTGCAGGAGCTGTATTCTGTACAACATAAGACTAGCACCACTACAGATGTCTGACTTCACCAGTATCAGAGTGCACTTTATAGGGGATGACATCATCAGTGTATTCTAAGAAAAAGATGTTTGGGTAGGAGTGTCTGAAATGGCCTCACATCCCTGTGTAAAACTGGTAGTTAAACAAATACATTTAAGTTGGCTTCTGTGAGATTACAACCCCTACCTACGTAGCAATACAAGCATTATCTTCAGACTGTTAGCTGAATGAATCCACAAACACACACACACACACACACACACACACACACACACACACACACACACACACACACACACACACGCACACTCATGTTGACAGCTATGAGATTAGAAACCCTACCTATCAAATACATGTCTTAACATGTCAAGACAGATATCTGAGTTTAATACAGTTAAAGTGAACTTTATAGTTCAAGGAAGAGACACACGCACACTCAGGTTGAGTACTGTGAGATTAGATCCCCTACATATCTAGTTATACAAGCTGCAGAATGCAGTACTTAACACTAGTGCCAGTTCAGAAGTCTGATTTTAATGCTGTCAGATTGCACTTTATAGGAGATGACACCATCAGTGTAGGTTGAGAAAGGGATGTTGGAAGGATTGTATGACATTTCTGTGGACTTACGTAAGAATGTAAAAGCATCTTCTGAATGATACTTAAGTGAGGGTGGCAGGACCTGGACTCATGACCTTCAGGCTCTACACACACTGAGATATAGACACACACACAGGCAAGTTGACCGCTCTGAGAATTGAGTCCATACCTATCTTATTACACAAGCTAGAATGCACAGTATTTAATGTCTATGCCATGCAAAGCAGTAGCTGGACTCATGCTCTTGTGACTACAAAAACACACTGGGACATAGACACAGACACACAAGATGACTGATGTGAGATTAAAACGCCTATTTATCCACTTATACAAACTAAAGAACATAGTGCTTAAAGCTTGCGCCAGCACAGAAGTTTGAGTTTAACAGTGTCATAGTGCACTTCATAGAGGATGATATCATCATAGTGTCACAGGTAACATATATAATAATGAATCTTCTTTGCAAAGCCAAGGCTTGTGATATGACTGAGTGAGCGCAGTTTGCAAAAGTACATATAAATACATCCTGGCAATGTAGGGAAAATACGCTGCCATGGATGCATATTGTAGAAGTGAGACAGACTGTACCTGTTGTGTAGATCACACACACACACACACACACACACACACACACACACACACACACACACACACACACACACACACACACACACACACACACACACACACACACACACACACACACTTTGGAAACAGCAGTAGTGCAATGATGAAGTTGTGTGTCTTCATATTCAGATGAAGGTATATCCACATTAGTACAGGTTACTGACAATATCCACGTGATATGATCATGGATGACCATTGTCCAGTATCATTATAAACCCATACCAGATACAGCAATGTAGTCATGCTCTATATTTCTGGGGACTGTTTGGCAATGGTCTAAGTAATGATATATAATTTCCAACTGCATTGCTGCAGGGCACACATGAATATCAGAAAGTATGCATTTAGTCAAGCCCACATCACTGCCCTTCTCTTTTGTCTGTGAATGCATTTCTGTATATTGTAGGATTACAGTCCAGTGACCAGAGTTAGTCATGCTATACACCTCTTCACAAAGTGCATCGCTGTGAAGCTGATTTGCTCAGTGATGGCAAAATATTATTTTTTTTATTTTTTATTTATTTATTTTATTTTACATTTGTTGACCGGGCTAGTCTGGCTGGATATATGTCCATTTTCAGCAGAGGCCCGAGGAGAAAAGCTCCACTATATATACTAGTAAATAACATAAAACTGCACAGTAAGAGACAAATATAAAAATCAAAAAAACTATTCCAACGTAGCATAGTGACAGTACAGAAGCAATTTAACAGGTGAAAAAATACAGCTAGGATTGCTAATCCCATATTCTTTGCAGAAGCAGGAATTGTAAAAGGCAATTAAAATAATAACAAACAATAGAGTTTATACAATATTTACAGAATTAACAATTATGATAAACATTTGTGCCAGGCTATAGTTTTAAGAACCAGATTTACACAGCAGGAAGCAACATACAGGTTTAAATAATAGATGAGATGACAGGTTGCAGTAATATATCTAGTGTAAAGAGAAAGTGACATTATAGGAATAGGAATATCCATGTGGATGCTAGGTGAGCTACAGAGGAGGGGTAGTACTAGTGGGAGAGACAAGTAGAAGAGATGGATGCATAACAACAGGTAATGGAGAGAACCATGATGAAAGATGGATGCTGTGGTCAGTCAGGATTTGAGCAAGGGCAAAGCCAGTGTGATTTGAAATAGTTATTTAATTGTTTCTTGAAAAGTTGTGATGAGCCTAAAGTAGTCAGTTCTGTGGGAAGCTTATTCTAGTACAAGCCAACATTTGTGAACAGGGAGTCACCAGATTTATTGTGTGATTTGAGAGCAGCTACTAGCAGTTTGTTAGCTGAGCGAAGGGAAGTAAGATTCCTGTAATGGGCAACAAGGTTGTTAAGTATAGGTGTATAAGTAGGGTAATGGAGAATTTTATGGGTGATAACTAATTGATGTAGAAGAATAAGATGTTGAAGTTCAAGCCAGCCAAGTTTTTTGAGGTTAACACAATGATGGGTTCGAAATTGGGAACCTGTGGCAAACCTGGCAATGCTGTGGTAGGATGTGACAAGTTTCTGAAGATTAGATTTTGATATGTTGATATAGGATGGAGAGGCATACAATAATGTAGAGATGAGATGAGTTTGTGCTAGAGACACCCTGGTAGTTGCTATAAGAAAGGGCTTAAGTCTATAGAGGGCACCTATCTTTTTATTAACAGCTTTGATGGTTAGGTCAATGTGGGAATCAAAGTTTAGTTGATTATCTATTATAAAACCTAGTAGTTTAGTGGAACAATCAGGTGTAATGATAGTGCCATTGCCAGAGACAATAGAAAAGGAGAAAGGGGCAGATTTAAGGGTTGGAGAAAAAAAGTAATAATTTGTTTTTTGGGGATTAAGGAGGAGACAGATATGTTGGAACCAGTTTTCTGCTGCTGTAGTCTTTTTGGGTGGAAGAATGAAGTTCAGCTGGAGATACAGCAGAGCAGATGAGTGTTGAATTATCTGCATACTGAATGCAAGAGGGTGTTGGGAGTGAATTAGACAGGTTATTTATAAATATGGAGAAGAGAAGGGGACCTAAGATGGATCCTTGGGGGACCCCGATAGTGACTGGGAGTTGAGAGGAAAAATGGCTGTCCCAAAGGACTGCTTGTTTCCTGTCTTTCAAATATGAGTTACACCAGCGCAATGCCAAAGAGTCAAGGGAAAGAGATTTCAAAGTGTCTAGCAGAAGCTGATGGTTCACCATATCAAAGGCTTTAGAGAGGTCGAGAAATAAAGCAGAGGAGAATAGGTTGTTATTGTGATTTTTGTTGATAGAGTCTGTAAAGGAGAGAAGAGCAGTGGAAGTGCTATGGAAAGGTCTAAAACCATGTTGGGAGTCTGCCAGTAGGTTATTATGAAGAAGATGATTTAAAAGTTGATGGTGTATACAACGTTCCATAATTTTAGATAGTGGTGATAGTAAGGCTATAGGGTGGAAATTAGAAAGTTTGTTAGTGTTTCCTCCTTTATGCAGTGGAATGATATGGGAGACTTTCCAGAGGGAAGGAATAGTAGATTCGGCTATTGTTCTGTTAATTAAGATGGAAACTGGGTATGTTAGTACTTCTGCTGCTAGCTGTAGATATTCAGCTGGTAGTTGGTTGGCTGAAGGAGTACATGGTTTAAGTTTTGAAAGTAGCTTGTGAATATAGGTTGTGTAGACTGTAATAAATTTTAGATTGGGGGTGTTGTTATGAGGAGAGGTATTTTGAAGAGATATGGGGGGAACCATGGTCTTTGCTAGAGAGGTGACTGTTTCAGAAAATAAGTTGTTGAATGTATTGGCTATTATGTTAGGTGGGGTCTGAGCTAAGTTAGCTGGAGTAGGTGTTTTGGAATTCCCTGGATGGAGCAGTTTATTGATTCCTGACCAGAATTTTTTCGGTTTATGATTTTGATTTTCTTGATATTGGAGGTAAAAATTTTTTTTATCAAGAAGGGTGAGTTTTTTTGTAGTATTTCTAAGGTATTTGAAGTTTTGATGGTCAGTTGGGTTTTTAGCACATGAATGATTCAAATTTCAGAAATTTAACTTGCAGTGTCTATTGGTTCTCATTGCCAAACTGTGCGCAAATAATGCCATACATTATCTGACATGATTGGGGTTATCTGCAAAGTCCATCTGTTTAATGTTAATGTTTCATGTGTCAGGCTTGCAAGATATCTTATGGGAGAAATTGCTGGCAGCTAGTATGATCTGCATGCTGTAGGCTATCTTTGAAATGTTGGGTCCAAAATTTTATTCCACAATTAACTGTTAGCCTTACCTTCCCTGTTTGTGTGACATTAAGTGCCAAGCAAGCACAGTTCTCTGCTTAAGGAAAACAGTGAAAAATGTACACTGTACTTTGTGCAAACAGGATCAGAGGCAATGCATGGTTGTCAGCACTCTGGGCAGTCCTGATTCTGAAAAATCAAACTGCTGCTTAATTTTCTCTGTGGCACTGAGCTCTTGGTTAGAGCACAGGTGAGCCAGGCCTCAAATCCACGATTGCTTTTTTCCCGTTTTTTTTACAAAAGATGTCAGGATGTCATTAGCTAAGAAAATACGGTCAGGACTGCAAGTGTGTTTACATGTACCCTTACCAGTTTAGCCTTTTTTATGTTACAGTAATATGAAGTCTCTTTTGAAAAATCCTGCCATCTGTTCAGTGTAATAAATGTTACATTTTTGATGAGGCAAGTTAGGATATTCATATAAAGTAACATATTGCTTGCTTGGTCTCAAGTGCGCGCTTGTGTATGTGTGTGTTGTGATTGCATACACCATTTAAAAAATGACTAGTGAGGTTCCATCCTTCCTTTTTAAGTTATTATTGCAGAGTGATATTTAATTCACAGAAATTTTCTCCTTTGGTCTATGTTGCTTTGGTTCCAGGATTCCTTTTGGGTCACCAAAAACAAGTTATATGATAGCAGCTGTCTAAACAGGAATACAATGACTTACAGTTGCAGGAATATATTCCTATAAGGATTATACATTTTGTAATGTTATGTGTACATTTCTTAAAACATAAACACTGTTTTCCTTCATGACAACATTATAGTATTAGCTTCTGCAGGCTAAACGTTGTGAAAAGAGATGGAAATGCTTAATCCATTAAAGTAATTTGGCCTGCAGGGGTAGTTAAGCATGTTTTCATTCTTTTTTAGTTTGCCTATTTTACACACTAGAAGTTTTTTTGTGACATTATGTTGGTTATCATTTTGTAATTGTACACTTTAAGTGTGAAGTAGACAAGGGTCAGTCATGAGTTCAGCTCCTTAATTGCTGTTCTCCATTGCCAGTTACTGCAGGCAAAGTTGTTATTTCTAAGCCAGCAGTGACTAATTTTTGTGTATGTTTTTTTCTCTTTTCTCCATGGCTGTATGACTGTGAAGTTAGTATATATAAAGGCTCTGCAGTTGAAACCCACCACCTGGAGTGTACAGAAAGGCTTGTTCACAGTCCAAAAACATTTTTTTTCCAGAGTTTCATTGAGCTTAAGCTTTTATACTTACAGCCTGGACCAGATGAGGGATTGCCATGACTGTAGTCAAACAAGCAGTACAACCAAACTGAAAAAAGTGCGACAGATTAGCAATAACATAACCACACGGTAAATCACCTTGCCTTAAAAAATATTTTGTTCTGTATCACAATTACCATTAACTTATGCATCTAGGCATGTAAGCAATTTCAAGGAATGAACCTCTGTTTAAATGCATAAAACATACTATAAATTAAAATAAAGAACAGGTTTTTGTGCACACAAATTCATGTATTCTAACGTACTCTACTTATTATATTCTGTTTAACCTCATTTAACTTGTAAAAGTAAATTACAAACCATGTTAAATCATCATTAATCTTCAAAAGCTTTATCACTGTTGCACATTGCCAGCAACAATAAATTAAAACGCTTCCTAATCAGCAAATGAAATAGGTACTCAATAAAACAATTTATGCTAAATGGCTCCCTATCAGAAGTGCAAAATCCCTAATTAAAAGTCACAAAGCTCTAAAAAATAATGTTTGACTTAAAAAAAATGCAACACATGGTGAAAATGACCATAATACCAGTAAAACAATCTGCAGGGTCTTGTCTCTATCCTTTCTTGGGTACAAGAGACAGTGGGCCAGCGGATAGCATTGTTTCCTAACAGCAAAAGGTTTTCCAGTTCGATTCTAGATGGGGTGCCTTCTATGTGTTCATGTGGGTTTTCTCCAGGTGCCACAATTTCCTCCCACATTCCAAAGACATGCAGTAGGTGGACTGAGCACTTTAAATTAGCCATAGGTATGTTTGTAAGTTTGTAGTATGGAAGAACAGCCACAGCAGGGCTAATCACCTGGCAGTTTGAACTTTGACTTTAAATGATTACTATTGAAATCACACTCCGACTCTATATGCAAAAATTAAAAAAGGGGTTGTGGATGTATAGATGTCTGTATGCACACTTTTCAAACTGATACTTATTTATTCCAGCTATAAGATCACAGTACATCAGAGTAGGTAAAAATACTCCATCGTACTGCACCCTCAGAATTAGCATATATTATCCTTATGTATATTTCTGCACAGCACCTCTACACACATTTACAGTCAAGCTCTCAGAGGGTTACTGCTGTATTCCTCAACTAGTCATAGAATCTGCCAACATTTCCTGAATACTTGGATTTTCACATTCAGATTCAGTTTACAGAGTATTCAGTCTGTGATATTTAAAACTTTTATACACAGGACCAAATCTTTCTCTATATCAAAGAAAAACACTAGATAAAACCACAAATCCCATGCTGTCATCTGAACACCCTTCTTTTATATCTGTCCTATATTCAAAAAAAAGTTAAAACCTTCCATGATCTTTATAATCAACACACATTATTCTCTATCCAGAAGCACTTCCTGTTCCCAGGTGAAGTCATTCAGTTCACAGGATCATTCAGAAGTGATTAATATTAATGTTAATGCACAGTAGGTCACCATTTTGTATTCAAAATAAAAAAACTAAATAAAATTATTTCAGAGGTAACAAAAACTACTGCAATGTGCATCTACAATAAGAATGTGAATTTATTAAAATCAGAAAAAAATGTGTGAGTGACTCTTTAATATTTTAGAAGAAACAAAACCATAAACAGAAATAAATGTACTCTTACCTTGACTTGGAATGTCCAAATGCAAGAGTTTTCTTAAAAATATGTGCACAAACATGAAACAATGGAAATGAATATACAAAACTGCTTGGTGATACTGTTTTGCAGTGGAATTTTTGTTTTATAATTTATTCTTTATTAGTTTTGTTTAATCTTATGAATTAACCAGCTCTTCACATTATGTTGCTATAAGCCACTGCTAATCAGTGGAAATGTTTTGGTATATCTATGCAAGCAGGGGCAGTATGAGAAAGGAAGATAATTTGTATATATTTTTTTCTGAATATCAGTATAGCTAGCTGCATATTCTTTCTATGGATTATGATAATGTAGAACAAAATGTTATATATTAACAGGCTAAAGGTGATAGAATCTTAATCAAGGTCCATTCAATAATGAGGAAATCAGGCACATGCGCATTTCATTGTGTTAAAATCCAGGGGCAATGCTAGGAATTTTGAAAGTGTACCGAAAGCTTCCAGAATACAGCCATCTTCTGAAAAACAGCAGCCATCTTCCCATTTCCAGACAGTGCAGTAGGCAGCATACTATTTACTACTGAGAAAAATTCCTTACATGACAGGTTTTAGCAAAGTACCCATTTTTCCAATCACATAACCAGAAGCTATAATGAATATGCAATTGTAATTTTAATTCTAGCAAATCTCTTTATATATAAAAAAAAAACATATGCTGTATTAGGCACAGCATATGCATGCTTACACTCATTTTCACAGGAAGAGCCATTGTCTTTAAACAAGAGAAAAATTAGTGGGGAATTATTTTCTAGCTTGGTAACTGAAACCTTTTCTCTGCAGTTTTATTTTACACATTAGCACATTACCAATGCAAACAAATAATGCTTTCTAGCTTGATATATAGTACATGCAGGTATCCCAGTGTCTGCAGCATTATATCATACGTTCACTTGCAGTCAGTAAAGGAATAAGACAGAACCTTAGCAGCTCAGTTACAGGTTTAGGATTTTCAGCTCTACATCATCGGTCCTGCAGATGGTGCCATGGTAAACAATCAGACAAGGATCTCTATGGTTAAATCATGCAGTTATAGGCCAGATAAAAAGTTAAAAGTCATTTTGCAAGAATATATTCACAAAAATAGGTTCTGTGTTTGAGGGTATGGCAAATAAATTGTACCTATTGGCTTTTTGCAATGCACCAAGAAGAATACAGTTTCAGGTTATTATTAACTTACGTTTACTATAATTTCTTTCATCTGTCCATTTTTATTTGTTTTATATATCAATAGTGATGTGTAATACAGTGCATGAAAACCAGTCAAGAAGTGCAAGACGTTATCATAGTGTGGCATATATTGATGATCTAGCAAGCATCTTTTTGCCTTAACAGACATACAGTACAAAACACTAATGCCATTCTTCTATGTGAACTAAAACTATTATTGAAAAGCTATATTTGTCATGCCCAGCAGTCAAACTAGAATAAGCAGATCCAGTATAAAATATATTACAAGAAACACAGAGGTGTCATGACTTCAGCCTCTGCAGCTTCCAGCTGTCACTGTAAAGGTTCGCCACCATACTATTACTCAAGTGGAGAATGTTTCAAGAGCAGCTATTTCCTCCAGGTTAATCCCTCAATTTCACTGTGACCCAAGGCAACAATAGTATATGCAGTGTTAAAAGACTCCTCTAGTGAATGTATTATGGCCTTCAATGATGGAGTTTTTGAATAACACCATAAATGAAAAAGTAAGTTCAGGACAGGAAGTATATATAGCACAGCCTATTCTAGCTGGCTGTGACTCTTCAGAATCTCAGGGAATGGTTTTGATATAACAAATGCTGTAACATGATGTAATGAACAACAGTAAACAATGTTCCCATCCAGTCGAACACCATTCCACAGCAGTGTCCAGTAATGTGCAAGTAACTAAAACATAAGCGAGATGCAGAAGTTCTACTACTAGTCCAAAATAAACATGTCTCTGTAAATGACCACTTGATCCAATCGTGACTAAAAATTATATTATTATCATTACTAGTATTATTATTATTATTATTGTTGGCTTTACAAATGAAGTTCCTTTATTACATTCACTTTTCTTGTATTTTTAGAATTCACAAAGAATGATCCCACCAATCCAACCACAAAGTCTGTGCAACTTGCCTAGTCAGCTGGAAAAATATTGAGAGTTATGCCTACATCTGTCATCGACAAAATTATTTTATAAATGGCTACAAAGATGGAGAGCTCTGTCTGCAGATATTAGTTTTCACATTACCCAACATGCTAGCATGTCATGTGGTTTCACCCTTGAAATAGTATAGGAAAGATGTTTCCCCAGTGCTAAACCTTTGAATTTCCACAAAGGTACACTGATATCCCTTACGTCCTAATGAGATTAAAGATAAGTCAATGTCAGCTTCTTAGCTTCTTCCCTATGACTGCTGCTGCAAATCTCATCTTTGAAGCCAACTACTCTGCATTTCCTGCAATGACTTCACCTTATGCAAGGTAATAAAACAGTCCTGATTATGATAGCAGACAATGGAATATATGTTACACACAAACACACACACATACACACACACACACACACACACACACACACACACACACACACACACACACACACACACACACACACACACACACACACACACACACACACACACACACACACACACACATATCATCTGTCTTTTTTTCTCAAATAGATCTTCATTGATGTTCACAACAATCTGGTATTACAAATAAGACTTTACCTGTTATACAAGGTCATGATACTTCATTGCAATGCCATTTGTCACCTCCTAAGCCCCCTATTTCTTCTTTTTTTTAAGAAAGTGAGTGCATCAATGATGTAGGTACAGTTAAATGAACACTGATGTGCACAGTTTGTTATTAACTTATTCCCTGCATTGGAGCTCTTTAAGCTGGTACTCCAACTTGTAATAGTTGCTTCCTAAGCCTTTTGACAACATGAAGTTATATTCCCACTTTTCTAACAAATGTTCATATCTCTAGAACCATGAAGGAAATACATTGGGGAAGCAAATAATTTGTCTGACATGTGCAAAGTAAATTAATAATAATAATAATAATAATAATAATACAGTATTTCATATGTTCTGTATTACACCATCAGTAATTTAAATAAAGTACACGTCCCACTATCAACTGTATGCAAATGCAGTTACAATTATTTATTTATTTGACATTGGTTAACCAGGTTGGTCCAACTGAGCCAGAAAACAATTGTACAGGGAAACCTGAAGAAAAAATCCCCATAGTAATAGAAACAAGAAATTATTTTTATTACAAACCATACAGTATTAAAAGACTTGATGACATATAGCAAACATAGACAAATATATGTTAGAATAAAATGTGTGCATAATGGTTATAACAAGGCAGTTAAATATTACTAAACAAAAGAATTTAACATAAAAAGTGTCTAATAAATTGGACAAATAAAATATACATATTGGAGTTTGCATGTCCTCCACTCGGTCGTGTGGCATTTGAAAGACATGCGTAAATGGGCGTGCCTTCATTGAAGGTTGGGCGTCGAGCTGGCACCTCGACACCATAAAAATCTACTGCCAGTCATTAGCGGACCAGAGTTCTGCTGTGGCAACCCCTAACTGGGAAAAGCCGAAAGAAGAGCAACAACATAGATTGTAGCAGCATTGAAAGTGGGGTATGACAATAGTATAGAAGAGAAATAGAGTCATAGCAGTTGGACATTAAGAAGAAATGTGAATATAATAAAGTGGAGCATGGTAATGGAGGGGTAGGTAGGGTCATGGCAGGATCATTTAAAAACTGATTTCTGAGATGATACAGGCTATATACCTCAGTTCAATTATTGCCTAAATGTAAATTATCTTTTATCTTCTCATTTCCAGTCAAACTCTACGAATGTTTCCCCTTTAAACCTATCTGACATACATCACTTTGCCCAGGAAGTGTCCACATGACCTAGCTTCAGTATATGGTATATTTCTTAGAGCTATTGATATGTTAGTTTGCTAAATTGCCCTTATACATATGCCAGGGAAGACATCTATTTACAGAGTTATTCCATTACATTTTGTTAGCTTTTGTGACATATTTTGTGCCCATTTAATTTCATCAGTTGAACATCAGATATACTTGGTAACTCATCTGATTTACATTTTCTGATGACTGCTTTTGTTTTCTATTTTTCTGTCATCTCAATTATTATCATTGCCTTTTCATTTTTAGTAACTTACAATTTTTTTCCAGTCATACTCAAATAAGCATAATGTATGGGATACCATCACTTCAAGCTGCAAGCACCCACCCCCACATAAAAAAATCCTTTGAGTGTTATTTTAGATCTTTTATTCTTGGACATGACCAGACAATATGTCCCCATTTCCAAATATCCAAAAAATATTCATTCTGATATACAAAACATGTAGTATTTGCTGTAGGAAATATAAGACTTAACTTATGTGATAGATAAAAATATTTGTGCAGACATTTACATGCAAATATTCTTATCCTGCATGAGTTAGTCACTTCTTATTATGCATGAGTTAGTCACATGCTAAGCCAGATGACAAACCCAAGATTACACTGAGTGATAAGTCTTATCCTATACTAGTTCTTCTGACTCCTATCTCTCTACCTTGACCTCCTTCAGGACCTCATAGGACCTACTAACCAATTATTTTGTTAACAGACCCGATCTCAAAAAGCCAGTCATTCTTGCCTGCTTAGCTGTTCTTTCCATCCTCTTAAGATGCCAGTCTCAGCACACCTCATAATACACACTTGTGTAGAACCTGTGCCCAGATGCTTCTCCAGTGTCTGCCTGAATATTAACTGTGTAAAATGTGCCCAACATCTTGTCAGCCATTCTCACCTTAATGCCACAATTTACTATTTCCGTATGGTACTGGGCATGTCCAGTAAAGATCACAGTTCTTGTTCATTAAATAGTGAATTTAACACCAGTAGTGGATGCTTAGTAAAATAAAGTGGTTCCTATTTTCTCCCAAGGGGGATAATATTATTGGTGACAAATACTTTTATGAATGGTACAGGAATGCTTGATAGAAAGTCAGAGCTATCCCCAGATAACTTTCTCAGATTTTAAACTGGCACGTTCATCAACTTTATTCAGTTTTATCTTCAGCAAATATAAGTTCTTTACCTTTAAGTTTCATAATATAACTGAGGATCTCGTGACATTTACTTCTTTGACTTCAGATGACATTATATGCTTTTCCAAGGGCAGTCTAGAATTTCATCCATCCCAAGTGAAATCTTGCATCATATTCTTAACTGATTTCAAGTAATTATTTGGGAGTAATGATTAGAATTTCCCAGAAAACATGCAGTAGTAATGGCACCACAAAAAATGAAGAGCACATAAATCCTCTGATCCATTTCCAGCCTTGATGACTTTTTGCCTCCTAAAATCACTTTTAACCCTTTTTTTAGTTTCATATGATTTATTTAATGAAACCTTAACAGACATGCATATCTATACAGACAAAATATTTATGTAGGAATACTTCCACAAGTAACCATATTGAGTCTTAAGGCTATCCAAAGGTACAAAGTTCAAAGCAAACACCCTCACTTTAGCGGTATTCATTTTATATCCAGAAAGTTTGCCAAACATGTACATATCTCTAAATAAAGCTGGCACATCAGTATCTAGCCAGGTTAAGTATAGGATAACATCGTCAATAAAAAGAGAAATTGTAAACTTTTCATTACTCGCTATATAAATATGCATGTTAGATTTGCATATGGGAGGCACTAATGGTTCAAGATAAAACACAAACAAAAATGAGGAGAACCAAGAGGATCAGCCAACCCTGTCTAATTACTCTTCTTAACCAAAATGAAGAGCCAAAGCTTGCATATATCTCTACTCTGTCCATAGATCCTCTGTAGATCACCATAATTAAATCATCCATGTAAACCCTTGAACCAGCAAGCCTCAGTCTCTCTCTGTTTCTCTCTCTCTCTATATGTATATATGGTTTACCACTGTTTAGCTGACGGATACAATGTTGACCGTCTGTGTATCGAATGCAGTGCAACAAATATGCAAAATACCAAATGCAAATGCATGGAATGGCAATCCCGCTCCCTTTTTTGGACCCATGTTAGCACTCTTTTTTGATGTAGAGTGGTCAAAAATGTCGCATGAGGTGTTCTTTGTGACATTTCAGCCATTTGACATGCAAAACTTTGGGATTTCAATTTGAGCATTTGTGGGTTTGACCGCAGTGTATTCGCTTAAATGGTGGTAAACGTATATATATATATATATATATATATATATATATATATATATATATATATATATATATATATATAGAGTATCGATCCACCATCTTAAAGGCCTTCAGTGCAGCTAAACTATCCTATATCAAATTATTCTGCTTCAGACTAAACAAAATGTATTAGAATATGTGTCTTCAGTATATTACCAAGCTATTACCTTCCTATTTCAAAATCACATTGCAAATTAAGTACAGAAGTCAACATACCATATAGGATGCTAGTACTGCTGAGGTCAAGTTGAAATAATGATTAAAGGTAGAAGTTCCCCTATAGGAAAATGTCAACGTTGAGTCTTTCCCCTCCTTAGATATTACTGCTGCTATTGCCTTTTTCTAGGATGTAGAATTTTTTATACCAAATGTATTTATTTATTTTATTTTATTTTACATTTGTTGACTGGGCTAGTCTAACTGGATATATGTCCATTTTCAGTAGAGGCCCAGGGAGAAAAGCTCCACATAAAAACAAAGCAGAATATTGCAACTACAGATATAGTTCACTTATCAGACAAAACAGCTGTTTACATGGTAAGCTAGTAATCATGATAGATAACAAACAGTTTTTCTTTTTTTTTGTGGCCCAAACAATAATAGAAGAAAAACGTATTTAGAAGGGTGTGAGACATTCCAAAATCAAAGTTGTATATACATCACAGAAGAACAGGTAATTATTTACAAGCAGGGGCACATTGTTTAAAAGGCAGTGACTTATCTATAAGGCAGTGACACGTTCATAAAGTCTTTGCTGGGTACGATCATCCTAACCCATAATAGTATCTGAGAAGAATAAGTTTTATACAGTCACAAGTTAGCTAACTGATCAGATTAACAGAGGGGTAGAAGGTAATCATCTTAAAAGTAGCAATGAAGTGAGTAGTATTAAGTGTGATAACCTAGGATAACAGGAAGCAGAATCGTAGACTAGGTTGGTACAAGGACATATCCAGTGGGTTGGAAGGTATATTTTGAAATTACTTGATTATATAGATACAAACTTATCTTTATGAAGTATCCACACCTCTGTTGGAATATAATTGCTACCTAATGTTTTTCCTTGCTGATTGCCCAGTCATTCAAATCCTATGTTTGCTCACTAGAAAACTTATTTCAATTTAAACTATTGTAGTAAGAATTTATCTTATCTTATCTCCATTCTGGCCCTAAATGGTATTCCACTTCTCTAAGTTTTGATGCTACATATAAAATGAAAAATATCTTTGCTATTAATATAGAATCTCAGGTCACCTTTACATCTTGTACATTTCCTAATACTGCAATCATCCCCTGTGAATGCTGCTGCCTTGGTCTCATCTCTAAGGCCTTCTGCTATTCAGGGAAACTAAACATTCATTTACATTTCAGAAATAATCCACAAGTGGGTGAAGGTATCACAGGATTAATCCACAGTTGGCATGGTTTAATCATGAGGGCGAAGTCCAAGGGATTAAAGAAAGTCAACCATGGGTTAATCCTGTGATACCCCACCCACTTGTGTTATTGCTATTATACAATGACATTATTTAAGAAAGGAATTGCTTATCTTTCTTAAATAATCCCCCAGATTTACTAATCTTCCATGCAGGACTAGCTTAGTCCTGCATGGAAGTGGCCATTTAGGAGCAGGATGGCAGAGCGCCATGCATATTAATGAGGAGCGCTGCCTGAGCTCCTAATCTTACACGGAGCATGTAAGAATGAAGGGGGCATGTCTGAGAGCAGAGCTCTCAGAATATACATGCCCCCTGCAATGAAGAACAGCAGAAAGGCCTAAGAAATGAGCAAGACCACTCATAGGTGTCCGCATATCCCCATCAACACACCCCCTCGTGTACAACAGCAAGTAAATACAAATAAAATGAACAAACCTTTTTTTTTAATTAAAAATCCGATTAAAGCTAACCTTAGGTGTGCGGGTGTGCCCATCACTTAGCTACAGTTAATGCAGCTTAAATGGCTGAAGAGGATAACAAGGAAGATATATGCAAATGAAGCAGCATAGCAATAGTACAGTGGGGAGAGCATTCCCCTTACGAACAGGCATTCCTGTTTTGAGTCCCACTGCAGCACATTCCATTTTCCATGGCAAAGCACGTTATGACCAATATTGTTGTTGCATAATCCACTAAATAACATATATTTGTGAACTGGAGTAGTGCATTAAATGCATGTGTGAGGTGTCAGTGTCATAATGAATAAAGTACTAGTAAGCAAGTTTAAACACCAGTAAGCAGTAGTAAACATATGTTACCACTAGTAACAAGTTTAAGCCTGTTTGCGTGGGGGTAAGCAATGAGCACACAGGGTAAACAATTTTGAAGCTATCTGTAAGCATCATTAACAGGAGGTTAGCAGTCCTTACCCTCACGCAAACCAGTGCAAACCCACTTACAACTGCTCAAAAGTGCCTTAATCAGTCTGTATCCAACAGCCCTTGTTCTGCCCAGCAACAAAATAAACAGCCTTGCAGGTTTTGAACCTAGGACCCTATAAACTATAGTCACAGTAGTTAACCACCAGGTCATCACAGCAGTACAGAAGACTGAGGTATCAGCAAACATGTCCTCACTATAGCAAAATCAAACTTAACCTGTGAAAGAAATCAGTATACAGTCATATGTTCCATAACGCACTACATAACATAAATATGTGAATTGGAGTACAACAGTAAGCCCAGAAGTGAGGTGTAATTGTAACAGAGTGTTGAACCCATACAGTGTGCGCACACATGAATCATGGATACCAGGCATACATGTAAGATGTAATGAATAATAAATCAATGCCAAAAAGAAATTATAATGCAAAATCTAATGTAAGCAAAGCTAAGCTTTGCACAGGCCAGCTTAGGAGGTGTAAGCAATGTGTAGGCCAGCTAACGCAATGTGCCCAGTGTTATATCCCTTTAAACAATGCCAGCCTTAGGTAAGTAGGTTTGCCCATAGCTTAGTCTTTTCAAAACCAGCCAATCATGAAAAAGTGTGGGAAATCAGCCCTACTTAAACCCAACAGGCGGGAATACCACTCATAACTGGTTTTAGCTTCCCTTCCAGGCTCCATGTTGGAAAGAGGAGAGGGTGTGCACTTTTGGCCACAGCACTGGTACATCCAGGAGTCCAGAGTCATGGCAGGACTCCTTGTCAAAGACCATGAGCAGAGACTGCTGCAGGGCCAGTACCAGGGTTCCCAATATAAGGCAGAAGCCTGATACCATCTCTCCCATGACCTCACCAGTGCCACTGGCATACCCCGAACTGGTGAGCAGATCAGGCATCAATATGCCAACCTGAAGTGGCATAAGGGGGACCTCTTGGACCAGTGGATCCAAGAGGTTAGAACAGCAGAGGATGCCCCAGCTGTGTGTAAGTATTGCTCCACTATGTGTGTAATAATTGCCAGCTCATGTATATCATGGATAGGTATGGCTAAATATTCCTCTTATGTCCTCCACAGCTGCAATCAAGTGAGCCACAAACCAGGAGGCCCATAAAAGTCACCTGGAGAGGTTGTGATGCGAGGCGGGTCAGTAATACTCTTGCATGTACTGTCAAAGGAAATAAATCTAAAAGTATTAGTAATTTAATTGTCTGTATAAAACCTGTATTGTTTAAGGCAAGTACTGCATACATCTAGACTATTGCCCTCTTCAACCTTTAATGACCTGACACACACATATACATGCTTTCCTCACAATTCACTACAATACCGAATATGGCTGGAAGAGAGTCATATAGTATGTATGTAAATAAAAGGGTAATAGCCCGACAATAAAGGTCAAACTGCTGGACTGCATGTGTATACTCTGGTATCATATGGTAATGTAGATTTGCATTCACGTAATAGTACTGCTGTATTAAGCACTGTTACACACACCATGCACCATAAATAGAATGTGTAGGAATGCCTGTATATGATGGTGTAATTTTAGAAGCCATTTAGTACAACTGAGAGACACATAGACAGAAAAAAGGAAAAAGCAAACAACAAAACTCGAATAGCACATGCAACTGAGATGTGAACTGTTTTATTTTTAGCACACACAGCCATGGTTTTAATCCTGTCAGTGGTAGTAGTCTGCATACAGAATCATACCCCACAACTGTACAGATAAGACCAGAATGTCCAGTATATGGGCCCATATCTGCTGCCTGTCCCCCTGGGAAGTCTGTGGGATGATCCCAGATGTTTAGCCAGCAAACATGGAATACAAGTGATCCTCAAATATCTATGAGAACAAACTTGTCACTGTAGCAACTCCCAAAACTGTTAGGAGAGTAATAATCTATGTATGTCCTATCTACACCCCCATGTTGTCAAGCTATGACCAGAGTGTCTATAGTAACAGAATGAGATGTATGTGCATAATACAAATGTGTAATCTGGAACTATGTGTTGCAACATTCAGGTAGTGCTAACAAACATTGCTCCCACAGGTACGTCAGATACGAACACTGTGCTGAGAAATAAAAAAACATTATACTCTGTACTGGTACTGTTTACTTTGGTATTGTAGTGAATTGTGAGGAAAGCATGTATATGTGTGTGTCAGGTCATTAAAGGTGGAAGAGGGCAATAGTCTAGATATGTTCCGGTACACCTGCATGTGGTCAACATATGGCCAGAGTCTGTGCAGAAAGGGTTGGATAACTATGTGCACAGCATCAACCCAGAATCTGGGAGTATGTGTAGAAACAGTGTTAACAAACATTCCCTCCACAGGTATACCAGGTAAAAGGTGTATACTGGAGGTAAAACCAGTTCATGTATAATGATGATGACAGCCATATCACTGTCCACACTAAGGCTAGAGGGTAGCGTAGTAAGACTTATAAGGTACGGATAACAGCACTGAATAGGAAAGTAATGTGGACTACAGGAATATACTAGTTGTTAATTGACATCTTTCTCTCCCCCTACCATATCTCCAACAATAAACAACATACCCATCCCAACCATTATGTAATGACTCCAATGTTCTGATGATGACTTATTGGTTGATAAATATTTTTATTTGTTCCCATGCATGTGCTATATTGAATTATTCCAACATTGGTGGCATGGTACCATCAATGTACATGCATGCTGTTCTTATTACCACTGTGGTCCCATATATGCATGTGTTCTGTTTGCTATGCAACTGTTCCATATCTGGTTTCTGGGTTAATGGGAATATCTATGCATGCTGTTATACCTAACCCTGGAATGCATTGACTATTACTAACCCACATATGATGATAAAATCTAAACACTATAGCACGTTTGGGAAGGCTGGTCCCAGTGGACCCACCTGTCCCACCTCAGCTGGCCATGGCACTGGGCAGCAGCCTGTCTGGGGTCCAACCTGGGACCTCCCTGTCCATTGGTCCTGCACCACCTTCGGGTGGAACCGCCTCAGGGGATGGGGATCACCCCCCCCACCCTGGGAGCAGGCGTGGACAGGAACTTGTCACCCATTGCCAGGTCTGGGATGTGGTGTGTAGCAAGCTCAACCAGCAGTTTGGTGATCTGCTATGCCAGCTCGAGGGTCGCATGTGTTGACTAGAGGGTCAGCCTGGCTCTATGGCACAGCCCCCAGCACAGTCACCTTCAGGGCTGTGAAGGTGCAGTGTTGACTGCCCATGAGTGGGGACGTCAGTCCCACTGTTTCCACTAGGGGGCTCATGGGCTTCCAGTTTCCCAACACCCCACCCCATCAAGGTGTTTACCCCCCACATGTGTCAAATACTGCCCCTGTATGTGTCTTGTTTGTCTTGTCTGTTAACCTACCCAACCCATCTCCCCAAATATACCTACTATCCATCCCCAACATCCCACTTTCACCTGAAAAAAAATAAAAAAAGGGCAATCTGTTCCCCAAAAAAAAAATTCTCTTCCCATACATAGATGTCCATTTCACACACTTGTACACTGGACACATGTAATCTGGTCTAATTGGCATCACAGCTTATTATTGTTGTCTTCACACCTCTCCCAGGGGTATGAGTGTCCAAATCTACCTCCAAATTCAGTGTATATGCACAGCTGTTGCTGTAGAAGAAATGGGCAACTATGGACCTTCCCCACAACCTTCCTGCACATCCTTAGCTATTTTCCCTACAGTCTTTCCCTCTTTGTGCCCCTTTTTCACCACTTTCCTATCAACCCTTTTTTCTTTTCTTTTAAAGAAATTAGCATGGGGGGTAAGCAGGAGTAAGCACTTTTAAGCAGCAGTAAGCGGTTTTAAGCCTGTTTGCGTGAGGGTAAGCAATGTCTACACAGGTTAAGCAATTGAGTAGCTAAATCAGTATAAGAAACTGTAATCAGAAGTTACCAGTGCTTACCTCCATACAAACTCACTTACAACTGCTCAAAAATGCTTCATCACTCTGTATCTAATGGCCCTTGTCCTGCCCAGCAACACAATAAACAGCCTTGACAAGACACAAATCCAGCACCCTGCACACCATAGCCAACGTGATTTACCAATAAGCCATGTCAGACATACATAATCCTAATGTTTTCACAAACATATCACATTGCCCAGACATTCAACAGTACAGGTAATGTATTCCAACATGTAGATGTATGTGTGTGTGTGTATGTATATTAATATCTAATTAGATAAAACATATCTATATATGTGGTTATAGATATAATATATATATATATATATATATATATATATATATATATATATATATATATATATATATATATATATATACATACAAATGCATACATCTATGGATATATATGTGTACATCTAAATGTATATATATATATATATATATATATATATATATATATATATATATATATGTATATATATATATATATACAGCAAGTTATACATATATGTAAGCAGATATATAAATCTATATAGGTATATACATACATCTGTAGATAACAATGGGAACATAACAAAAACATATATGTTCACATGCACCGTTAATGGGGTTGAGAGCCCCCAAACAACATACGTTTTGTATGAATAGGTATACCCCTCACAACCAAACATGTCTGCCCTGCAATACAGTACCAACTGTTGCAGATCCCATAACCAGGAACTGACACTACATGGGCACAAGATGTTAACAGTACTCCATCCCACCTGTATGATGTTAGGTTGGTATCAGTAATATATCAAGCAGTACAGTCTGGCTCCCATATGGAATGTACAATGTGGAAGCTATCAACATCCCTAGGATACATATACACAGACACATATATGCAGATACAGATATACATATATTCATATATATATATATATATATATATATATATATATATATATATATATATATATATATATATATATATATATATATATATATATATATATATAACTGCACATACACATGCAGAGATATGTATAGTAAGATACATATGTAGAAGGTGCACACAATATGGAACAGCCACTATAACTACAGTTAACACCTTAACAACTGGACACTGTATGAGCCACCAATACAAATGACAATCATTGCCTGCAACATATACCCACAGAGAGGTCAAAGGATATAACACCACACACAGGTTTGCATAAATGGGAAAGCTTTATTTGTGTACTATTACAGTTGTATATGCCATGTCATATAGCTGTTTAGACACTGACATTCATATAAACAGAGTAATGCAACTGTGAAACAGGCATACTAATACAGTAGTCTGGAAAGGCTTACAAATGTTGCTGTCCAGGCCGAGGCCTTCAGGTAGTACAATAGTAAAGACAGACTGGGTCACAGGATACCAAACAATTAACAGTAAGTAATGCAGATGTATAGTTCAGCAGCCTCTAGCTACACTCTGTGCACAATCCCTAAGGGGTAAAGACCTCACTTGACACAATGAGATGTAACTGTTACATAACAAGGCATAACTGACACCATCACAGGCACACTGACAAACAGAACAGTCTGTGTGGTAGGAGTCAGTAAGCCTGCATTTACTCACTTTATTTAATTAATTTAATTTTAGATGAATTGTATGGTAATGTACATCCAGATACCTTAAGGCAGCTTACCCCTTATACCTCCACATGTTGTAACAGCCTAGGTTAGTTATGGTGCATCCCCCCACCCCCACCCCCAGACTCAATAATACAAGGCCATATACCACTGTTACATACACTGGCCTCTGGAGTGCATAAGGGCACACTGTATTGTGTAGATGAAGCCCACACATATATGGCCCCAGCCCCACAGTATGTGTGGGGGATACAATAGCAGTGGACTGATGGCAGTAATGGCAGCATGACATACACACAGCCCGCTACAGAACAGCTCCTGACAGCATGTCATATGTGCAAAGCCTAGTATATAGGTGGAGGACAGAGGCTGGAACACAGGCCCATATGTGGAAAACTGTTGTCATACACTAAGCAAGTCACTGGTGTTACAGGATAGTCTGCAAGATACCCTTAGTTAGGGATTTGAAGTTAGAAACATAAATGGATGTAGCCATGTACTGATAGCACTCAACACACACACTGCCAGTGACACGAGACCTGTTTGGTGGACAGACAAAACATAATAGGCACACTTCTGACCATCAAGAGGATAGGTCCACAACTGAGTGCTATGCAGACAGACTGCATTCCAAAGTAAACTAGTATGTACACACACACCTTGTAACACCAGTACTATACAATGCATACCAAAACTGTACTCACACTCTGTCTGTGGTCCTGGAACCTCCTACAAATATGTAGCTGGCCTGAATGTGCAGGTTCTCCTCTAAGAGGTATTACTACCTGCTCTCTGTAACACTGATGCCCACACACAGGAAGGATATTCATCACACAGGAAAGGTTAAGGGACCACGCCCAAATGCTGTAGGGGTTTATAGTAGGTGGTTGCCATGATATTGGCAATTGGAAGTACTACACAGCAAGCTGCATGCAGGTAGCAAGTGGAGGGCACTGATTGGTCCATAGGCCATCACCTGATCATGTGCATCACCTACTAAAGCCATGCTCCAATCTATTCAAAGCAGCTTAATCCATTTACTGGTGATAGACCGCGAGAGAGAAAGAAAGAAAGAACAAAAAAAAAAAAAAGCCAAAGGCAAAGTAAAAGCCAAAGGAAAAAAAACTATTATAACATCCAGCAAACCATCCATAACTGACATTATTCCCACAACAGATATGTGAAGTATATATGCATGTAATTGGATGTAGAACCTGGTCCAGAATAATGGGATAGATGATATGGAATTATTTATATGTGCCATCAAGTGTTGTTGTAATGATGTTCAACTGAACAACTGCTATGGACAATAGTGTCTATCCCTGTGGGTAGTGGGCCATAACCGTTAACTGTGCAGATCAGCACTGACTGACAAGATGTAAGCCATCATAGTGTGTGTTGTGTAATGGGATAGTATGTATATTATGTGGCCAATAGCTGATGGTGGAAGTAATGCCATTATGATGGACATGTGGAACCCACAGCCCACCCCATGCAGGATACTCAGGTTAATCTGTAATGTAGCATGCAGAAATGCCTTAGGTGTGTAATAGGGTTACCTGCAATCTGATCCTACATACACCCCCCTAATGTCATGCTGTGTCCATATGTGGCACCTGTCTGTGTTGTAGCAAGGCAGAACAGTGCAGCTGTGCAGGAAGGTGTTGTGACATTGTGGATCTGATGTCTGAATGTAACCTACATATAGGTATGCATATGTGTACATATGAACACATATATAATATAATATATATATATATATATATATATATATATATATATATATATATCAACATGTATGTCCACAAATATTCAGATACCAATGTGTAGACATATATCTGAGCACATATATACATCACATATATCTACACATATATAGATATATACCTATGTGCACATGTCAACATATGTACAAATACAAACACAAACATATATGTATGTAAATACATGTCCCCTATATTACTACCAAAGTAATACATGCTATATGCGAGGCAGCAGCACACATAGCAATACACTCAGATATCTACAGGTGGCAGTGTGTGCAACATGGATGGGTATGTCACATGTTAATCCCTTGTTGGGACCACATTGCCCTCATCTGTGAAGTATGGAATGGGAATATGGGGAAGAATGGCAGGTTTAGTTGTGGAAGTGGTTAGGGTTGGTAGATATAGAGGAGAGTCTACAGGGGTGGTATGTGACACATGTGGTGGGTAAACATCCTGAATGGTATGTGTGGTCTGTGATGTGGATGCCCCATGGGTCCCAATAGGGGCACAATGGGAACAAACCTCCCATCCACTGCTACTCACAACAGCAGTCCACATCCTGAAAGTGTCTGGCCTGAAGGCTGAGCAGGAAGAGCATGTTGGCCCTATGAATGTGTATTGGGTACCTCAGAGTGATGTAGCACATCCCAGATGTGTCTGCGGAGCCCGTTATTGAACAGACCTTGGACCTGCCCTCAGGGGACAAGAACATGTCTGTGTGCCCCAAGGGGAGGAAAACATCCCCTGGGTTGCTTCCACCTGATGGTATTGCTGGACCAGTACATGAGGAGGCCCCTGTTTAGACACACATGTGATTTGGCAATGTAACATGGATATATGGGTTTGGAGAGGTGGTTCTGCTGGCCAATAATACATATACATGTTATTGTGTCACTGTTATAGAACATATGTTGTTAGTAATAGTCTACACAATGCCGGAACATGTCCAACAGCATGCATAGATATCTCTAATAGTGCAGAATGTCAGATGTACAGCAATCACAAAGCAGCCATACCACAGGCATATATGGATCCATAGTGGCCCTCACAATGGCATGCAGGTGAATAGCCTGTATGGGGCCAGCAATGACAGTGTCCACACAGGGAACATGGCTACAGTCACATAGCAGAAAGTGTGGTACAATACAATATCTGACCCACTGATAGGTAAGCTGTAGTCATACCTAATGAGATGTGTGTCCAGTATGTTGAAGCTGATATGGTGGGGGGATGACAGAGATGTGTAGTACAGACTGTGGTAACCTTGCTGTATGAGTTGCTCAGACCTGTTTCCATCTTTATGTCTTTCAGCCAAGATGTCACATGCACGTTTGCCTACTTATTTGGCAGATGAAACTGAATTGCTCATCACATACATAATCCAGCACTACCAGTGCTGTTTAGCAGGGCTGCCCATGACCAGCAGGAGCAGACTGCCCTGCGGAATGACCTAGTCCACAGGGACAATGATGTCGGACTGCACAACTGCAGTTATGAGCAGGTCTGGCATCATTGTACTGACCTGCTTTGCAAAGCCTGTCAGCGTGCTGCTGCAGTCCAGGGGAATTACCTTGCCACAGGGGCGGCCATGCCATCAATTCCCCCCTGACACATGTGGAGGAGTTCCTGGCCAGCTTTGTGGCACCTGCTCGTCCAGCCAGCCACCAACCACTGGACAACTTTGCGGAGATGGGTGTTACCCACACACTGGCTGAGGACCATGCAGGCAAGGATACAGGGCCCATCAGTAGACCACTGTTGTGTATACATCCACATCGGTATGGGTAGATCATTCATATCTGACATGTCATAGATATATTGCATTGCTGCATAGTAGTGATAAACAGATGTCTAGATGTAGTAGTATTGCGGAAATGTACCATTGATGTATTGTATTACTGCACCCACCCTGTACAACTGTCACAGGTGTGGCCACTGACATTGAATCTCTCACCCTCTTATGTAGGTCCCTCCGGGATACCACCAAGGCAGCAGCCTGTAGCTGGTGAGTATGGTTCATGTAGATGCTTGCCAACACAAAGGGCATGTAATGGTGATGGCATATTCCATGGACATATCTAACCCACCTACCCAGAATACATGCTGTACATGTGCACGTATTGTTGCTATGAAATGCACGGCATCACAGAGGTGACCATGATGGAGTATTGGAAGAGTATGTCAGACACCTGCATCATAACTAACATCCTGTCATTGCGGAATGTGTCCACTGGGAGTAACATCATGATAGGAGACATGGCCTACAGTAGGGACATGTTTGTAACAACACCCATATACAATGCAACACCAGCATATATACCTGTAGGAAAATGACAACTGCTACAGAGATAAACTATGGCATATGGCATTACAGTAGTCCACATTATCAGTTGGGCCTAGGCTGTAACATGTGGTGTTCAAGGTATGGGACACTGCAAAGTGACACACATGTGTAGGGCATACTTGTCATGCATCTGCAAAAAGGCAGAAGTAGGGGCGTGTCAGCATGACACACCAGTGCACTGCAGCAGAGATCCTATGGATGCTAAGAATGGAAGCATCTGCACATAGTCAGGTTCAGGACCGGTGGCAGATGTAACCCTATCCCCATAGCAATAGTGACAGCAGTGTGTGAACACCAAGAGTTGTGCACATGAGTAGACCTTGCAATCATGCAGAGTAGGGGGACATGTGTAGGGCAGACTGAACATACACTGGCAATTGCAGATGGCTTACGCTGGTATACCCCCTTCAGGAGTAGTGACTGCTGTACTACACACAAGAGGTGTCAAACTGTCGGAGCACACATATGCCTACACAGATTGTATGCATTGTGGTCAGTATCCAGACACCTAACACATTCCGTAGACACTGCATATGAAAGTACTGGGTATATGTCACATATCAGGCACATATACTGTTATCATATGCAGTGATGTGGTCGCAATGCAGATCACGGATGGGTGCATCATATCAGGAAGGGTGTGTACACCCCCCATAGCCATGGTATGCTCTGATGGTTGTTAGTGTTAGAGTATTGGATTGCTCATACATGGTCCACTGATGTTGAGAGCTGTAAATCAGGCATCAGGCATTCACCATTGACAACTGCCCACATATCATCCCAGGTATGTGTTGCTGAATCACATAGGGGCTGTGAACATTAAAGCTGACATAACTGACAGAGTACGACACATTCTGCAATGGGTTGTATGCCTGTGAGGTGTGGTGCACACTACATGGCAGGGTGCAGAATAGGTGCACAGCAATACTGTGTACATGGGTGCAGTGGTGTCCAGGGGAAGGAGCATCACCTAGTGACATAGCACATGCATCACACACACGTATACTGTTGCTAGCATGGATTGACTATAGCTGAACTGCATGCTGTTCTGTACCATATGTTCTGCATGTTGACAGATGGGTAATAGGAGTACTGTGTGTACTATCATTGTGCAACCTCACCTGTATGTATGCATGTGTGCATCCTGGTGGTTAGTTAGTTTGTCTGCAGGGTTACTCTGATGAAATGGAGAGAGGTTGATGCATGTAGGATGCGTGTGTGCATGTGAGTGTTTGTGTGAGTGGCCATGTATGCACATGTGAGATTGTGGGGTGTTCATACAGCTGCAGCTCCCTTTGGGACCATGCAGTACATGGACATGGACTGCCACATTACACACCAGGAATACATGTCATGTGTGTAATCACAGGACAGCTGATAGTATAATATGGTCTGTAGTATGGAACAGGAATTGAGAGGAAAGGTAGGCATGAGGTACACCCTTAATATCGCAATCAGCAGGGAGGTCACCTACAACCCACTTATGCAGCACTACAGATGCATTGGGGAAGTACTAGTCAAAACCAGGGAGTGTCTCCATATATTACAGTTGTCACATGATAGGCTGAATGAGCAGCATATCTGGCATGTACTGAGCATTACATACACATGCCACACCAGTGCATGATATTATTTATAGAACATAGTAGCCCACACATGTAGGGGCCATGCTAATGATGTCCGAACATACAGAGGGTGCATACTGAATGACAGCAGTGAGGCCATGTAAAACCACTACACACAGGTCAGGCAGGTAATGTAGTAACAGGACTTGTGGTGTGTCCATTTGTGTAGGCAGTTAGAGGACTGATATGTTAAGGAGTGGTATCAATGTGTGTATGTTTGACAAGTGTGATGCATGATGGGGTACCACATGGACATACGTGAGACTGTCTGTACAGCCAAAGACAGGTAGGTATTATGGATGTGTGTGTGTGTGTGTGTGTGTGTGTGTGTGTGTGTGTGTGTGTGTGTGTGTGTGTACTGTTAAGCAATGCTGTACAGGTTTTAAAGTGCGTTTATTGTTTTCCCCCACAGGTTGCGAGATGGATCAGGGTCCCTCCTGCATGCAATGTGATGTTGGTGTCCTTACAGACACCGAAGATGATTATAGTACTGTTGAGGCACAGGTGGGGATGTCAGGGGCCGACACTGCGCCAACATTTTACATCCCCCTTTTAGCCACCCCAACCCCACACACAGTTTCAGTGCCTACACATACCCCATCACCAGTGGCCATAGTGGAGGGACAGCTGGCATTTGGTGGCAGTGCACAGAAAAGTGTATTAACCATGCCTACTGTGTCTGGTCACAGCAGGCATAGCTGGATGTCTGGCAGGACACCACATAGGCAGATGTCCCAGGATGCTTGTGGTAGGGCCACTGAACATCATGCTCCTGGCATAGGTGACATAGGTGGTACCAGCAGGTGCATGTTTCAGGCTGTTTTGGCAGTGTAGGCATGTATGGAACATTACACCAGACAGGGCCTGAGGCTGTAGAGGGCTGCTTTTGCATCTGTAAGTGACAACCTCAGTGAACTGTCGAGTGCCATCCATGCTTATACCGAGCTCACAGATAGATGGCATGGTGAGATGATGGCCCTCATCGGCCGTGGTGTGTCCATGCTTCAACGTGTGGTGGGGATGCGGCGACATCCGTGTGAATGTGGGCCAGCAACACCAACAGCTGGCAGTCAACATGGACTTGCTAGGACACCAAGGGGCTCCCATAGTGGCAGTAGCAGCCCCAGCAGTGCAGGGGGGGTGCTGTCCACACCACACTACAGCAGGCCACATGCATGTGGTCCTGGCCAGTCCCAGGAGGGACCTGGTAACAGCAGACATTTGTCATCAGTAGGTGAGAGTAGCACATCGAGGCCTGTACCTGGACTTGCCCATGGAACACCTGACAGGCACAGTCCACGTGTCCGTAGCCAGAGGCAGTGAACTGCACACCCTGCCAGTTATGGTCTGCAGTAGTCCATAAACATCTGTTTAGGGCAGCCATATGGCAGAACTGCGTGCATGCATACCCACACACTATGGAAACACACCTAGGGCAACCCCATGCCTACACACACCACATCACCTTGCCCAGCTCACCACAGTACACCCCTCACCCACACTCATGGTGTCAAATGTCTGGCCACCCTCGGCCTCTGGCAAATCAACATCACACCCTGTGCATATGATGATACTTGTGCCACATCCCTGTCATGCATACCATCAATGCAGGGACAGGCTGATATGGTTCTGATGCACATGGTGACTGTACTACAGTGTACCACAGTACTGCAGTGTAACATGTTGTAGGAAGTAAAGTGCAATACATATATGTCAGGTAGTATAGCCATCTGGCAATGATGCCTTATAGCTGTTAGTAACACTGGTTGGTTGTGGTCTCTATAATGTTATCCACTTGTGTTGTAGGTGTACATGTGTCAGCACAAGGATGCCCTGTGCATATGATGATACCTGTGCCACATCCCTGTCATCCATACCATCAATGCAGGGCCAGGCTGATATGGTTCTGATGCACAAGGTGACTGCACTACAGTGTACCACAGTACTGCAGTGTAACATATAAGGAGTAAAGTGTAATGACTATATGGCAGGTAGTGTAGCCATCCAGCAATTATACCTCATAGCTATTAGTAACACTGGTTAGTTGTGGTCTCTATAATGTTATACATTTGTGTTGTAGGTGTACATGTGTCAGCACAAGGATGCCCTGTGCATATGATGATAACTTTGCTACATACCTATCATCCATACCATCAATGCAGGAACAGGCAGATATGGTTCTGATGCACATGGTGACCGTACTACAGTGTACCACGGTATTGCAGGGTAACATGTTGTAAGGAGTAAAGTGTAATGCATATGTGGCAGGTAGTGTAGCCATCCAGCAATGATACATTATAGTTGTTAGTAACACTGCTGATTGCAGTCCCTATAATGTTATACATTTGTGATGTAGAAGTACATGTGTCAGCATGAGGATGATCTGTAGTCATATTCCAAACCAGGGTATGTCACTGTGGTGACACCATGGCTGTGACATATCTGGGGTACATTTGAACACATGTCACAAGTTACTAAAACGGTTATTGTCTGTGCCACATGGACAGGTGACCTGCTGAGGCATGTACACCCTGTAACCTGATGTAGACCCATCCACATACACACACACTGTTACTTGGCAACACTGGGACTAGACCCCTACCAAGCTATGTAGTGATACTGAAGTGTGTGGCTTACATTGCACACACCACACAGCATTTAGGTTGAGGTGTGTCCCAGGTTACATGTTACATGCAGAACATCCCCAGACATGCACAGTATGCTAAAGGGGATGAAATGGGTGTATCTGGACAATACGTAGTGTGACATACCATCATATACACATTAACAGACATGTAACAGCCAGACACACATCTGAGATACCAGGGCTATCGCTGCTAACTAACTTGACCATGTGTCCATTGTGTTACAGGTAGGCTGCACACATCACATGCATAACTGACTTGGATTGTGGTAACAGTTACCTGTACAGTTGATGATGACAGTGGTAACCATAACATGGTACATGGGACATATACCAGGCATACCTTGGTGTAATTACAGTGTACACAGCACTCACATCCCCCAGTGGATATTGTACTCTCTGAAACCCAAGGTGACACTCTGCCATACCAATCATCACATATTGGCTGTGACTGCGATACAACCCATAGTATACCCCAACAGTGGTACTATGGGGACATGCATCTCATGCACATGCCACACGCATAGTGGGGTGTTGCATTGTCATGCCTCACCTATGGGCAGCAACAACACTATCTGTACTACTGTGTGGCAATGGGTATTATAATAGGAGTATGTGGCCTCAGAATGTTGTGCCCTACAGATATACGGACATGCACAAGTACACACAGATGTCAGAACACAATAGGTATATCATGCCTATCAACCCATTTGTAAAACGCTGTTGTGCTGGTACTGAAAGGCTCATGTAGCCAGTAGGGGGGAGCTTAACAGGGTACATGTAATGTCAAATACAGCAGCAGCCACAGCTGACTATGGCAATGGGTGTTGCATTGGTTGTGAAGGCCCTCATTGAATTCCCAAGTACAGGTATGCTAACACACAGACACTGCTATACTCAGTCATGCACATGTACACATGTGTCGGTACAGGGGGGTGTATCACTGCAGGTGGTCATAGCTGTGTACCTAGCTACTGTCCAAGGGGAGATTGGTTGTGTAGGGGTTGTGTGTACAGTGGTATCCTGCCACCTGCCAGGTGGCAGAGGGCAATCTATCAACAGACACTACTGTCATGACCCTCAGGGTGAGAATGACATGCATCAGACAATCCTCCAGGTGCCTCCTGCACATGGCCACTGATGTGATCAAGTTGACATGTATGCAGCATGCATTACAACACATGGTTAGTGTCTGTGATGGTGACCTGTACCCAAGCATGTTCGGTTGACTGTGGTAGTGTAGTGGAGGTACCCATAGCATGTGGTGTGTACAGGGTAACATCTCCTATATGTGCCACTTCTTACACAGCTGAGCAGACATGTCAGTATCAATCAAGCTTAGGTTGCCTGTACATATCCCAGCTGGATACCTGCTATCTGCACATCTGTACAGGGACTGACAGTTATCAGCTTGGCAAGTAGCTATGCAGTAGCATGGGTGTGCTGACAGATAGATGTATGACAACAATATGTATGTCATAACTACATGTCAGATGCCCTCACTAACATATACTGTACAGACGGTAGTCTACAGTTACATCCCACATGATGGATCATTACCCAGTAAGGGGTATATACTGTGACACAGCTCACACACCAGGGATACAAAAGGGAGACCTCAGTGTCCAGCTATGCCCGCAGGTGTGCCTGTTGTCAGTACTACTTTTAGCACTCTGCTCTTGCCTGGGTTAGCACTGCCAACAGTAGTACTGTCATGATACACTACATGCCAGTGTGACAGCATGTACCCTGGGCTACTATGCCTGTATGTAACACATTCACGTGTATAACAGTGCTGTAAAGGCATCATATATGTCTGTGTCCCACACATGACACTCACACCTTGCTACTTTAATGATAGCACATAGGTTCTTGTATTGTACAAGGCATTACATACACTTATTACAGATTATCAGACTGGGTGGTGTGTCCTGGTTACCAGGGCTAAGCCATTTATATCAAGTATCAATATAGCTGCAATATAACAGCTAAGCTGATTTGTGCACTAGTAAGCGATGCCTACACTGTTTAAGTCAATACACATATTCAGTAGTATTGAAAAATTGCCTTTAGTTCCTAAATTGTGTAGTCCTTGTTATTAATATGACTGTTGCATCACATATATTGTTTTATCATAATGTGCACATAGCAGATACATATGGCGAGATACATCTGAGAGGGTATACACAACCGTGAGGTTTACTCATGACAGGAATATGGTTGTATATATATAATAGGTCTATATATGTCTACATGTGCATATACATGTATACTCACACATATGCCTGTATACACATCTGTATAATGCTACATATATATATATATATATATATATATATATATATATATATATATATATATATATATATATATATATATATATATATATACGGCCATGTGTGTGTGTATATATATATATATATGTAGATATATAGATATATGTATGCACATCCTATGTGTACAGATATACATAGATATGTTGGTATATATGTAGATATCTATAACTATATGTGTATACATATCTATTCTGATATACCTAGTACTGTCAATATATATGTAGATATCCATACGTATATGTGCATATGTATCTCTGTCTGTATATGTGTAGACATATATTGCTCTGTATATGTATATATCTGGGTGTTTATATGTATATATGTATGTACATATACATATCCATCTATATATGTCGATATGTATATGTGTATATATCTATATAGATATCTGGATAATTATATATACATATATTTTCACCATATGTCCTGAACATGGTGTGCAGTCCTACCTTGGCCCCTATAGTCCCAACTTCATAGTGCAAGGGAATGGCAGGTGTGTATAGCAGGTATATTTGTAGACTATTGCTACTGTAATAGGGATTGTCTTCATAGACATGGTGTGTGTGTGAGAGGTCACATCTGCTTTTAACATGTGTGCCATTGCCGACTGACAGACATCCTAAGGACATCGTAGTACAGTACTGCTGCCAGCATGTAATGCTCCTGTGGACAACAGCAGATATATTGGCCAATAGATGTGGACATTCTGACACACTCTGGCCAGTGCAGAGGTATACACAGAACACCTTAGTGCAAGACATGTGGACCAAGTCTGACAATGTGGATGTTAACAGCCATGTAGATGGGTATAAAACGTAATGACTTGTATACATTTGCTCCCCATAGGTTATGTATTCACACACCCCTGTGTGTGAATAACTGCTGCTACAGAGGTGCCATCTCCACATACTACCCACTAGATATTGACATACATCTATACAACATCCCACTGCTCTGTATGACATACATGACTGTTAAGGGAGGCCCGGCAGCAGTACATCTGGCAAGTATCTGGACATGACATCTCACGGGGTAAGCACACTAAGCTGCTAGGCATGTAACAAAGCACTTGGCAGGTTACAGGCATACTGGCTCAACACTGGCCAACATTTCCTATGGGGGAATGCACATGTACCTGCATATATAGCAGGCTCTACAGGCATGTCACAGCACAGAGTATGATACATCAGTGTGAAAGTGCATAACTACAACCAGTGTGAACACAGCCACAGCCACGTTTGGTAAGCTAGCATAATATTACAGTATATGGACTATCTGTTTAACACCATCCTCATATGTACTACTCATACACTAACCCTACATATACTGGGCCACTACATAGTGTGGTCCTATGCCTGTCTGTGGTATGGTACATGTGTGTGTATGGCCTTGCAAACATGTAAGCCAATAGGGTAACATACAGTGGAACAGCATGTAACATCAAATAGAATGGGACCAAGAACAATGACATCTACCACAGTCTGTACACAGGCCAAAGTACATATTAACAATACACACACTGTCAACATTCACCTTAAGTACACATACCTCAGTACTGCACACATAACCACAGAATGTCCAGGTTATGTCATCAAATATAACCCCTAGTATACATAACATGTGTAGCAGTCTGATATCTCACTGGCTTGTTATCAAATATAATGTCACTAATTATGATGTACAGCACATATGCACCTCTTTCTGCATGACATATGTACAAAGGTTGACAGAGTTGTGGCTGACAGCACATACACAGGGCCAATATTGACATGTTGCTGTGATAACCTCATGCATTTACTGTTGTAACAGGGTTTGTTGCATCATATATCCTATGAGGGATATGAAGTCAGCAACTCTCACAGCTGTCACCATCTACAGACTGAAATTCTTACACTACCTTCTGCAGTACACATATAAGTGTTCTGTGGGTAATGCATGAAACTAAAGGCACCACACTGCCCAGTCTGCAGATGACCCTACAGATGGGGTTTTCTCATAAACATAGCACTGACATGGCAGGTATTAAAACATGTAGGACAGCCATATCTACACACACCCTGTTAAACCAACATTACTCCAAATGCAGCATAGCAACACTTACAGTCTGTAGTCAGGTCAGGCACATCCCCTTCCTGTGTGTTGCCCTGTTTCCACAGTGTATGTTGTTAGAGGTAAATCCCCAATCCATCTGAGATACTGTTTGCCAAACAACAGAACGAGTTCCTGCTCACAGTGAATGAAAACATCCAACACCAACATGATGTTCCTTGATATTGGAGTGTGTTTCCATGCAATTGGCAATGGGAATGTTACCACAGCTGTTCCACATGCAATCAGCTAGAGGAGGGCTGCAATTCATGCAGAGGCCATAAGCTGATCATGAGCATTACTTAAAATACACATGCTGCTGCCTAAGCAAATCAGGTGTAGGTCTCCACATCCACCAAAGAGGGAGTGAGAGAGGCAGACAGAGGCAAAGAAAAGTCAGGGAGGGGTGGGAGAGTAAAACTTAAGCATGTTTGTGTCACACACCTACCAGCACAGGCTAACAAACCCCTGATGACTATGCAGTGCTATCACATTTCTATGCAGGTATTGGATATGCCACATTGGTTACATGTTGAGGAGCCCTCAAAACATATATGTGATGGTGACTGACATCTGCAACAGCGATATGGTAGCTATACGGTATGTGTAGTATATGTGCCTGTCTGCATGAACAGGTGCCGGTATCAACACAGCCACACTCTCACAGGGACGCACACACATTGACACACTTGTCAGGGCCAGGAATACAACTCATCACTAGTGAGATTGCCGCAACACATTACTGTGGAGGTATCACATGCACCACATGGGTCATAGAGAGGTTATATGGGCAAAGGTTATGTGGAGCTGTCTGACATCGGACCGCATGTTTCAGTATGCCAATGGGGGTTGTAGTGAGTGTGAATGTGATTATACGCATCATGCAACACACACACACAGGGTGCCAGTACTGACATGCATGTGCATTGCTTCATGGATGTGTAGTGGTTTTCTGTGCCAGACAGCTATACAAGGCTAGGTGATGGGTATACCTTGGCATCAGGCCACATGACAATGGTCTGCATTGTGGCTCAGGTGTGTAGCTTCTGGATTTTCCCACACAGGTGAGTATTGTATTCACTATCCAGTCACCTGGAGACTATTGCATGTGGCCAATGCTGTGCATTGCTTGCCATGTATGTGTTCCTTAGTCCATGACATGGACAGTATCTGGAATGTGCACACCTCCCACATGCATGTGCAGTGACATGTGGAACTGTACCTGGGGTGTCTGGCTCATGTTGTGTACACAGATTGTTATCATCAGATGTGCGAGTCCTGGCCTCATGTTGTGGGAGCTCTTAATGGACAGCAGGTTTACCCTGCACCTGCATTGATAGCATGATACCAGCATTCCCCAGTGTCAGTGGCATCTGTCCATACAGGGCATGCTTTTCAGGTATGGTATGTCCTTTGTGGGTCTCATTTGATGGCACCACAGGTGTTGCAGGTGTCCAGTGAGTTACATGGGGAAGGTGCACTGTTGGCAGGTGCATGCCTATTGTAAAGATGGACAGGGTTCCATGCCCTCTGTAGCCCACTGCAATCACACCATGGTTACTATCAGTGGGCAATATGCAGGGTACTACTAACATAGCGGCTGTTGCCTAGGCAAGTGTGTGTGTGTGTGTGTGTGTGTGTGTGTGTGTGTGTGTGTGTGTGTGTGTGTGTGTGTGTCTATGAGACATGGGTTGAGAGTGTTCTCTGGGTAATACTAGGGTTGCTAACTTTGTTTGCCTGGCCTTGATGTCATATGTAGGGGTATGGATTTGCATCCCAGCCTCTCGGCTATTTCACATTTGTTATACCTGTACAGTTGACATTGTGATATACTAAGGCCACTATATAAGAAATTTGCAAAACCCGCTCCACATTGAGTCCACATTGAGTCCAGTTGTTACACACTCACATCTACCTCCACACAGGATACGAATTACAAAAACAGACACACACACAGATGCACCTGTCATGTCTGGGATTAGAACTTCTACCTATTTTAATACACTACGCTGTTATGGGACATGCCATGGAGATTACTGGAGTACTCTTTCCTCAAAGGTGTGTTTCACAATGAATGACATCAGCAGGATTGCCAAAGAAACACACACAAAACATACACAACTGCCATGTGTGGGAATAGAACCCCTACCAGAATTCTATATCACATTACAGCATGAAAATGTTATAGGATGCACCGTGGAGATTACTGGAGTACTTCTTCCCCAAAGGTGTATTTCACAGTGAATGGCATCAGCAGGATTGCCAAAGTAGGGCATTTGAATCGTAGTTTGTGTAACTAGCATAAAATACATTGTTCCCAACACAGACCGAGAGACACACACAGTTGCCATGTCTGGGTTTACAACTCTTACCTAATTAGTTTATCACACTACAGCAGTGCACAGTTATAGGAGGTACCACAGAGATTACTGGGCTATAACTTTCCAAAAGATGTATTTCACAGTGTATGACATCAGCAGCCTTGCCAAAGTAGAGCATTTGATTTGTAGTGAGTGTGACTAGCCTAAAAAGCATTGCTCTCTACACAGAGACACACACACAGTTGCCATGTCTGGGATTAGAGTTCCTACCTAACTAGTTTATCACACTACAGCAGTAAGCAGTTATAGGATGCACCATGGAAATTACTGGCCTAAACCTTTCACAATGGTGTATTTCAAAGTGGATGACCTAAGCAGGCTTGTCATAGTAAGGCTATGGGGAGAGCAGTGTGTGTGCATGGGCCATAACCCATTCATGTAGAGGTTGACACACCACATGCGGGCACACGCAGGGTTATATTCCACAAGTACTTGTATACAGCTGCTAGATGACTACTTCCTTGTGCAGTCATGTTGCACAGCTAGCACTTGCACCACATAGTCCATAATGCGGACAGATACCAGTGGCTAAGGTCTACAGTGAGTGATATTGGAACCTCATGTGGTTGTAGCCATTTGGCTGTGTGCTGGGTGGAATAGGCCTCATAATGGATGGTCCCTTGTGACAGTCACTCTCTTACACACATCTATGTACGTCTACTTTTGGCTTATTATAGTGTGTTGACCTTGGATATATGCCTGTATTACTATCCACCTTGTGTGCAAAGCATGAGTGGTGCATACTGAGGAGTGTCTGCACTAACATCTGCAACTGTCACATATATCTGGTCCACTGTTGCTTGCAGACATGGCCTTCATTTGTTTAAGTGTGTGAGCATGCCCAGTATGCCCTTCTGTATTGAATGTGTGGATTGATTCCCGGTAGTTTGTACTGCAGTGCAGACCTTTGTGTTGTACACCTACAGGTAGCATACTGTTTCTGCTGGGTATCCATCGGTCATTTGGCAATATGGGGACACACTTTGAAGGGGATTGTGTGTACTGTAGGTGACTGTGTGCTGCTTCAGCTGCATGGTACTGCTGTTAGCAGAAATATTCAGACATGTGTACTGTTATACACAGTGATGTTTTCTGTCCTCATGTACTGTCACGTGGACATTCTTGCTCACAGTGATGTCTTGGGGACAAGGGTGACTGCATCTGTGTCCGGTATTGTGGGCAGACACCTACGTATTCATGGTAAGTTAGGCCATTCTGGAGGGGGATCTACAGACACTTGGTGCTGGGTATGTGTATCTGGTTTAGCACCTTGGTACAGTGCTGGCAGAGCATCCCATACTTGTATGTCCATCAACATGACAGTATGGGCTTATCTTGCTGTGGCAATGCCTCACAGCTGCACAGATTCGCACAGGTTAGCCAGAATCAGGGGCCGTGGGTCAGGGCATATACCCTATTGTGGTGTATGGGCAGGTGTATAGCCACCCATGCAGGCCAGATGTGGCAGGCTGTTGAATTCTGTCAGTCCTAGAGTCCCAGATCACCATACTTTATATTTCCCTGGGGTGACAGGGTTAGTGTGATAGGTTTTCATGCCAATACCTTCTATCAGTCTTGATCAGGTGGTGTGGATGCTGGCAGGGTGCTACCTACAGCTAGAGACAAACCTGCATGGGACACCTGCACTGCATGCTGCAGTCTTCTGCTATTGCCATATACAGGTGTGGTCTTACTGTACCCATTCCCCACAGCAGGGATATGACCAGAGATGTGCCTGTGGGTGGTGTTTGTGAGCTGGGTGCATGTGTGCTATGGACACTACTTGCATCTGACACACAGATATGCATGGGGCATTCCAGTTATGCTTGCATGTGCAGATACATCAGCTGTTTCCCAATACATCAGTCCTACCTCCTTTGTGATCTGCAAGTCTTCGGGCAGACATCACCTGTATCCCCTACTGCAAGTCCAGTTACTGTGATGCATACCTGTATGTACAATTCCAAGGGTGCCTCCATTTCACAGTGATACAATATATACTGTATGTCTGGGGTATTTTACCTTGTGTACTGCTTGTATATCTAGGCCAACAGCCATGCCATGTCAGTCTTTCATATTACCACCAAACATTTACAATGGCTTACTGCTAGCATGTGTTATATTGGTGGGGATTGTCTTTGGCACTGCAGTTGTGAGGACTTGGCCCTGTCATCAGTAGTAGTGGGCAATGTCCACGAGGTTTTACCTCAACATGCATACATACTGACCACTCTCACACATTATGAAACACACGCCATCCTAACACACACAGACCTGAATACTACAACCTATGGCCAGCTCTGGGCATCTGTGCTGCACTCGTATTATATCTACTCATACATGTTACTACATTTCTACACAGGATTGGGGGGACACACCTGACTGTTACTACATTTCTACATAGGGTTGTGGGGGGACACACCTGACTGTTTTTACATTTCTGCACAGGATTGGCTGGGCACACCTGACTGTCACTACATTTCTACACTTGATTGGGGGAAGGGGCAGACCTGTCTGTTTCCTCATGTCTACATAGGAGTGGGGGGCACATGTGACTGTTACTACATTTCTACATGGGATTGTGGGGGGACACACCTGACTGTTTCTACATTTATACACATGATTGGAGGGCACACCTTACTGTTTCTACATGTCTACATAAGATGGGGGGCAACCTGGCACTTGTACTTATTTGCTATGACTTTACTGTTATGTCAGGTACTTCATTTGATTCTGTATTCTAACCTATCATGCTGACTAGAGGCATATCAGTGTACTACAGGTCTCAGCTTTGGTTGCCCTACATATTACTGTCTGACTTCCTACCCTTCAGAACTAACATCCCACTGCCTGACCTGCCGTAATCTGTCTGTGTAGGCCTGGGGGGGAGGTTACCCACAGGCATTATTCAGAGGCCATAGCATAGGCTCTGTTTGTGTTTGTCTACACCTGTTCCGCTGGCTAAGACTGTTGTGGGGTATGTGAACCTCACTGACTGGCATGTGTGAGTCATATGGACACACATGTCACCCAGCACATTTCCTGCAGTGGGTTTTGTCACCCTGTGTAGCACTGGCTACTATGGTGACTCCAGTATTTTTTACAGATGTCATGGAGCCACTATGGGTGTCTACTATCTGCTGCCATACCATTCAGCCACCCAATTCCCTTGCATGCTCACATCCATACCATAGATACAGGTAACGACACATTCTACTCCATTCGGCAATTGGTAGGTTGATTGAGTTACCTTGTGGGTGTGCTAGTATGGCGGATGGAGCTGGAAGGCTGCCTATGTCGGATGCACATAGTGCACTCCCTATGCATGGTTGCGCACAGGTAGTGTCATGTTTGGCATCCCTTTTACTGTATGTGCGAGTCATAGAGAGGTGTCATTCCTTGGGTCCCTACTGTGCCAGTGCATGTGCTATGTGTTGTCTCTTTGCCAAGGCCAGGACATACTGGGCATACCTCAATTTCCCTCCTGGGGCAGGCTCTGGTTATTCCTCCTCTGAGTCACTCTGTGCCTGTGCAGGCCTTGGAATTGGTGGGGGGCTGAATGGCCCTGCCCAGTGCTGTTCCTGCTGCAGCTGTTTCCACAGGATCATATTGTGTAGCATGGCAGTTGCCACAACAATTTGAGTGCATCTAGCTGGTGAGTACTGTAAGGCTCCACTGGATGTGTCCAGGCACCAGAGCCATAACATGAGCATCCCAAACACACACTGTATTATAAATCTGGTCTGTGCATGTGCCTCATTATGGTGTTCTTGTTCGGGTGTATGTGCATTTCTGATAGGTGTCATCAGCCATGGCTCCAGTGTGTAACCAGCATCCCCCACTAGGTGACTGTAAGGGATGCCCCCATTTGCAAATCTCTAGTACAGCTGTGTCAGATGGCAGATGTGGAAATCGTGATAGCTTCCAGGGCAGCCAGCACATACATTCATTATAATGCCCTGGGCATCGCATATGACCTGGCAGTTGATGGAGTGGAGGCCCTTGCGGTTGATGTAGGCCCTACCCTGATCACCAGGTGGTGTTTGATGCATATGTCTGTGCAGTCTATAGCACCCACTACCTCAGGGTATTTTGCTATTTGGTGGAAGAGACGCACATTGCTGGCCAATACCTCACAGGTGTTGAGGAAATATACGTGCTCACTGGCATGGGCTGACATGTCATCCATGAACTGGTGGAATACTCTGGATGCTGATGCCTGTGAGATCCTCATGATATCCCCAGTTGAGCTTTGGGAGGTACCTGTGGCTAGTATTCTTAGGCCTACACATACCTTGGTATCCATTGTGATGGGTTCTCCTCTGTCATTTCTGTGTGTTATGTGTGGCCGGCACAACTCAACAGTTTGCTGTTGGAGGTCCTTGTCCACCCTATAGTGCTCCACTATCTCCAGCTCATGTAGCCCGTGGTAGGTTACCCTAGGTCTGTACATGCTTCTCCATCTCCTCACTGTGGTTTTGTTGGCAGCATTCACATTCTCACCACCCTCAGCTTCTTGCACATGTTGTTGTATGATGCCTGCTGCAGTCCCTATCATTCTATAGATTTGTTTGTTAAAAGTTCCCCACTTGTATACACCAGTGGTATAGAGTATGGAAACAAACAGAGGGGAAGGTGTTTGCATAGTTTATAGCAGTGTTTGGGGCCTGGCTGTTCTGCTGCCTGTGTAATTGGCTAATACATTTCACCTGCCAGCTATGCTAGTTCTCCTTGATTAACTTCCTACTACTGTTTTACCTTCCCCTTGCCTTCCTGTTTAAGCCCGGGGTCACGCCGCACAAACACAGTGCTCAAATATGCACAGAGCTGCTATTTCCGCTTAGGCAATGTAAAGAGTGCTAGGCAGACTCCGACACACCTGCTAAGCTAGGAGCAAACCTGAGCCACAGGGCACCAATCTGCTTAGAGTATGCCTAGCACACCCCCCTATGATGTCAGCTAACTCCTAGGCTTGCACCAAGCTATTCCTGCTCTTACAGTGTTGTAAGCTGACTAGCATGCTGATGAAACTGGGATTCACTATCATTCCCCTTATTTGCATACGATTGCCTGCTAATGCATAGTTACATGTCTTACACTGAGCCCCCCCCCCCATTAGCAACCACTACTCCCTGGCCATGTTGTCTTCTGCTGGCCATTGATTATAATGGCAGAATAGTGATTTTGGTTAGAATGCTTATTTTGTGGTTTTTGTTTTATATTTAGACTGATCCCATTTGCTTGCCACTTCCCTATGCTTAAACAGCTGAGATTGGCTAAAAAAAATAGAAGTAGATTTTTTTTTTTATTTTTTAAATTGTTTTCAGTGCCAATGGCCTTGTATTTAGCCATTGGCATGCTTCCTAGATGATATGCACCCTTTATTTGGAGCTGTCATGGCTCCATTTTGGAATTTGCAGAAATGTACTCCGTTACTGGTGGAGTACATTTCTGTAGATTACACTAGTCCTGCACGGTCGGTTTCCAGCTTCCTGGATTGCAAATTCACCTTATCTGCATGGATTTCTCCTGCAAATGGGGTAATTTACATACAGGGGCTGAGTCCGTGCAGGACTAGTGCAGGAGCACTTGTGCATGCCCCTACAGGCTATTCTTGGATCACACAGCAGATATTTTGCCTGCTGGAGCTCCTGCACAAATCCTGCATGCCATGTAAGGCTTGCAGAATCCAGGGGAATGTCTTTGTTTAACAGTGCTGTAGCTGATGTATTACACATGCATATGGGACTTTAATTCTATGCTTGCACAGTACATCAGTGCTGCTCAGGAGAATCAGTGGAGAAAAGAGAATCTAAGTTGCCTTTTTTTTCTGCCACTCTTAATTCAAGAAACATGGACATACCCCAACTTAATGTGTTGGTAGCAAAGGTCCAAAAATAGGGACAGGTTTTATTGCTGTTATAAACTTAGAAAGTTACAGGAATGGACTGTTTTTGTGGTAGCATGCATTTTCTGAAGAATATGAAGGCTAAACCTCAAATGTCTGTCATTATTTAATAACATGAATTCCCAGTGGCTTCCCAAAAAACTACATTTTTTTATGCAGAAAAGATGAAAACTATGAGGCAAAAGTCTGGACACTCTGTGAAAATCTGGACAGTTTAGGTTGGACAGTGATGAAATATAAGGAAAATCAGGTACGTTTTGTGTTTCTTCAGTTTTTGTAGAACTGATTTTTCTTATAGTCTGATCTGTCCTCTGATCATATGCCAGTCGAAATGTCTGACCACTCAATGGTACCTTGGCTGCTGGAATGTTTCTATTGGTATATGCTAGATTTCCAACTGGGACGCTCATTGGGCTATCCAGTCAGTGTGGACGTTTTGAATGGTAATGAGCCATTATTGTATAATTTAAGTTTTCCCTATAGAATTGATGTTCTGTCTTATGAACATTTTAGCCCTACCTTGACAAAGTGTGAAATATCCCAGAATAAAATGTATGATAGCCCTCTTCATTATGTATTACTGATATATCCACATAACCTAGAATGCTGACATATTGACCACCTTTTTTTCCTATTCTTGGTTTCCATATGGACATAGACTTCCTTTAACCTCATCAGCATTTGTTACTGTGGTCCATAATCAAATGAAGAGCAAGATCCCTTCCTGAAAAACAATCTCCTTTTGATCATTGAATTCCTTCTGTGTTATCATGGATGACACGTATACACCAAAATAGTCATTGTTCTTACCCAAAAAAATCCTGTCACTTGTTTGTAATAACCCTGATCATCTGTCATGGATTCCTCTACCATTCATGGACAGTACTTGTCACCAATAATATTACCTCCCTTTTACACATTCTTTGCAATAAGAAGGCAGAGACTTTAACCCAATAATCACACACCAATGTAATATGCTCATGTAGATTCAAATGGGTTTCCTGCAGGACTACAGCCAACTGGTGTTAAGGTATGTACCCATAATCCTTTGTATGTTATTCGATCATATTCTAAGTACTAAAACTCATCTGTTGCCTAGCAAAAACAAACTTTTCTGATATCTTCCATGCACATATTCCTTAAAAGCCTGTGCAGTCACAAAAAATATGTAAAAAAAGAATTTAACCACACGATTAAAAACAAAGCAAAACATTAATTTCTATAACTAGTTTCAGAGACATCAGCATGTCTGCCTTGTTATCAGTACAGAAGAGATTGTGTGACATATATTCCCATCACTCCCTGCTAACTGCTGCCAATACCTCACACTTCATTGTTAATTAACATTCTTATTTTATCACTACTAATATGCATTTATTAATATGAATTTGTATGTCTTTATCATTTATTCCATTCAGTTTGTCAAGACTGAGTTTATTATATACTTGTGTTTAAATATTTGTTTGTGTCTTTTGGCTTTTCCCGGTTAGGGGTTGCCACAGTGGAACTCCGGTCCGCTAATGATTGGCAGTAGATTTTTACGTGCTGGCTTACCGGGCCTAATGCACAACCTTCAACGAAGGAACTCCCATTCACGCATGTCGACACACAGAAGACGCTCTAACTGAGAATCGAACGGACAACGTCTGTGAGGTGACAATGCTACCGCAGCACCACCACTGCAGTCATCTCACTTGTGTTTAAATATATATATATATATATATATATATATATATATATATATATATATATATATATATATATATATATATATATATATATATATGTATACGTGGATCCCCTTCAGAAGCTCAAAGTTTCAAAACTTTAAACTTTAAACAGCTGAGACCATAAGATCAAAGTTTTGAAACTTAAAATGTTTTGAATGGAGATGCCATACAGCATGGAAATGGATTTTTGATGTTTTCCTCACTGCAGTGCAATCTCAGAGTTGGTATATTTATTTAGCAGAGGGTGTGGGGGTGCAGGGGCAAAAACATTAAAAAAATGATTTTTTTATTTCGTTTTCAAAGTTTCAAAACTTTGATCTTTTTGCCTCAATCATTTGAACTGTGTAGTTTTGAAATTTTGAGCATTAGAAGTAGATCCATATACACACATATATATATATATATATATATATATATATATATATATATATAGATATAGATATAGATATGTATATATGTGTGTGTGTGTGTATACATGCATGATTAAGTTCATGTACATATTTTGTTATACATACATGCATTACCTTATTGTTTTTCCCTACCTTTAGGCTTATTAAGAGGTGGTTTTAAAAAGGGGTATGATAACCACTTATATAGCCTGTATATTATTTTTTTGTTTGCTAACTAAAGACAACCACAGTATGGCTTTGTTTTACATTTACCGTTACTAGTTCCCATTAGGAATAAGATAGAGCACTATTTAACCTTTACAGCACTACTAGAAACAGATACCTATTCTGGAAAGTGTATAGCACATTGGAGTGAGATTGAGCTTAGCAGTTGTGCACATTCCTGAGTCCACCCCATATCAGTGCAGCTTGGTTATAAGCATCTGAATACATTTACATCAACACAATGGGATGCATCTCTGGACAACAGTGTGATTCATAGATGTCATCACATCTGAGCCTTATTTGCATAAGATATTTCTAAATCAGCCCCAACTTTTACAAGTCAACTCAGTCCACCATTTCCAACCGCTCTGAACCATATCTTCAGCAGTCCTGAAAAAATCAAAAAAAGTTATATATGGGCTACATGAGTTGCTAAAAAGAATTAGTAAAACAAGATACAATCAAAAAACTAAGTAGGAAAGCACAGTGGGCAGTGTCACGTATTGAGATCTGCAGTTCAGAAACATTATTTTCCTGGTAAGACATGTTAATTAATATTATATTACATGTTTATGAATGAAAGGATTGGGGAAATGTAAAGTGCAATTTTTTATGTTGTATGCATGTGTAAATGCGTTTTGTAGTAAATATTTATTTAATCGTGTTTTGAGGAAAGGTAAACAGCAACAAGTAAGTGATTACAATTCATTCACCTGATCACTGCCATTCCCAGTTGTGAATTGATTGTACTTATGCATTTAACAGCATTACAGGCTGATATGACAACCAGACTGGGTGGCCGTGGAGGTGCAGTGGTTAGTGTTGTCACCTCACAGCCATAGGTTCTCTGGTTTAATTCTCAGCTGGGGTATTTTCTGCGTGCAGTCTGCATGACTTCCCTCTGGTCATCTGGGTTTCCTCTGGGTGCTCTGGTTCCCTCTCACACTCCAAAGACATGCAGCAGGTAGATTGGTCACTTTAAATTGACTCTAGAAGTTATTGAGTGATGCAGATGAAGTACTGCAGCAGGTCTAGTCACCCAGTGGTGTAAACCTTGGCTAGAGGTGGTTGTAACTGTTGAAGTGACACCCTGACCCCATTTGCAAAAATGGGAAAAGTGGTGTGGATGGATAACAGAAAGTAATTTTTGTTATTAACTTGAATGTTTTATGGGTGTTATATGTGGGAGGATGGTTCAATATGGACCAATTGCTTCCACATTTTAAAATGCTACAGCAGTAGGAAGCAAGACACAGGACAAGAAACTTAACAGTCTAGGGTCTCATGTAGGAGAGAAATTCAACTGCGGGCCAGTGTTTGCTTTCATATTAAAAAACACTAGAGCAACAGGGAACAAGGCACCATGCAGACAACCACATCCTCAGGGATGCTTTGAGGATATATGGGAGATGTATATTTGATAAAGTGGACCAAAACAGGCAGAGAAGAACTAAGGCATGGAATGAAGCAATAGCTGAAATCAGTGCCATAGCTCATTATGAGGAATGTACCTCATTTGGGGTCTTAAAAAGTTCCTGTTCCTCAAAGTTCCACATTGAAAGGGTTTGACACACATTCAGTGTTAGGAATTTTTTAACTGCTAGCCATGGATAAATAGAAATTAATCATATTAATTCATTAAAATATATTTTTTATAAGTAAAACTAGCATATTTTAGCCATCATATGACCTTCTTAGTTAAAGTTGTTAGTAATCCATTAGTAAGTGTTCCACATTGTGCCCATTTGTCACACATTAAGAGGGCTAGTATTCCTCATTTTGGAGAAGGGAGGTTGAGAGCTATGATCAGTGCTATAAGGAAAAGTGTAAGAAGACACCAAATTAGCTGGTGGGGAAAAAAAAGTACAAACACTAGGCAGAATGTCATTGCCCACTGCAGCGCAGGTGCTGAACCTTCCGCAATCTAATCTTTAATGCCAGATAAGGAGTACCTTATAAGGGATGATGACTTTAATGCAGATGAGGATGGGACTTGAACCATCGGAGATTGTGGGGAAACAAGTACCTTCAAACAAGTGCAGCAATTATAGTCATGCAGTGAGAAAGGTTACTGAATAGCTTATTTAAATATGTTATACTCAGATCTACCAGAAATGAAATCTGTGTACATATGACCCTTACATTATCTCATCACCAAATGGCCCATCCACATCACATGTAGCAGACATTGTGCAGTGTGTGCATGGTATGTGTAGAAATCAACTTTTTCAAGGTAAATCCTTTCACTGGTTACAGATTTTATTAACCATTCCCTCACTTATTTCTTTCTCGCAACAACACAAAGAAACAACCACTTACTGTGCTTCAGCACAGTAGGCTGATGTTGAAAGTAGAGGTGGCTTACCTCAACAGTGAGAAGGATGAACACGAAGCGGCCGAGAGGCAAAACTGCAAACACAATTCCTGTTGACTTTGAAATGTCAATACGGAGACTGTGTTCACAGTTTGGAGTGTCAGTGTTTTGAAGTGCATCGCACTACAGTGGGGATTGGAAAAATTACCCTTTTCCTCACTGCAGTGCTGTCTTGGAGTCAGAATATATAAGTAGCAGGTGGTGTGGAGGGGTGCAGGGTGGCTTGTCCCCCTGCAAAATGGTAGGAAAATTTTCCCCTTCTAACGGATGTTTTTTTCTGGATGGTGAGCTGTCGAATTTCGATTCTTTCCTCCGAAAGATTCAGCATTGTAATCAATCAGTGTGATGCTGTTTTGTTGTTCTGGGTCAGGGATGTGAAGAGTCAAGATAAGTAACCTCAAAATTTTGGGTCTATATTATAAGCACAAATGCTTAGGTTGTCGAATGCAGCACGATCGACACCTATTAAGCGAACGCACAATTCACTGAAACCTCAAAATGCAGAAATACACATCACTGAATTGTTTTGTTTGGCCAACACCAATCCACCCAGTAACAAAAACAAAACATACTTCCCACTACACCGCTCACTACAAACTACCCACCCAAACAAAATAAATAAAGCACATACATACACTAACCTAAACCCTACTTTTAAACCTACACTAACCCTTATATACATTGCTTTCCATGCACTTACCTTAACCCGCACCCTAGCACTAAGGTCCATAACTATCACACACTTACCTGAATAAGCTATACTCAAACAAAATAAATAATCCACACACATACACTTAACAAAACCCTACTTCTAACCCTTACATACATTACTATCTATGCACTTTCCTTAACCCACACCCTAACCCTAAGGTCCATAACTATCTCACACTTACCTTACAAAGCTATACCGCAGAAGGGCCAACTATGCTGAATCGGGATTTCGAATTTCGCGGTTTCCTGCATTCGGTGTACTCACGGTTCACTTAATAGGTGTGGATCATGCCGTATTCGACAACATAAGCATTCGCGCTTGCAATATAGACCCAAAATTTTGATAGTAAACCAGCAGAGTGGCTGTTGCTGACAATAACGCCATAACTCTGATATTCATGACATATCTGAGGGTAATGCTACTCAATGCTAGAAGTCTTAACCTCAAAATGCACTCACTCGAGGCACTCCTTAAAATGGAGAACATCGACATCTGTGCAGTAACAGACACCTGGTTCAAAGCTCCAGAGAGCACCCCTGCATTACCTGGCTATAATTCATACCACACCTTTTGGCCACCAAACCTGGACCGAAAGACTAAAGGCGGAGGAGTGTCCATATTCATTAAGAATATCCACACCTCCAAGCTAGTTGCTCAGCATAATACATCCGAGATTATCCAAGTTCAACTAACTCTGGGCAAAACCGCAATTCAGATAGTAGCTTGCTACAGACCCCCCGCCATGCCCCATGATTCCCACTCCTCTTTTCTTGATACACTGTAAAATATTAAGGTACAACCCAACACCCTAATAATGGATGATTTCAACTACCCCACCATTAACTGGGAAAACTACTCATGTACCAACTCTTTTGCTCAACGTTTTCTGGAATTCATCAATTCCAACACCTTGGATCAACTTATCCACACCCCCACCAGAGGTAGCAGTATCCTAGACCTGATCATCACCAACATGGGCGACTGGTGTTCTACACCAGAGGTCAGCTCCTCATTGGTCAGATCCGACCACAAGCTAATCACCCTAGATATCCACATCCTGCTCCCACCCCCCCATTAGGAAAACAACTGTAAAAAAATTCTCCAAAGCCAACTTCACGCTTCTTAAGACTGAAGTGGCAAACTTCACGACATCCATGCAGATGGAAAATAGAGGTACAACTGCTGAATCCCACACAAATGCACTTTATAAGCACTTGCACGAGTGCATGGATCATGCTTTCCCTAACAGAACCAATATGCCATCTTCCAAAAAAGGAAGCCAATCTGTGGTCTTCTGTCATAAACAAACTACAACAGAAGAAAGAAACTGTTGCAAAAAAGAGTAAAATCCCACGATTGGAGGAACTCCCTGGTCAGCCTCAATAAGAAGCTGAGATCCCTCATAAAATCTTCCAAAGCTAGTTATGAAAACAAAATCACCACTGATTCTAAAGACAACCACAAAGCATTCTGTAGTTATGTCAAGAATCTCAATGGCAACACTCAGATCTGCTCTGAGTTACAGCACAATGACACTAAATATACAGAACCAACTGATATTGCCAACATCCTGGCAGATAGGTTCAGTGCTAACTTAACCTCCCCTCACCCCCTAAAGGGCCTATTTTTATACCGCAAGAATGCAAAGTTCCTGTAATCACGGCTGCACAGGTAAAAACCTCACTCTCCAAAGCCAAGAACACAGCATCCATGGGACCTGACAACATCCCAGGCTGCCTTCTACATGAACTACAGAATGAACTGGCACCCCACCTAAGTACCATGTTCAATCATAGCCTCACCTCAGGCTTTGTGCCCATTGAATGGTGCACCATGACAGTTATCCCACTCCACAAAGGGGGGGATCACAACAGACCTTGGGAACTATTGCCCCATTAGCCTGATGAGCCTGGTCTGCAAGGCGATGGAACGTATCATCATGCAACTCATAAATAAAGGCATTGGAGATCTCCAAACTCTGGACCCCACACAGTCTGGGTTTGTAAAAGGCAGATCATGTCTCCTAAACCTGATAGACTTCTTTGCAGCAGTCACCAAAGCCATAGATGATGGTAAGGTGGTTCACACAGCCTATCTAGATCTCGCCAAGGCATTCAACACCATCTCCCACTCTGGAATTATAGATAAACTCACTAAATTAGGTATAAATTTCTATATCACAAGATGGGTTGCCAACTGGCTTACTGACAGAATCCACACTATGAAAGTAGCAGACTCCAAATCAGACTTCAGACCAGTGACAAGTGGAGTACCACAGCGTTCAGTCCTGGGTCCTCTCCTGTTTTGGTATCTACTTCTCGGAAGTACAGGCTAACACAGAAGGTCTTTGGCTAACTAAATTCAAAGATGACTGCAAACTAGGAGCCATAATAGAAACTCCTAATGATGTGGACATCCTACAAAAGGGCCTCACTGAGACAGATGCCTGTTGTCAAAGCCATGGGCTCAAGCTCAATGCCAAAAAGTGCATTGTCATCCCTTTTAGTAAAAACTCTGTACCCATGAACTACCACAGAGGTGGTAGTCTACTTAACACTGAAAGTGTGATAAGAGACCTTGGGACACAGGTGGACAGTAGTCTATCCTTTGATAATCACATCACCACAGTGGTCAGGAAATCCTTCTACATGGCACACCTCATCACAAAAGGTTTATCATCCAGAAAAAAGAGGTCATCACTCATTAGACCCATTATAGAGTACAATGCCCCTTTTGGTATGTACCTCACAAGACATCTACACCAACTGGAAAGGCCACAGAAACACCTCACAAAGAGGATTACTGGCCTCAAACAGATGCCCTACACAGACCGACAAAAAAAACTCCAGCTTTTCTCTGTCACATATCGCCTACTCAGAGGCGATCTCTGCCTAACATACAAAGCTATGACAAACACCAGAGCTGTTGGACATGCTCCACTTAAAGAAATCTCAATCCCTCCAAGCTACATGCTGTAAGGACATAAACCTTGTCACCACAATAAACAGAACATGCTGGAGGGACAGATTCCTGTCCCAGAGACTTCCCATACTCTGGAACAGACTACCTATCTATGTCAAACAGAGCTCCTCATTAGCACTCTTCAATAATAATCTTGATGATTGGATTGGTAATAGGAAATTCACCCCAGGGATCACTTCTGCTGTTCTGCTTGATGGGGGCACAGGAAAATAATTTTTTTGGGTGGCGAAAGCCAGGGTACCTTTTTGGCTAGGATTGTATAGGCCCTAGGGCCAATAGCCTAGTGCCTACCTATGAACCTATGAATCTGAGGACAGTGGCACACAGTCGCAAAGTTTACTGGTAGAACCCCCAACCCCACTCCACAACAGGTGGATAATTCCATTGGCAGTGACAAGGGCTCACACAATCAACACAACAAAAAAATGACAATACATCAGGTAGAGGGTGCAACAACATGTAGCTTAACACCAGTTTCATTTTAGCAATCTGAACACATTGAGGAAGACACTACCATGTAAGAGTGTGCACTGTAACACCTGTTTAAAGGGATGCCAGGCAAAAATATATTTCACAGTCAGCTCCATGGCTGCTCAGCATCAGATGTGCTGTGATATAATTTAGGCACAGGGTTCTGAAACTGAGAGTCAGGGAGAGATGCTTAGAGTATTGAAGGGCATGCATGAGGAATTTTATCACAAGCACATAGGAATGGTGGAGACCAGAGACAATTCTATGATGATCCTCATGCACAATAAAGAGGTAAATACACAACATCCAAGTGCATCTGTATTCGCATACTAGTAAAGACTTAGACTCAGAACAACAAGCACCCAAGCAGAAATGATGTCCCCAAGAATCATACACCACAAACTGAAAGGTTTCACTAGTCAATAATACAGCTTAAATTCTGCAGACTGAGCTGGACATGGATGGAAGACTATTCACACACACATGGGGGACAAATAATCCACACTCCACCTGTTTTCCAAAGAAAGTGCTGCCTTAATTATTGGGGGCACTATCCAAAAAAGAATTGTCATCCCATCACAATATATGCTCGATACTCTCAGTCCAGTTCTAGGTCATGCAACACTGTCAGATACATGTCTAGAGGTATCCCTGCATCCAAGAGATCATGCCACCATTGCAGCAACTCAGCATCAAGCTCCTATGCCTGAACTTGGTCATGATCCATGGGAACATCATTCACACTCTCCATACAGGACATTTTGCATGACACCTTAGATATGTTAGTCAGGTTACAGATCTCATTCGAGTTAAGGCAGTACCAACCCAACAATTAATTTTCTTACAGGGATGCCCATGCATAACACTTCACCATACCTGTAGAGCAGTGATGACACACAGTTACATGAATAAAAAAATGAAAAATAAATTGTTTGCACAGGTTTTATTCTTTGTGTACAGTTTAATGTGCCATACAATAGGATGGCCAGTGTAAGGAAAATTGAATAATAGCAATATGTATGTTTTATTACAGCTTTCTTTATAATTCTGCCAGTAGAACTAGCACGGTAGCCACTTAACCCTCTGTACTGTACATGTTATAACTATTATATGTAACTTTTTGACTCAGCCAGCATGTGTTGGAAAACAACAGTCAGATGTAAAGTCTGACATGACCATCTGCCAGAGGGCACAGCCAAAAGTAGACAAAATATATCTTATAAGTAAGGTTAAAATCAGCATTAAGTATGGCAAACAGCAATTACTCATGCAGTGGTCATTTTTCTCAAGTGTCATCACTTTTATATCTGAAAAAACATAATAGAGGCAGAAACACAAATAAAAAGTAAAACAGAACTTTTCTTTCTCATCTCAGTATACCCATCATGCTGTTCTGTAGTCTAAGAAGGGGAAGAGTGCACCTAAGCATGCTTCAAAGAACCAGCATTAGAATTACTACTTGCAATCCAGTCAGACGAGTGCACCTAAACATGCTGCAAAGAACTGGAATTAGAATTATTACTTGCCATCCAGCCAGAAGAGTGTGCCTAAGCATGCTGCAAGGAAGCAGCATTAGAATTACTATTTGCCATCCAGACAGAACATTTCTCACATAAAGAGCAGTGCTCTTCCACCAATTATTTCTGAGGACGTTATTATGAGCACCATATCAAAAGGTGTGCTTTACTTAAAATCTTCAATATTCCTTATGCTTTTCACATTAGACATATAGCTAACATTTGGCAGATACTCATGACAGTGGAACTATGCTGCTACTTACCACAATACACTATGTAATAAAGCATTCAATTAAATTCCTAGAAAAAACAACATTTAAATATGATGGAAAAACAGTCTGATCTACAGTGTAAGTTGACTATTCACTACACAGCATAGCCCAGCACTAACACCACAGACATCAAGTATTATCCATGTGATGTTTGTTGATTCACTTTCACAAAGTGAATATTATGCACCAGAGTTGTGGATTAGATGTTGCCTATTTGCCTTCTCAGCCATGTACTATACAACAGCAAGGTTTTGGATAGAGCAGTTGTGAAGTGCTCCATAACAGGTACATTACGATTAGGGACACTGTTGTCATTAGCCTGAGCTCAAGTCAGTAGCCTGCATCCCCTGCAAAACAAAGAAGGAAGGAGGACACATAAAAGGAAAGGGGTATTTACAAATAAACTATATATTTTCTAAAATATACCTATACAGAATGGTAGGACAAGTTTGAGCTTAACAACAGGGTAGTCATGCGGTATACTATTAAGCAGAAAGAAGTGGTAAAGTGTGCTTGTGTGTCACATGTGAGAATCATGGGCACTGCTGGGATGCTGAGCCAATATATTAGTGATGCACCCAGGTGTATCACATACTACTTGGCAGTTAACGGACTGGTAGACCTTCCTGTTCTGATACTGCTTCCTCTTTTAGATGAGGACCTAATGGCAACATAGATGCAATGAATTGCAATAAGCACCTCAGGAAATTGTGCCATTCTGTACAATTCACTCATAGTTCTTGGTTTGTCCTTAGGCAATACTAGTAGATAAATATACTGATCCACATGAGACGAGTTTGTTGAGGAGCTACTGAAGTATCCTCAAGTCAGACGCCTGTAAGATACCTGTACCCCCAGTTTGTTTCTGGAAGGCCTGTGTTGCAAGTATAATGAAGGCTATGCAAACGCTGGTGTCCACAGGTATATGAAGAAGCTGTATCCCATAGTCAGCATCTGTGTATCATACATAATCATTAAAAGTCGTACTATACTCCCATCTACACCAAAGTTAAAATGATTTAGTCTTTGCCTATATCTGTGCCTTCTTTACCAGCAGATGCTGCTGGGTGCTAGCAGTTTGGCACAGCAAAGACAAGCAGCTCACAATGAAAAACACCCATTAAGCACATCTGCAGTTTGCAAAGTAGTCAGAAAAGGCACTACTTCACTTTAAATAAACGAATGTGCATAAAAAACTGACTGAATCACAAAGAGGTAGGAAAGCTTCCTTATTTACATAAGACTGTTGCATCATTTTCAGTCATCCCTCCTGTATGTGTCATTACAGCGTCATTTGCATAAGTTCTTTATAAATATATTAAGTCCACTGTCCTAAACACGGGCATCGTCTATGAACAGTACCTGAGCTGTACTGAGGAGCAGTCAGTACAAATCCCCACTACACCTAAGTGCAATGACTATGAATACCACCCTTTATCTTGTTATCTGTTTATGACAGCTGTGCAGACTATGTAGTTGTAAAAATCATAGTGTCATTTATTTTGAGTACCTTTTGCTATCCTTTATGTAACTTATTTCCTGTGATTTTCCAGTGTCATGCATTACCTTTGTTAATATTTTTTATCCAGATCTATCCTTCTTCATGCACTGTGCCATACTGTTAGCATACTTTTTGTTCCGTAACATGCACACACCATTGCCATGACAAATGCTGTTTCATGCCCTTTTCATGTCCAGTTTTGTTCTTCATGCCATTAATGTAACCAGTTGACTAAAACAATAACAGTTCACTTTATTTATGGCTGCTCCACTCTATTTATTATCTTCAGGAAGAGTACAATAAATCAGAGATGTTAATGAGTTGTTTCATGTGGTCCATGCTTTGATTTCTTCAGCCCATGGTTGTTTACTTTGAGATGCTGTGTTAGTCAGTTAACCAGGCAGTGTTCCAGGCATGAGCCTAAGAAGCAGCTATGTGGTTCAGTGCTCCACCCTGCAGAACTAGTACAAGTAAATAAATATATTAGGAAACATTGAGCAAAAATCTGCAGATTAAACACTCGTTGAAAAAACAATGAAGAATAAATTCATTTGGTTTTCTTAATCATTAATGCTGATAAAAAATTGATGTATGTTCACATTCTCGGCTGATTCCGAAACTGCTGCATTGGGGTCATTACTCTACCCAAGTTAAATTTTATAAATAAGTAAATTTATTAGAGAAAAAGAGCACTGCATTTTTTAAAAAATTGCACTTTTGATTACGGAAGCATAATAGAAGATGATGCCAACCTTTCTGTTGCTATTGTGACCTCTTCCCATGTATTAACTGTATTGTCTGTCTCAAATAGTTTTTGATATATTGCTTATTTACACTCATATTGCCAAAGTTTTAAATTAAGTAGAATTACAGTTATTCTACAGAATGAGTGATAATACATAAAATACACATTATTTATCTCTGTGGAAACTCTCCCCCAGATTTACTATTCTTCCATGCAGGACTGGCTTAGTCCTGCATGGAAGCGGACATTTGGGAGCAGGACAGCAGTGTGCCATGCATATTAATTATATGGAGTGTGTAAGAGTGCAGCGGGCGTGTCTGGGAGCAGAGCTCTCCGAATATGCACATCCCTACAATGAAGAACAGCAGAAAGCCCAAAAGAATGAGTGAGACTACTCATAGGTGTCCGCAAATCCCCAGCAAAATCCCCCCACTTGTGCAATAGCAATAGTAAACACAAACAATATAAAAATACCATTTTTATTTTTATGAAAATGATTAAATCTAACCATAGGTGCCCAGGATTGCCCAACACTTAGCTATGGTTAATGCAGCTTAAATGGCTGAAGAGGAAAAAAAGGAGGATATATGCAAATGAAGCAGTATAGCAATAGTGGAGTGGGCAAAGCATTCACCTTATGTGTAGGCATTCCCAGTTTGAGTCCCACTGCAGCATATTCCATTTTTCATGCCAAATCACATTATGACCAATAGTTTAGTTGCATAACCTATTAAATAGCATATATTTGTGAACTGGGGTACTGCATTAAATGCAGATGTGAGGTGTCAGTGTCATAATGTTGCAAAGTCCACAGATAATCACATGTGCCCCATACAGTATTTGTACCCAGGAAATATGGATACAAATGGAAGGTAAAATGTGTAATGAATGATAACTCCATACAGCTTCCAAATCCCCCATCTTCCCAAGAACCTTTAAACATTACTGCCTAAATCAGTGCAGTGGTAAGCGGTAGTATGCAAGTGTAAGCACTATTAAGCAGTAGTAAGCAGGAGTAAGCTTATGTAAGCACTAGTAAGTGGGTATAAGCTTGTTTGCATGGGGGTAAGCAATGTGCACACAGGTTAAGCAATATGGAAGCTAACTCTCTGTAAGAATTTTTAACTGAAGATTAGCAGTGCTTACCCTCGCACAAACCCACGCAAACCCGCTTACAAGTGCTTAAAAGTGACTTAATCACTCTGTATCCAACAGCCGCTGTTCTGCCCAGCAAAAAAATGAACAGCTTTGTAGCTCTTGAACCCAGGACCCTATGCACTATAGTCACAGAAGTTAACCACCAAGCCATCATAGCAGTACATAAGAGTGAGGTATCACCAAACAAACCCTCACTATAGTAAAATCAAACTGAACATGTGAAAGGAATCAGTATACAGTCATATGTCCTGTAACTTACTACATTACATAAATATATGAACTGGAGTATTGAAGTAAGCCCAGATGTGAGGTGTAAATGTAAAAGAGTGTTGAAGTCCCGTACTAAACACAAGGACCCCATACATTGTACATACACATGAATCATGGATACCAGACATATATATAAGATGTAATGAATAATAAATCAATGTCAAAAAGCAAATATAATGTGAAGTCAATTTTAAACAATGCTAAACATTGCACAGGCCAGCTTAGGAGGTGTAAGCAATGTGTAGGCCAGCTAACTCAATGTTACCAGTGGTATACCCCTTTAAACAATGCCAACCTTAAGTAAGCAGGTTTGCCCATAGCATAGCCTTTTCAAAACTGACCAATCATGGAAAAGTGCGGGAATTCGGCCCTACTTAAACCAAATAGGCAGGAATACATCTCATAACTGGTTGTAGCTTCTCCTTGCAGGCACCATGGCAGAAAGGGGAGAGGGAGTGCACTTCTGTGTGCAGTGCTGGGGCATCCAGGAGTTCAGAGTCATGGCAGGACTCCTTGTCAAAGACTATGAGCAGAGACTGCTGTGGGGCCATTACCAGGGTTCCAAATATAAGGTGGAAGCCCGGGACCATCTTGCCTATGACCTCACCAGTGCCACTGGCATACCCCGAACTGGCGAGCAGGTCAGGCATCACCATGCCAGCTTGAAGCGGTGAAAGGGGGATCTCTTGGATCAGTGGATTCAAGAGGCTAGGATGACAGGGGAGGTCCCAGCTGTGTGTAAGTATCACTCAATTATGTGTTTAATAATTGCCAGCTCATGTATATTATGGATAGGTATAGCTAAATATTCCTCTTATGTCCTCCACAGTGGCAAGTGAGTGGGCCACGAACCAGGAGGCCCATGGCTGTCACCTGCAGAGGTTGCGATGTGAGGGAGGTTAGTAATATTCTTGTGTGCACTGTCATAGGAAATAAATCTAAAAGTATTAGTAAGTTAATTCCCAGTATAAAACCTGTATTGTTTAAGGAAAGTACAGCATTCACCAGAGAATATGACAGGAAGAGTCTCATATAGTTTGTATGTAAATAAAAGCATAATAGCCTGACAATAAAGGTCTAACTGCTGGACTACATGTGTATACTCTGGCATCATATGGTAATGTAGATTTGCAATCACTTAATAGTACTGTTGTATTAAACACTGTTACCCACACTGCGCAACATAAATAGAATGTGTAAGAATGTCTGTATATGACTGTTGCAATCCCCAGAGATCACTTAGTACAACTGAGAGACACATAGACAGAAAACAGTGAAAAGCCAGGCAACACAATCTGAATAGCACACACAACTGAGACGTGACCTCTTGTATGTTTAGCACACACAGCCATGGTTCGAATCCTGGGAGTGGTAGTAGTCGGCATACAGAATCATACCCCACAACTGTACAGATATGTCCTGAATGTCCAGTAAATTAACCCATATCTGCTGCCTGTCCCCCCTGGGAAATCAGTGGGATGATCCCAGATGTATAGGCAGCAAACAGGAAACACAACTCATTGTCACACATCTATGAGAACAAAGATTGCACACAAGCAACACCCCAAAATCTTATGAGAGTAATAAGCTACATATGTCCCATTTACACCCCCATGTTGTCAAGCTGTGACCAGAGTGTGTACAGTAACAGAGTGAGATGTATGTGCATAACAGTAATGTGGAATCTGGTACTTTGTGTGGCAACATTTGGGTAGTGCTAACAAATATTGCTCCCACAGGTCTGTCAGATAGGAACACAGTGTCCAGAAATAAAATAATGATACCCTGTACTGGTACTGTTTACTTTGGTATTGTATGGCATTGTGACTGATGCAGTTGCTCTGAATAATAAGGTACTACTCATCACTGTCACCCACACTGTGCTACATAATATAACTGTGTAGGAAATCCTGTATAAGAGTGTTGTAATACAAGGTCAGAATGTAAAACCACAGGAGAATTATAAGGCAGAAAGCAGATAGGAGATATACAGCAATATCTATATAGCACACACAACTGTGATGGACAGTGTATTAGTTTTAGCAGACACAGCCATGGTCTGAATCCTGGGAGTGGAAGTAGGCTGCATACAGAATCATACCCCACAACTGCACAGATAAGTCCAGAATGTCCAGTATATGGGCCCATATCTGCTGCCTGTCACCATGCCCCCCTGGGAAAATCAGTGGGATGATCCCAGATGTATAGGCAGCAAACAGGAAACACAACTGATTGTCACACATCTATGAGATCAAAGCTTGCACACAAGCAACACCCCAAAATCTTATGAGAGTAATAAGATATGTATGTCCCATTTACACCCCCATGTTGTCAAGCTGTGACCAGAGTGTGTACAGTAACAGAGTGAGATGTATGTGCATAATACTAATGTGAAATCTGAAACTTTGTGTGGCAACATTCAGGTAGTGCTAACAAACATTGCTCCCACAGGTACATTGGATACGAACACTGTGCCAAGAAATAAAAGCTTGATACCATGTACTGGTACTGTTTACTCTGGTATTGAATGGAATTGTGTTGCAGTTGATCTGAATAATAAGGTATCACTGATCATTGTCACCCACACTGTACTACATAATATAACTGTGTAGGAAATCCTATATAAGAGTGTTGTAAGTCACTAAAGGCTGAAGAGGGCAATAGTCTACATATGTCCCAGTTCGCCTGCATGTGGTCAAGACATGGCCAGAGTCTGTGCAAAAAGAGATGGACAGGTATGTGCATAACATCAACCTGAAATCTGGGAGTATGTATAGAAGCAGTTAGTTAGTGTTAACAAACA